>NC_091753.1:54633732-54957482 GCF_043380555.1 Nothobranchius furzeri | reverse complement strand
TGAAGGCATCGCCGCAGGCGGCCATGACGATGCCCTGCAGCTCGGGCACGCCGTACGGCACGCGGCTGCTCCGGCGCGAGCTGCAGCCCACCTGGCCGTGCTGGTTGCTGCCAAACGTAAAACACCGGCCGCCTTCTGGGTGTTTCAGTCACAGAAACAACAAACTGAGACGGGGTTTAGCTCTCTAGCCTTAAAGAGGAAATGTCATAAATCTGCTTCAAAAGATGTGATTTAATAAAAAATAACAACCTGTAACGGCAACAGAGTGGGCGGTGCCGATGTCGACGTAAACAATCCTCTCAGAGTCGAGCGGGGCGGACCGGACCGCCGTGTAAGAATAAACTTCTTCCACTTGACTCGGAGCGTTTGGCTCCTCTCCTGCTGAGATCTTATCCAGGCCAAGTTTGTTCACCCTGACGGTAAAAAAACCACAAAGAACCTGCATTTAACTAAATCTCATCCCACACCTCCCAAAACATTTCAACAAGCTGTCAGCCATCAGCTCCGAAGGCGTGAGCTGAACGTGGTGTTTTACGGCTTCCTGCTAGCTAACAGAGCTACATCCTTTCTGGAAGGAGGAGATTAGCGAGTCAGCGAGAACACATTCCTGAAGAACGCCGTCTCACGGGTTTGATGAGCGAAGCGGTTAAATGAAACCTTTAACTCTAAATCATAGTTTCATCACATTCGATGCAGCATCGGGGTCTTGTGTTTAAGTACTTCCCTCCTGCTGTTCAGCGGATTTATTACCTGTTGCTTCCACACGCCACGATGCTGCCCTGAGTGCTGATAATCATGGAGCAGTCGACGCCACACACCACCCTCTGGGCCTTAAACTCTGCAGGTAAACACACCTGCTGTGGACAGTTGTGGGTGTCCTGGGTGCTCAGCCCGAGGCGACCTGCCAGACAGCCAACAATCAGGCTGGGAGTCATAAATTAATGGTGCACAAACAAAAACAAGCGTTTTATTTGCTCTACCATTGTCTCCTCTTCCCCAAGCAAACACTTCTCTTTCATTGGTCACAGCGAGAACGTGGGAGGCTCCACAGGACACCTGAACCAACTCGTAGCCGAGGAGAGCCTCCACAATCTTGGGCTGCAGACAAACACAAAGAATTTTCCACGGATCGGCGGCAAAAACCTGCTTTATGCGTCTTTTCCGGGGAAGGCATACCTGTGTTACATCATTGAAGTTCCCGTGTCCCAGACAGCCATTGCTGCCACTTCCAAACGTCATAATGATGCCCCTGTCTGCAAGGTAATAATAGAAACAGGAGGTTTACAGGGCTATATGCTGATGAGGCCAGGTGTATTGCTGCACAGAGCAACAGAATGCCTCTAATCCCCAGGAAACGCTAATCTGTGTCACTGCGGTGAAAAGTGATGACAGAAGAGCAACTGAGCTGAGAGGAGGCGGGTTTAATCCCGCATGATCTGCTTTTCAACGCTGGACAGGCTGACCACAACCTCCTACACGGAGCCGAGTATCAGCACACCTGAAGGAAAACAGCCCTTCTAAACCACCAGACAGGCACACGAAGCTTTTCCTGCTGGATTTACTCCATTGGGAAAACGTCTGCAGTGTCCTCACGTCTTTGTGGGGACAGAAAGCAGAACGTAAACACTGATTTCCTTCAGCTGGAGTAAGTTGTTTATTAGGCGGGAACAGCTCACCGACCTGTCACACAGGTGGTAAAGAGGTCACCACAGGACACGGACTTGATGGTGACACCAGACTGTCCCTCGAGGAAGCGAGAGACAAAGAGTGGCTGCGTCTGCTCCGTCGCACCTGGAAGGCTGGACTCACCGCACACCACCGACGGAGCCTGGGTCCAGAAATGATAATAAACCCGGTTAAAGGAGCACAAATAATCATGATTTCAACTAGCCATATTCAGTTCTTTCTCAGGTATGTCATTAAATAACCAAAACAGGAACAAGCAGAGTAAGATTTTCCTGTTAAAGTTATTAGATCTCTAGGAATGAAAAGGTTCGAGCATTAAAGCAGACCTCCCACGTAATCAGCCGGCCTGACTTGGTGACTCCCATCTTCTGGGTGCGCCCCAGGGACACCAGCAGCACTTCGGTGTCGAGCATCTGCAGCCGTAGCGGTGCCGTGATGCCGCTTCCCCACGTGTAGACCGAGGAGAGCGGGAGGGAGTGCACCTTTCCTGCTCCTAAACCAACGGATCCATCTGTCCATGTTAACGCCACAATCAGAGAGCAACGGCTAAACCTTTGAGTCAAACGCTAATGCGTGTTTTACCTCTAGCCCTACTGACAGGAACCCTCCCTCCGGGTCGGCCTTGAGGGCCTGTTTGCACAGGAGACAGGAGCTTCTCAATCCTGGATGATACAAAAAGAAAAACATCTCAGTAACAAATAGAAGGTTTAAAACGGATGAAATATACAATTTTAGATACTCCCACCATGCTGTCAGAGAGGTGCTGATACTAATACTTTTGAAGCTTTCATGTTTTCTTATGCTTGAGCTAATAAATGGTAAGTCTGAAAGCTCTATCGTATTGCAAAGTGTCTGTTCTATATCTAACCAGGACTCGTCTAGTGGGTTATCTTGCATCCATCTTGGTATATATTGCAGCCTGTTGGCTAAGAAATTATGCTAAAAGTTGGGCAGATCCAGTCCTCCTCTGTCTTTGGTCTTCTGAAGCGTTTTCAAGCTAATTCGTGGAGGTTTATCCTGCCAAAGGAATTTAGTGATTGAGGAGTCCAGAGATTTAAACCAGTCAGCTGGTGGCTTGTTTGGGATCATCGAGAATAAGTAATTTATTCTGGGTAAGACCATCATTTTAATTGTAGCATCTCTCCCCATGAGTGATATCGGTAAGGATTTCCATCTTGCAAGATCGTCTTCCACTTTCTTTAAAAGTGGGATGTAGTTTAGCTTGGTTAGATCTGCTAACTTGGGAGAGACATTAATTCCCAGGTATGTGATATTCCCTGACTCCAATTGTGTATTAAGTAAATTGACAAAAGAGAAATTAATTGGTAGAACTGTGGATTTTAACCAGTTTATTGAGTAATCTGAAACTCTTGAGAAAGAGTTTATCAGTTCTATTGCTTGGGAGAGAGAGGATTGAGAATTCTGGAGAAAGAGTAAAACATCATCTGCATAAAGACTGATCTTATGTTCTATTTTCTTACACTTTATGCCTTTAATACCTGTTGTTTGCCTATTTGCTGCTGCTAGTGGTTCGATAAAGATAGCAAACAGTGAGGGGGAGAGTGGTGTAAAGTCCAGCAATGGTCAGTTTAGGTACAGCCTGACCTTTCAACATCTATTCAACATCTGGTCAGAAAGGAGACACAACACTGCACGTGTTCCCTTAAAATGAGCCCGCCTTCATACCAGCTGGGGCTCACAGACTCTGCAGCCCTGAAAGCTAAACAATAACTTTCTTTCCCAAGGTCCCATCTGGCTGCCTCCACAGAAGGAAGAACTCCAGCTCGAATCAGTTGCTAAATTCAACAATGATTTCCTAAATCAATATGAACTTCTTCCATGACTTATAATCTAGATAATCATTAAATAAACATTTGTTTATTCCTACTTATAATAATTATAGTATAATGAAATGCTTCATTAATCTGTGCTCACTGAAAGGATGTTATGTTTATGTTTATGTCTAGTAGAAACCTGCCATGTGGTCGACATGTTTCGACGACGAGGTCGAAACATGTTGACCTTAGCCTACTTATCGTGTGTGACTGTGCGTATGGATTCTATATGTGTGTGTGTGCGCGCACGTACGTTGTGTGCGTGTTGCTGCAGTGTAGAAAAAAAAGCTAATTGTGCCATGCAGATGTAAAGATCCAGAAGCAGATAAAACAGGGAAAGAAGGGAATTATAAAGGTTAAGAAAAGGAAAAAAGAAGAAAGAAAAGAAAAAGTGTTGTGGGTGTGAGGTGGTGAGGGAACAGGTGAACACATCTAAACACGGATCTAGCAGCTATAAATCCTGACATGTTCAAACCCAGTGAATGCTGTTAATAATAATAAAGTTGTACCTGATGTTTGTCTAATAAAGCCAGTCTGTTAATACTCGTTCTTTGAAGATCTTACTGTCCACAAACAGTTTACCTACGGAAATCACAGCCTGCTTCCCATCCTGGATGAACTTCTTCAAATATGATTACTTAAAGAGCAAGTCACCCCCAAATCAGCTTTTTTTGGATTAACTATAAATGCGTGTCTAATCGTGCTGCAGACACGTGTAGTCAATAGTTTTGTGCTTTAGTGCATTTTAGTTAAAATTTAAATTTTCTGCCTAAACTGTCAGTGTTGTGCCGTTGTCAGGTAAAAACTCTGCACTGCATTTGAATTTAAATCTGCCATCGCTTGGTTGCCATGGTTATGCCTCCAAGCAGGAAAACAGTGAGAAGTTAGCCTGTTTTCCACGTTTTATTCACTAGCGATTATATATTTGCACCCCACAACATAGCAACAATTTACCATGGTTGATTAATAGCCAATCACATGAATAATAGATTAAATGATGACGCAAGACTGTGCGCGCTGTTGAAGTAGCAAGAAACTCGTAACAAGGTCACCAACATGGCGGCCACTCTGGTGATGAGGACATAATCACAAACCCCATTAGTTGCTCATGTGAGTGTTAGCTTGTTGTTAGCGCTCGTTACAGCAGGCTGCAGCAGAGGTGGTTGCAATAGTTGTAATTCCACTTTCAACCAGTAGGACGGAGAAGCAGGACAAGGCTCTGTGTTACTTAAGACAGCAAGTCACCCCCAAATCAACTTTTTCTAGCTGATAAACCATATAAATGAGTGTCTAATTGTGCTATAAACACATACAGTCAATACTTTAGCACTTTAGTGCATTTTAGTTGAAATTTAAATATTCTGCCTAAAACTGTCAGTGTTGCGCTGTCGTCAGGTAAAAACTGCACTGCATTTGAATTTAAATCTGCCATCGCTATTGGCTAAGAGGTACCCTAGAACGTTAGCTGGTACCATATGATGTCACAATGTCGTTGTGAGCCTGTGTGCGTGTGTATTTGTTAGCGGCTCCGCCCTCTCGGCCTGCTAGGCAACAGCATGTGTTGCATTTTTCAAACAAGAATCTGGTAGGGGGTGACTTGCTCTTTAAATCAAACCTGCGCATCTTCACGCTGCCGATATCCGTGTAGAGGTTAAACAGAGGCCGGATGCAGATGGGTAAAGCCATGATCTCGTTGAGTTGAGGCCGTTTGGACGGATCCAGATTGAGCATGTTGAGAATGAGCTGCCGGAGTTCTGGGCTGTACCGGTCCGATATGGGAGCAAAGGTTCCGCTCATGATCTTCAGAACAAGGGCGGGGAGATTCTGGGGTAAAATTACAACAATATTAAAATTAAAGCACATTGTAGAACGTGTTTTATTAGAAAACGACTTTAGAAGCTAAAACAGTGTCAGAATTTAAAAATAAAAAGCTTATTTATCAAAAAGGAGAGTTTTAAGTACAGCAGCTTCAAAGGCTCTCTTGAGGCTCGCCAGCTCATACAGAACACAGCCCAGAGCCCAGATGTCACTCTTCTGGTTATACGGCTTCCCCTCACACAGCTCTGGGGAGATGTAGCACGGCGTCCCAACCACCTGCAGGGTGGAAGCAGCACCTGTTAACTCATGCTAATGAAACCGGGGCTTTTCTTTTGCGTGCAAAAGCAGAAACGAACATCACCGTGTACGCTTTGCTCTTGCTGACGAGGATTTTAGAGATGCCAAAGTCACCGATTTTGATGATCATCTGGTGTTTGTCAAGAAGAATATTCTGAGTCTTGAGGTCACGGTGCAAGATGAGTTTGTTGTGCACGTGATACAGAGCGAGCACGATCTGCACAAAGAAGTGAAGGATGGTGTCCTCATCTAGCAGGGAATTACGACGCTTCTGGATGTATTCAGCCAGAGTCCCACCTGCAAGAGGAAAACAGAATATGGATATAAAAATATTGATACCTGATAAAATCATGACAAAGGAGAAGTTATTATAATCTAATCCATGTCTAATCTGAGGATTGTGCATGGTTTTAGTCACTGAGACATGGAAACGTGAACTGTGAGCTAACCTGGAGCATACTCCACCACTATCATCAGAGACTTGTCTTCTAGGAAGTTTTCATAGTACTCTATGATATTTGGATGGTTGAGCAGTTTGAGCACATGGCACTCGTTTTGGGCAGACAGACGCTCATCTCGGGACATCTGCTCGACTGGAATCTCCTTCAGGATGACTAAGGCCCCATCGCTGCGCCGGCGGCACAAGTGAACAATCCTGATCGACCAGGAGAGAGAAGAAAAATGACACACGTGTTTTCTAGAGGAAAAAAACCCACTGAGATGATCTGTGACAGCTTGGATTTGGTGATGTAAACCTAAAGAGCACTGGGCTTGGCTGTCACGAGCACATGAGAACCAACAGAACCACGGAGAAACATGAATAAATTAGGTTTTCATACTTTAAAGGGTTAGTTTACTCGTTTATTCAACACATTTGCAGTGTTTTCTAGTGAAACTTAAAGCCTTATGAGTTATATAAAAAAAGGCTATGATGCTCCTGTTCTGAGATGCAGAAGTTTGCCGGTGCAGAGGAGGGCTGAAAACAGCTGGATTGCTCATTATTATTATTGATATGCAGACACCTCGCTTCTGATTGGCTAACAAAACACATTCAGCCATGTTGCAAAGCCACTATCACCGAGACACTCCTCGCTGCAAATAAATAAATAAATAAGCATTCCTGTGGGCTGGATGGGTGAGGCCATGGAAGTTCAGTGACAGTGTGACGTAGATCTGTCAGGATTTTCTAATCCTAGAGTTTCGCTGTCTATTTTAGGTCAGAAGCTAATGCAGGAGATAGGTGTAGGAGACTAGTTTCATGTTCTGGCTGCATGAAAAACTCAGAGTTTAAGGTAAAACCCAACCTAATTATAAATCCAAAAACTAAGTTTAAAGAGAAATTTAGAATTAAATAAAGATATGAATGGGCCAAAATGCAATCAGTTAAGATTAAAAATGAATATTAGGAAACACTTGAAAAAAAGACCAATACTCTATAATTAAATACAGAAATAAAACAAAAGGGTTTAAAATCTATAAAACAACAAAAACCAGTATAGAAACATGTAAACAAGTGAGTATTAAAAATGAAAAGCACATAGCCTTTTGCTAACAGTTTAGTTTGAAAGTTTAGTTTTAAAAGCAGGCTGAAACCAAATGATCTACGTCCTGAGTAAAGAAGGCTTTCAGACATATGCAGCTTATGGTACAAAATAAAATGTATTTTAATCTGAAGTTGGACTTTACAAGCAACCAATCTGAAGCTAAAACGGGAGACGTTTTTTTAGTTATCATTAGGAATCCCACTGCAGCACCCGGGATCCCTTTGCATCAGGGTTTTTTTTAATTTAACTTAATATTAAGTGCTCCTGATTTTTTAGATGCTTTGCAGATAATAAAAAGGACCTGAAGAAAACTGAAAAGGCTAAAAATCATCATAAAAACCTGAGTTTTATCAAGACTGAAAGGTAAAAGGTGATCAGGATTTAATGTCCTTCATATTTAGTCTTATTTAGCTCCATTAATTAGGTGAGAAAGTGAAAATTAATGTTGTAATTCCTAAAAATGTCTCCTAAAAGAGGCTTTAACAGAGAAAACCACCACTGTCTGAAAGCTAAACGTGTTTGTGCCCTTTTGTTTAAATCTTCCCTACAGGTAAAAACTTGTTGCGGTCTTATTCATCACTAAACATTAGCTGAAACCTTTCGGGAGAATTTATTTAAAGTTTCATCACGATAATCAAACACCGGATCCGCGGCCTGGCTTCTTTATTTCGGTAGTTTTGAGCCACAATAACGTTTTTAAAGTCAGCCTAGCGCTGTCATCGGGCTCCATCTTGGTTTGGGAGGTCTAGCTTCGTTCATTCCGTTACAAGTCACGAACTTGAAAACAAAAATACGTTTGACGGAGTTTTATCTTTACTAATAAACTCCTGACAGCAGCGAGTTTTCAAACGAACCAGAGCGTCCAACACAAAACAACCTCCAAGAGTTTAAAATCCAGTTTACCCAAAAGCTCCTCTCCCAACAACTTTGATTTTCTCATACTTCTCCATCGCTGCTGCGGTCAAACGGCTCCGCCGTTTCCAAGCAACCAAGTTTGGCGCTACGGTAAATAACGAGGGACAAAAGTGACGGAAAAGCGAGGAGGCGAAGAACATGTAAGCTAATTCTTAACGTTTACTTGAATTAAGACACGAATTTAACACAATGATTCAACCAGAAAGGTTGGATTATTAGTTTGAGCCTCTTTTTGAGTTTTGAGAAAGAAAAATGGTTTTATTTCTCAGTTTGACACAAATAAATAAAAAACTGAACCAGTTTTTCTGTTGCACCAGATTTTCAAAGTAAGGCAAGAAAAATACAAATAAAATCTGATTTGAGTGAAAAATTCCCTTTTGTAAGAAAATCATTCATTTGTTGTAAGGATATCTCTTTCTTCGTTGCAGTTTTAAACGTAAGACCCAAACACAGCAAAGTGGGGACAACTTTAAAGGCTTGATTACGTTACTTTAAATAAGTAAACTTAATTTTGTGCAGCCAGTACAACAGCACTGATTAATATAGTTCACTAAATTTCCCAGGTCAGGCCTGTTTCAGCTTTCCTGTTATGTGAAATGTGCAAATAGACAGTTGTGTGGACTGTGAGTAGGGATTATTGAAGCGTCTCAAGCCTTCACTTCAGATGCTGCAGTACTTCCTCCAGCTACCTGGTGATTACGAAGCACCTTCCCGTTGTCTGCGATAAGCAGGAAGGGGTCTGCATGACTACTGTTTCCCCTTTCTGCCATGATGGGATGATAAATGCTTTGTGCTGCAACAAAGTCAGCTCTGTGCGGTGAAGTTCATACTTCCACTATCATCATCAATCTGAAATAATGATATATCACCAGAAGCAGTCAGCTTCGTGTAATTGAACCTTTTTTTCACTTTTTTAAAGTAAAGATGGATGGGAGTTGAGTTGGTGGCTGGTTTGACAAACAATGATTTGCTCTTTCTCAGGGATATAATATCATAATTGAAGCAGCGCTTCAGGGAGCCTCGAGGTCTGCATGACACTTTTCAGACCAGCTTAGTGACATATTTAGCCCTCAGTCACCAACATACCTGTCTCACTCACAGAGTCCATGAATGCACTGAGTGACAGCGAAACTGATGCTAATCTGCAGAAATGAACCAGCACGTGTCTTTTTAATCTCTGCAGAATATTTTTGTGACAAATGACACAAAGTCGCTGGCGAAACTCATTTTACGCGTAAGAATAAAGCTTTCATCATCAGAAAAGGCGTGTAGAACAGCGGCTTGAACCAATAGTGAAGGAATGATGTGCATTATGGGAAAATTCATAGTTGTCATTAAAAAGTACATGCCATCATATCAGCAGATAAACCATATGGGTTAAAACCAATTTATAAAGGGGTTAAAAGCTTAGTTAAGGAGCAAGTCACCCCCAAATCAACTTTGTTTTCTGATAAACTATATAAATGCGTGTCTAATCGTGCTGCAGACACGTGTAGTCAATAGTTTTGCACTTTAGTGCATTTTAGTAAAAGTTTTAATTTTCTGCCTAAAACTGGCAGTGTTGTGCCGTTGTCAGGTAAAAACTCTGCACTGCATTTGAATTTAAATCTGCCATCGCTATTGGCTAAGAGGTACCCTAGAACGTCAGCTGGTACCATATGATGTCACAATGTTATTGTGAGCCTGTGTGTGTGTGTGTGTGTGTGTGTGTGTGTGTGTGTGTGTGTGTGTGTGTGTGTGTGTGTGTGTGTGTGTGAGTGTGTGTGTGTGTGTGTGTGTGTGTGTGTGTGTGTGTGTGTGTGTGTGTGTGTGTGTGTGTGTGTGTGTGTGTGTGGCTCCGCCCTCTTGGTCTGCTAGGCAACAGCATTTGTCAAACAGGAAGTGGGAGTTGAGTAAGAATCTGGTAGGGGGTGACTTGCTCTTTAAAGGGCTTTTAATTATTTTATGTGTGTTTGTGTTGTTTACAGCTTCTGTTGTGAAAACTGAAAATAGATGGTGTCTTACATGATAAGATACTGCCCACAATTTATGATTTATTTTTATTTATTTATCTAAGCATTAAGGGTTCATGTCTGACACACTGGGACACCGCTGACCATGGTATTCTGTTAGCTAGGCTGGAGAATGAAACTGGTGTAACGCAATAGGCCATTTATGGCTATGATCATATCTCACTAAGAGAAGGCAAAAGGTTCCCTTTAACAACTGTTTATCAGAACCACGGATGGTATGGTATGGAGCCCCCCAAGGGTCTGTTCTGGGGCCACTGCTGTTCTCCATTTATCTAACCCCACTCAGCCGTCTCCTGCATTATTTTGGGGTTTCTTTTTCCCTGTTACGCCGATGACTTACAGTTGTATATCCCGATTCTAGGAGAAAATGGCACAGATGTTGCCAACGTGTTAAAGTGTCTTACGTGTCTTGTAAGACACTGGCTGTCAGATAACTTTTAAGAGTGAAACAAAGAGAAGTCCTTTTTCAGAATGTCTCGTTATGGTTCAGAGCTTCATGGGTATTTAAAAATCATGACTGAGATAAACAGAAAAGGCAACAACATGGCTGAGCTCAGAGCTTTTTTACGTTTAACCTGTGAATAGTTATGAGGATATTGAAGACGAGAAAAGACGTACACCTTCAACACATTACAGGAAAAACTGCCAGGCTGTTTCGCAACATGCATATCTAGTTTTCCTATGACTTTATTGCCGTTGCCAGTAAACACAAGGAAGTGTTTTCAATTAGTCACGACATTTTTTTAATTTTGTACTCTCTCGATAATGCTTGTTGGTGTGTTTGGTTAGACGACTTCAGCTGGAAACCAAGCATCTATTGGTTTTCTGTTTCTGAGCAGAGCCTTCACAGCTCAGCAACCCTCAGGGGAAACAAAAACCACCCAGAGATCAATAAAACCCGGCTACAAGCCACACCATTCCCGTTTTAAACAGATTACATAAAACACCTCCAAAGGCCTTTCACCTTTTGCACCTGCTGCTCCCTTTAAAAAAAATCTACACTATGTTGAATTACAGGTTTCTGATGTTTTAACAAAACAAAGGAGAGAAAGTCTCTCATCATCTGTCACCACAGCAGAAATAACCATGAAACAGAGGCTCCAGCCTTGAGTTTCACGCTCAAAGCAGGGTGTTGTGTTCCACAGAGCCTCTAGATGGGCGCAAATGGCACTCCTTGTCTCACTGCATGCATGAAATGTCAGACGTATAAAAATGCTATGAGGTCTGTAAGTTCAACTGTGGTTTTTGCATCATGTTACAAGAAGTCAATGGGAAACACTAAACCACAAGGAATTTTCTAGCAGACCTTTTCCAGAATGGATCTTATTGTTTGTAAAGTGCGCCCTCTGGTGGCGTAACGTGGAACTTATGCTGTTCACTCCTCTGGTGAGGCTCCGCTGCCCTCTCATGGTGGGATGAAGAGGGATTCGGAAAATTCATTAAGATTTGTTTTTGTTGTTTTGCAAAAGACATTTATGATGATGTGAAAAGTAATAAATAATAGAGTTTAGGGGAGCCGTGAGGCTAAAGAAGGTGCAACTCGCTCACACTTTCCACAGAGAGGTGCTGAGGTCCACTAGGGATTTAGTTGGGTGGTTCGAGGAGCTCCTCAATCCCACCGAAACATATTCCTAGGAAGGAACCAGAGGTGTGGGATTCAAGGATGGATCCATCCTTGGAGCAGCAGCTGCTGAGGTGGTTAAACTTCTAAAGAAGAGCTCTGGGGTTGATAAGGTTCATGGACATCTCAAGGGCTGCCTTGGTTGACCCGGTTCTGCGGCGTTGTATGGACATCGGGGTGGTGCCTGTAGAGTGAACCAGAGGATGTGTTTCAGGTTTCAACTACATGAGATCTACTCCAACGTTGCGGGGAGGGTCAACTGGATCTTGGGTAGGGTTGAGGAGAAGAAACATGGTTTTCATCCTGGAGGTGTGACCAGCTCTTTACTCTTAGGGGACTACAGGGGACATGGTCGCTCAAGTCCACACGTGTTTGCAGATGTGATCGTGTCCCTAAACCTGTAGGGACCGTCAGGAAACATGGACATCGCTCTGGACTCCAGCAGAGCCGCCCTAAGTCAGCTAACTCATAGGGTGAGAAGCTCAGACACCCAGGAGGGACTCAGCGTAGAGCCGCTGCCCCCCCAGGTTGCGAAGAGACAGCTGAGGGGGTTCTAGCATTTGGATGCTCCCTGGACACCTCCCAGCGGAGGTGTTTCTTGGGTGCCCGGTCAGCAGGAACCTCCCAGGTTGACCCAGGACATATTGAACGGCAGGCTGGCCAGGGAATGCCCCACCAGAAGGTCAATGTGCTTCAACATCACTTTCCAGAAAAATCCCGTTCATGATTTATATTCCAGTAGAAGACATGGCAACTCCGTCTGCTCTCTCATTAGCAAAAGTCTTAAGAATTACACAAATCATTCACAAGTTCTCCTGATCACTGATGTTGTTACGTGCCACAGAGGACCAGAAGATTTAGGCCTGGAATAAATAAATAAAAATCTTAACCCTCTGGAGGCAGGGGTTGCAGATTTGCAACGTTAAAACCTACCTACCTGGTTACTCCACACATGTGTTTCATGAGCATTTTAAACTCAGAAGTACCGCTGAAGGCTAGTTGTTCGTCCTTTTATCAAAACTTATTTTGAGCCTGAGAGGGTTGAGACAGAAACCTGAACGTTTAAGTATTTTGCCCTCTGGTGGAGAGTCAGAGAATTGCAAATTTTACTTATTTTCATTATAATTTGTTTACATAGTTAAACCTAATAAATAAAACATATAACTCGTGAGTGATTGATATAGCCAACAGTTATTATTATTACTGGTATTATTATTATTACAGGTTTTAAACAGTTGAGGACAAATTGAACGTCACATCATGAAATAACCACACGTCACAGTCGGCTAACAGATTTAATGGACGTGTCAAAGTTCAAGTTCTCAGGGTGAGAGTTTACACATGAAGTGAAGAAAGGTTTCTGGGAGTCAAAAGGTCATGAAACTCAAAAAAAGGTGATTTGACCCTTTGACCCAGTCATCAACCATCTTTAAGTGTGAGCATGTTGTTGAACTTCGGTTTTTTTAGACGCATGTTCTCTCTTTTAACTCAGGAAAAATTAATCTGACAATTACATCAAACGCACCTAGAACATGTTATTGTTATTTATTCCAATGAGCGGTTTCTGTTATTTGCGCGACTTGCTGCCTAAACCTGCCCGTAGGCACATCTTCCCTCTGAGATTTGGGTAAACTGTTGAAAATGTGAACTGAATCTGATCAGAGGAGAATAGGAAAAACAACGTTTCACTATTTTTGACGCAGCGATTTGGCTTTTTACGCACAGTGCGCCACATGCGCACATGCCTCAGGGTAATCCAGGAGCTCCCGTGTGGCTGTTTGGTTTATTTCCACAAGCCCTCGTCCCAAAACCACATTTTTTGCGCCGCAGCTTTGGGATTTAAATCCGGGCATAACGTGATCTTGGTTTCTGCCCCTCCTTGTTTCTGTGAGCCAAGGGAGCAGCCACGACACCACCCCCCTCCGCCACTCCTCCGTCATTCCGCACAGACGGACTGCGAGCTGAGAGCCGCACACTCCGTCGCTCTGGAATGATCCGACGAGGGAACCCCCTCCCAGACCCACTCTGCGGACGGAGAACGTGAGGAGAACAAAGGGAACATCCGCTCAGCGGAGGTTTGGAGCCGGCACAGACAACGATCCCATCACCGCAGCCAGCCGCAAACATCCGTCCATCACCGGGCCGAGGACTGGCTGACAGGGGCGTAGGAAGAGGGGGGAAAGGACAAGGAGGGATTGTGATCCGTGCTCACAAGGACCAGGGGCGTTGAGGAGAGGATGGAGGCTCTGATTTCAGAGCTGAAGAGCCACCCAGGCCCTTCGGTCCTGGTTTGTTCTCTGCTCTTCAGGGTGGTCCACCGGCTGCTGCAGAGGCTGCCCGTACCCAAGGTGGTGAAGCAGGATGACTTCCGCTCCTGGAAGTGGAGGAACCTCTCAGTGTCCATGGTGCACTCCCTGCTGACCGGGACCTGGGCCGTGAGCTGGTGAGTGTCCATCCAGAGGCAAACATCTGCCCAGCCGGGCCTCCATGCACAGTGGGGAGGCATTGTCTATTCAGGTCCACATGATGTGTGTGTGTGTGTGTGTGTGTGTGTGTGTGTGTGTGTGTGTGTGTGTGTGTGTGTGTGTGTGTGTGTGTGTGTGTGTGGCTGTAACAGTCAGTGGCAGCCAGGAGAGGAAGGGCATGCTCAGACTGAGACAGGGACGGGGGAGACAATGGCATCCGAAAGTGGGGAGGGTAAATACGATGGTAAATACCAACGCAGAGCGAGAGAGGGCTGCTTTTCCTGTTAAATACGTTCATCAGCTCGTTTGTTTTTTATCCTCAGACAGAATCTTGGTTCGCTGTCAGATTCATCAACTGGAAAAACCAGCTGGCTGACAGTGAAAGCACGTACAAACAGCTTTTCTGGGGTGGGACCGCGCTGCTAACGACTCATGATTGTGACATTAAACGCTGACAGGAGGATCAAAGATTTAAGCTGGCTGCAAGTTCAAGTCACTACTAGTCGTATGAGTCAGATGTGTGATGTGTGAGCAGGGTTCAGAGCTTCGAGCTAAGGGAAAACGGTTAACGGGTCAGAGGAAGTTGTCATATTCATTCATTTAGTGACTGATTTCATCACGGTCTGTTTACAAAAGGAGGTTGAAGTTACAAACCATAAATGTAAAAGGGAGTAAAAAAAGATAAATAATAGCAGGCATTCTTCATTCAGGGGGTTTAAAAGGCAAATAGCAGCTGATGTTTCTGCTTAGTCAGCCTTTCTGTCTGAGTGAAGGGATGACAGACTCATCCTTTCATAACGTGTGTTCCTCTGCAGCGTGGTGATCTGGCCTGAGACGCTGAGAAACATCCACTCCTATCACACCCCTCTGTCCTACCTGCTCGTCTGTGTCTCCACAGGTCAGTGAACGCATCGTCGGGGTGATCAGTGAAGTTCTGGAGAGGGTTTGAGTGTTTCACAGCTTTCAAAAATCTGAATATTCAGTTCTTCTGTGAAAAGGGGGTGGGATGGGGGTGGGGGGACTAAAAGATGGGGTGGGACACTCGTTTAATCAATACCTTTGCACTCGTCTTAAGGACGAGTAATAAATGCCTCATCAGAGGAGAGGTTCAGGTTCAGACAGCAGGTTTGGAGTCTTATTTCCTGATGGCTCTTGGAGTACAGATGCTTTTTTCCTCCTCTCCTCCCTATCTTATCCCAAGGCTCTTTGTCTCTGGGTGTACGGCACTTTTGCATTTTTTCTGGAAACTGAAATTACTAAAATGGATCTGGTCAGTTGGTCTCTCAACGCGATTGACAAACATTTTTCAACGATGAGAACGGTAGAAAGGGGCTCCTGGATGCCCCTCTGGGACAGATCCAGTTGGGCATATCATGGCCTCCTGGAAACAGTGGAACCTGGTCTGCCTCTCCCAACTGTCTGTAGAGGATTCTGAAGACGTCTGGATATTCGTGGTGTTGGTGTCAGGTGTCCTGCTCTTTGGCCTAGGAGGTTACCTGGCATACCGGAAAATGAATGAGCTGTCGAGGAATATTGGCTCAATCCCGGAGCTCAGGGATGGATTACACCGCTCTGTGAACACACAAACTCATATAATTGTCGAGATGAGTCGTAAGCTTGGAACTTTGGCTGAGATTCAGACTCTGGCACAGAAGGTGGATTCCATCAAGGAGCGAGTGGACAGATCAGCACGGATTGGGATTGATTAATTACGCCATTATTGGATTGAGAGGGGTTGAGGACCAACAGAACTTTAAGACAGAGAGGAAATTATCTCTGTCTGGCCCCAAAACAAGTTCTTATCTGAATCTGGTGCCCTTGAGCCTGTGAGGCTGAAGCGATTACTCCCCCCTCAGAAGAAATGTGGAATGCTGCCGTCGCCATTGCAACTCTGTCTCCCTATCCCAGCCTGGGCGGGACTGTGACCGAAGGCCGTTGAATCACTCCAGGAGTTACTGCGCTCTCTAAAACCCAACAACCTCCTCCCCCTGTCCAAACGGAGGTGACGAGCGCTGCTTATTGTGGCTGCCGCTGCTGACGTGTGGACAGTCCCTAACCCTACCGCCCCACCTAGTGGACACTTATGTTGTGTAATGTCTGAAGTCTGTTGCATTTCTGTCTGAGGTGTTTTTTGCATAGCAAAGCTACCCTCCCTGTGGCGGGTAACTCTGAAGTGCCTCTTTTTCCTCCACCTGAACCAATCCTCATGTAAACCCTCTGATCTCTATTAAGGTAGCGAGACTCGGGTGGCAAATGATCACAGTCACCAATTCTTGTCATGTGTTTTTGCCCATGTATGTCTGATCTCAGAATTGTGTGTACTGAAACTCTAATTTCCCTCTGGGATTAATAAAGTATCTTTTAATTGAATTTCGTCTGATTGGCTAACAGCAGCGCAACTCTACCACTGACTCTGTTTAACTGTTAACTCAAGCCTGGAGGAGTTCTGCTGTGTAGTGGGGTAGATCATGCTAACAGTTAGCTTCTACTAGCTGATACGTTCTCTGCTGTTTCCTGTACGCTAAACCAACAACAGCCTTCCCCATTGTGAATCAAGATGGGTGAGTCCATGAATGTTAAGTGACACAGACCTGTCAGGCTTTTCTAATCTTAGAGCAGCGGTACTCGGTAAGCGGCCCGCTGGCCCCCTCTATGTGGCCCTCGAACCCCGCGTGCTGTTTCACCGTTTATTTCAGCTAATTCAGGAGATAGGAGTAGGAGACCATTTATGTTCAGCCTGCATGAAAAACTCAGTGGCCCATTGTAAATGGTAAATGGCCTGCAATTGTATAGCACCCTCTAAAGCTTGGTTTATGCTTGACGCATTCACTTTCCGCGCGGTGATGCGGCTCGCGGCTGGAACGCGCTTCACAACTTGCAGCGTTTATGGTTTGTGTGGCTCGTCTCTGCGGTGAGCCAATATTCTCCCAAACTGTAGGGGGCAGCATGGAGCTCTACGGCATGCATCCAACACTACACCATAGTAGAAGTAGAAATCACTGTTTACAACATGGTATTTCAGCATTTTTAACAGCGTTCTCGTCTTTTCCGACAGTGCGAGCTATTTCTCTCCAAGAATTATTAACAACATGTTGATCACGGTGATCTCTGAGAGCTGAATCATACAAATGTCTGTATTTACGAACCTCTGCCGTGCCGGTCCGCCATGTTTTTCCGCGTCCGACCGTCCGCGTGGTTAGAAAATTTCCGAGGTGCGCGTTGCGGAAATCTCGGGCCGTGCGGAGACGCGGTGGAGGGGCGTGGTTGTTAAAATGACGCAAAATGATGCAACTTTTCCGCGCGGAGCCGTGCGGACCTCGCGGACGCGTCAAGCATAAACCAACCTTTAGAGTTCTACAACCCCCCCCCCCCCCCCACACACACACACACACACACCTGATTATTCTTAGAATGATCCGAAGGGCATCTCCTCTTCAACCCCAAAGCCACCAAAAACAATCTCTCTGATTCTCTTTGGTCTGGTTTTGTGTTCGTCTTTTTTTCATGTTGCCACGAGAATGCAGGTCAGCGGAGGTCACCTCTAACAGTTGCTAGTGGCTCCGCTGAGGCCGACCACGCCAGGAACTAGAAGTTTTGTATGCTGACAGGCGTCCAGACGCACAGACAGGTTGTCCGTCAGGAGAACGCCTCCCTCTGAACTGGGCTGACATGATTTAATAACCACATGAAAACTGCTCAGTCTGCATTTCTCAGACATCATGACGGGGAAGGCTTTTGATATTCTAGTGTCTCGGTTCCGCACGGTGAAGCCAGATGCTTGAATTTTCTTGTTTTTAGGCCTTCATAGAAAAGTGTATATTTCACCTGTTAGCTACTTATTTTCTTACTAATTGTAATAAACATTGAAACCCAGTTTGTAGGAGTGAAGAACAGATTTAACACTTTGTTTTACTTCACAGGAGCATCGGTGGTTTCCTGTTCAGTCTGTAGTCACACCTCGTCGTTTTACAATTCGGGTTAAACCAGTTAAAACTGTTATAGCGTGATCTGCTCCGTTTCCCTATGACAGGATTTACCTTTCATTCAATTCAATTCAATTCAAAAATACTTTATTAATCCCAGAGGGAAATTGATTGCTGTATTAGCTCAGAATTATAATAACAATGAAGTCATCAAAGAGTTGTTGTATATTACAATGGCTGTTGGCAGGAAGGATCTCCAGTAGCGGTCAGTGTTGCAGCCAAACTGAAGAAGCCTCTGACTGAAGACACTCTTCCGTTGTCGGACAGTCTTGTGAAGAGAATGCTCAGGGTTGTCCATCATTTTCTTGATTCTCTGGAGAATCCTTCTTTGCATTATCTCCTCCAGCGGTTCCGAAACTGCCAAAACTCTGGCTGAGTCCTTGAAAGGGCTTGGAGTTCCTCCATCTTGTTGGCCAGTGATCTCACATTGCCCATTATGATCGATGGAAGAGATGGTTTGAATTTCCTCTTTCTCTGTCTCCGTTTTGCTCCCGCTTGTCACCCACGGTTCTTGCGTTTTAGCTCATTTGGGATTTGTGGCTTCATTTGAGGTATTATTTCAGCCTTTCCGATGTTAATAAGCTGCTCCCGATTGTAAACCAGCTTGTTGCCATGGTTACGCATCATAACAAATGCTCAAAAAGTGTAAAAAGCTAAAAAAATAGCAGTAAAAATCCTCCAAGCTTCACAGCACCAGAAACAGAAAAGTAAAGTGTCCACAAAAATACAGTTTTTCTTGAGGAACTAGAAGAAAAAATGCCCAAGAAAAGGCAAAACTTACAGTCAACAGAGCTACTCCAACATGCAGCCACCCAGAGCAGCGCAGTTCCGGAAAAAAAAAGCCCGCTTACGCCAGAAAATGTGTTAAATCTGATTTATCACAGCCCGTTACAGCCGGTGTGTCACATCAAATGTGCATTTATGCATACATTATTATTATTATTATTATTATTATTGTACAAAGTTATATTTTTATTATGAGAGCGATGCATTCATAAGATCATCTTTAGTAGTTTTTACGTCATACCCTGACTAAATAATGAACGTATTAAGCAGCTGATCGAGTATCAGAAGCAAACTTCTAATAATATAAAATGTTTTCTTCTCAGGATATTTTGTGCAGGATGCAGGTGACATCATCTTGACGGGGCACGCTAGAGGGTCATGGGAATTCCTACTCCATCATGCGATGGTAAGACTGCATTTTTAGTTTATACTACACAAAAGGGTACATAAGGTACAGTTTATTCCTATGAGGAGCCTGAAATATGCATGGCATGGGCTCGTCATGGGGGTCACCTGTTGTTGTTATTTATTCTTACATACACTGCTGCAGCTTGAAAAGAAACATGTAACCATACATCTAATCAACCAGCTCGGTTTGGCGGAGACGTGCGGTTATTTTTATTGGCGTTTAGAGTTTCCATGGCGATGTGATTTTCAAAAAGACCCACCAAATAACACCTCATGAGAAAATAATGTACAGTCTTGCATCACTACGCTTTAACCTGGAAACAGAATTGAAAGTTTAAGTGGTCACAAGAAGAGATGTTCGATATTATCTGTCTACTATTAATATTGGCCTTTATCGGCATTAAAATTTAATATCAGGAAAATATAGGTATCGGTTTTCGCTCTTTTAATGACACATTTTTTACATTTTATGCCTCAAACTCTTCAGCTACTTCTCCTCTCTCTTTAAATGTCAAAACATAACAGATCTGAGGTAAAGTTTTCCAGATATTTTAGTTATTTGGTACAACTTGTGAAGTACAAATTTTCTCTGTGTAGTGAACGTGGACTGTCCTCAGAGCACATATCTATGGGTAGCTAGCCAGCTAACAAACGACTTAAAGAGCAAGTCACTCCCTACCAAAGTCTTGCTCCACTCCCACTTCTTGTTTGAAAAATGCAACAAATGCTGTTGCCTAGCAGACTGAGAGGGCGGAGCCACTAACAAATATACACACACACAGGCTCACAATGACATTGTGACATCATATGATACCAGCTAACGTTCTAGGTCACCTCTTAGCCAATAGCGATGGCAGATTTAAATTCAAATGCAGTGCAGAGTTTTTACCTGACAACGGCACAAAACTGACAGTTTTAGGCAGAAAATTTAAATTTTAACTAAAATGCACTTTAGGCACTATTGACTACATGTGTCTGCAGCACGATTAGACACACATTTATTTAGTTTATCAGGAAAAACTTGCTCTTTAAAAAAACAAGAATCTTTATATTTTATCACTATAATTTACAGAAAATAAACAAACATATAAGTAGTACACACATCTTAGCATCACACTTGGGGAGAATAAGGTTCAGCTGCTGTTGGAGACAAAAATAAATATGCCACATTTTCTGTTACTAACTTAAATTGAAGTAGTTGTCATTTAGCATAGATAATATTTAAAGTTTAAGCATGATAGGAATATGTGATGTTAGTAACCTAAAAAGATTTAGTTTTCTTTTTATGAGAAGGGGACCCTGTATATATCGCTATCGATTTGTATTGGTATCGGATATTAAGAGTCAGCGGTATTGGTATATTGTAAACAAGCCAATATCAAGCATCCCTACAAGTGACTGGGTTTAACATAAAAAAGTAGCTATTTGAAAACTTCTGCAGAAATAAGAGTCAAACTGGCAGAAATGCGACCAAATTTCCTACGTTTTGATGAATCATTCGTGGATGTAATCCAAAATTTGGAGCTGTGGGAACAGTTTGATTGCATTTATTTTGTGACTTATTTTTTTACAGCCGAGCATTCAAGGTCACATGACCTGCCAGAGTGAGAGCAATGTTGTCAGGTTTTGGAGGGATGTTAGAACCCAAAGTGCAGAAACCCAGGATGACATGAGGCAGGAGATGATGTAAAGTAAAATCCTTTAATTTTGAAGGATGAAACGAAGAATAAATCCAGGGGCAGGGAGCCAAAGTCCAAAAATGTCCAAAATCCAAAATAATCTAGAGATCCAACGAGACTCGGGAAACACTAGAGACTAGAAACGAGAGACTGACAGGATTACCACAAACAACAACAATGGACCGACAAGACACAGAGACAAGACAGGGCTTAAATACACTGGGGCATAATGGAAAGGCAGAAGAGCTGCAGGTGTGTGGAGTGTGGGGGGAGGACCAGGTGAAAGCAATGACTAATCAGGGAAGAAACTAACATGACCTAAGAATGAACCTAAAAACAGAAAAGCACCCATATAACCAAAATTCTAAAGGGAAGGAGAACTACAAAAACTGGTGGGACAAAACATATTAAAGAGACTAATAAAAATGAAAAGCTGAAACTATAAACACTGCAGAGGATGACTGGCTGCAGAGGGGTGACTGGAGAAGACTAAAGGAACACAGGAGACACATAAATGAGATGCAGACAAAGGACACATGAGGGCGCTATGAAACACAAAAGGAGAACCTGGAGTGGGAACTGGAGGGGCTGGGGAACAAAGGGACACAGAACATGACAAATGTCAGCTTTAAAAACAAACAACCTCAAACAAGAGGCTCTTCTTTCCACATCCTCAGGGTCACATATATGAATTATGTATCGACGCGTAGGAACTCTTACCTTTCAGCCAGCGTTAATTGTTCTGTCAGATTGTGTCCCAGATTGCACCCTAATTATGTCCCATTGACTTTCATATCTATTCAGAGTGCCTTTCTCTCTGTGAAAACTGTAAAACACTCAGATGTTAAAATCATCAAAACTGACATAAAACAAGTTGACACGTAAAACTTCGCATGATTGTCCATCAAACCCTCTCGGGATCTCAGTTCAACGTTATTTTGGACATTTTGTTTTTGCACAGCGAAGAGTCTTATTGAGGCTTTCTGTTTCCTAAATAAAAATAAAATCAAACCCAATTTTCCATTTTCGTCCTCAGGTGATCTGGTGTTTCCTCTACGCCCTCTACACGCAGCTGTACATCGCCGGTGGTGTGATCGCCCTCTTCGTGGAGGTCAACAGCATCACCCTCCACCTGAGGCTGATGCTGAAGCTGGCGGGTGCCCAGGCCTCCCCCACATACCGCCTCAACAAGCTCATCAACCTCTTCACCTACATCACGTTCCGCCTGAGCACCCAGTTCTACCTCACCTGGTACATCATCCATAACCTCCCCATTCTGGAACAGGGTGGATACTTTCTCGTTACCATAATGGTGATGAACATCATGATCCTGATTTATTTCTACCGTTTGCTCCGCGCTGACTTCCTGCCACGGAGTAAACACTACGTGGGGCAAAACGGCACGCACAACAACAATTCAAAGAAATTTCTGAATGACTGACCGGGAAAAGTTTACTGGACCGTTTCTATTAGGTGGAAGTTTGTATTTTTGTTAGTATTATTCCTAACGACAGATCCCCTCACGTGACTCACTGCCAAAGAACAAACTCCAGGTGGAACAACACGCGGCCGTTTTCAGGTGCTGCTCTCAACAAAACGAAAACGTTTCAAATTTGCACTGAAAATGATCAACCTTACCTCTTGGTCGGGAAGATGAAAATATTTTACAACCGTTGCAGTGACACTGCTTATGGCACATTTATCAATGATTTATCAGAATGACGACCAATAAAGCGTTTGGAAAATAGGATTTCAGCTGAAACTACTTTTAACCATGGGGCGGCTTTTCAGGGGATTTAAACTTGCAGAGATTACCAGTCAGGTGAATCTGGGAGTACTCGTTTTAACAGTTTTAATGAGCAGAATGATGTAAATAAAGTTTTTGTTTCTTTTTTCATTTTACTTTTGAAAAAGTAGCTTCATAAGCTAGCCTTTAAAGTAACACTGAGCAGTTTCCCGCTCCTCTGCCCTGCTGGTTGAAAGTGAAATTACATCTGCAGCCTGCTGTAGCTAATGCTAACAATAAGCTAACTCTAACACGAGCCGACTAATACTAAAATAAACCACGAAGTGTTGGACAAAAACATTACTCACAAGTCCAGTAGTAACAAAGCCACATCACCATCAGTGCGTGATTTTGTAGAATTCTTTAACTTCTCTGGTGTAGGACACAACAATGTTCACTCTGGTTTTAGCTCTTTGCTTCACCTCCAAAGACATGGCTCTCTTACTTTTACTTCCAGGCTCTATCATGATGCCAACAACAAAGCAAACTTGTTCCATTTCTTCTTCTTGTGCTTTTTACTGACGATCAGCTGACTGAAAAAGGCTAACTACTAGCATAACAGCTAACAGCCATAAAGCAGGTAAAAAGCTCCCTCATAGAGCACCAATAGAGTTCTGCATGTGGCCAGTAGAGGGCTGCAGAGTGGTGTCAGATACGAAAATGGTCAAGTTTCTAACTCAACAATCTCAGAGTTCAGTGTTAAAGCTCTAGCCTACAGTTTAAAAAATGACTTAGTGTTACTTTAAAGTTTATTACCACGTCAACAGTTTGACCGATCGATTTCCACTGAACACACAGAAAGTAACTTTCTCATGTTGACCCCACAGAAAGATTAGCATTAACCACAGGCCACCATTAGATTATATAAATAAATTATATAGTGTTAATTAGTTGTTTTTGTAAGTGTTAATCAATGTATTAGCTTTGCTTTTGTTTCACAAACGGCTAAATATTTATTGAACCAGACTAACTGATGTTGTTTTGAGGCTTTTAATATGCTCACAAAATCTCAAATTTCAATTGATTTCTTAAATATATAAATAATCAATTTTGTCTGTTGAAGCGATAATTTGACATTGTTGGTAATATTGGGCCCAAGACGATTCCCTGCTAGTTATTTGCAAAACATATTTTAAAAGGTCAACTGGTTCAATTTGAAGCAGCTAACCTTCCGATCAGCTGACAGACGAAGGTCGGTATTTTATCTGAAACTCTCAGAAGGACATTTATGCAGAATAAAAACGGCATTCTACTTTTTAATACATGCATCACTGGAAACTTAAAGGTGCTAGGTGGAATTTTTTTTTACCCGATTTTGATGGTTGCCATTGTTTGGTCTATCAGATGTGTGAGGAGACTTTATTTAATCATAGTGTGATGTCATTGCGAACATTTGTGAATAACTTCCTCTTGTCCATTAGGATATTTAAGATGATTACATCTGGATCAGGCAATGCATTTTGCTTGTTTTTTGTTTATTTTTTTTCCCGTAGACTAACTAGCTGTTTCCGAACGTTTAGCGTCTTCATGGGGAGGACTGGACTTGTCTTTGGACGTCTCTCAGATTTAATGTCGTGTTTTGATGTGTTTGTTCATTGTGTTTATTTGTGGACCAAATCTCGCGTCTCTATGAAGCCTCCTGCTCTATTTAGGGCTGAAGAGATGTTGGAGTAAATAAAGGAGTTTTGTACGTGAAACACTGAGTAGACAAGGACCAACCGGAGTGCTGACCCATACGATGCAGGACCGTCTGATAAATCTGTCGGACTCTGGTGGAGATGAAGCTGGATCTCCCTGCCGTCTGACTGCTGCCTTTGATTTACAGCACAGTCAGGTGACCCCCCCCCCCCCAACATGGACACAAAGCACTAAATGTAAACATATTTTCTGAGCATTCCTCGTGATGTATTTTTCAAACTCCGCTGTTTACTTTCCCAGATCTTTCCTCAAGTTGTAATCACTTGTGACATGAAACACAAGTACGCCAATCAGCCACAGTCAGAGATGATGGTCTATCGGAGGGGACTGAGAGGGGACTGTCTTCTTACAGATGAGTCAGATCCCATTAGATAGTCATCTGTGGAGTTTGGAGGCCAGGTCAACACCTCAGCTAGTTTCCTGGGTGGTTTGTGTTGCGTCCACTGCCATCCTGAGTAAGGTTTTTGGATGAAAACATCCTAATATCAAAATGTTTTTCTAGCTGCATTTTGCACTGTGACAAAACGAGGGGTTTGTGGTCGTAATATCGTGGCTGATCGGTGTAAATTCCATTTTCTATTTCAGCCGATGCCAAGAAAAGTCCGAGCAGATGTGCATCTGACCTGTGCCTTTTTAAAGCCACAGTGCCTTTCAGTGACAAGTCCAGACAACAATAATGTGTGAACGAGCAGAAATACCCCCAGCAGCACAACGAACCATGGATTCATTTGAACATGGAGACAATAATGCAAGATGTTGTTTGAAAACGACTTTTAGGGTCAAGACTCATATTTTCGATCATTGAGTGAATAAAAGAAAAGTGTTTAATGATGCTTAGTTTTGCTTTAAATTCTTCTATTTTCTATATATCTTCTATACATTACATTATACTATACTAACTATATTATACTATACTATACTATACTATACTATACTATATTATACCATACTATAGTATACTATACTATACTTTACTTTACTATAATATACTATAATATACTACATTACATTATTTTACATAACATTATAAAATACTGTACATTTCATTATATTATACTATACTATACTATACTATAATATACTATACCACATTACATTATTTTACATAACATTATAAGATATTATACATTTCATTATATTATATTATACTATACTATACCATACTATACTACATTATATTATCTTATATTACATTACAAATATATTAGACTATACTATATATTACACAGTACCATACTATACTATATTACATTACGTTGTACTACACTACATATTGTACTATACTATACTATACTACATTACATTATATTGTGCTATACTATACTACATATTGAACTATACCATACCATACGATACTACATTACATTATCTTATGTTACATTCCAAATATATTAAACTATTCTACATATAATACAGTACCATACCATATTAAATTACATAACATTATACTATACTACATATTGTACTATACTATACCAAACTATACTACAATACATTATATTATAGTACTATACTGTACTATACTACATTACATTACATTGTCTTATATTATACTATACTACATCTTACATTACATTACATTATATCATATTATATTATATTATATTACGTTGCATTATATTATATTATATTATATTATATTATATTATATTATATTATATTATATTATATTATATTATATTATATTATATTATATTGTGCAGTGGTTGTAGTTCCGGGATGTTCCAGCAGGGGGCAGAGCAGGTAGAATGTGGGAGGAACGACAGAATCCTGGGATCTGAGTCAGCAGCTGTTCAGGTTTTTGCCGGCTGTTCCTCAACTTCCGTGGATCCACCTCAGATCTCCACATCCACACAGAGAACAATGACTCCGGGCTGCACCGACGCGTCCTAAAGCGTCTTCTGCATGAAAGAAGAAACGCAGCAGACAGGAGGGACCCATCTTGACTCGCGGAGGTATCCTGTAACATCTCTCCTGCGGCTCCACGCTGCTTTGCTCGAAACTTAGTTTTTAGCCCCCGGACCTTCATTCCTTCGGGTTTAACTTCTGCGGTTTTACTCCTAACTTTGGTTCGAAGGCTCCAGGCTCCAGATACGCGTTAAAACAAAGCCTCGAAAAGTAAATTGGGCTCCTGGAGCAGCGGGTCTTTGATGAACAAAGGGATTAAAACAGACAGCAAGGCGATCACAGTTTCAGTTGCCATGGGTAACAAATAACAGGCTGCGTTCCATTTGCGGGAAACCATCAGGAAGACCGATATATATATATATATATATATATATATATATATATAGATAGATAGATAGATAGATAGATAGATAGATAGATAGATAGATAGATAAACTTAGCATAGATGTTATTAGTCAATATCTTTCTAGATAACAATGAATAACCTCAGTTTGGAGAAACACAGATGGATAGATGAACTAACAGCTAGTCTGAGTGGAGCCACATAGTGAGTTCCATGCTTTCGTTCTTTTTAAACACAGAAACAGTTTTGTTTACCTGTTTTGTAGCTACAGTTTCACCGACGGCTGCCGGCTTCTTCAGGCTGACGCATCACTGTTTCTGTGTTTAAAAAGAACAAAAGCATGGAATTAGAACCACGACACAGCAAGAACACACCTAAGATGTTCACATAGTGAGTGTTTTATTAAAACTATAATCAAACATTTCATAGCTTTCATTATTTTTTACAAACCTTAATGCCAATAAAAACATGGTTCTCTGTGTTATTAGCTGTAGCATGCTAACTGGTAAATCATAACAGTCCTGCTGGAATAAACAAGATGTGGGAAATTTATAAATATTAAAGTTTGTTTTCATGCAGACTGGTGATGCAAACCCAGTTACAGCTTAGAATTACTAGGAAATGGGATATCAACGCTTTCCTTGTTTACTTTTGTCTAGTTCTTGTTCTTCCTAAGGCGTCATGTCAGTCAGAGTTTCAGCCATGAGCGTTCTTCCTCCTGTTCGACGGGACCGAGTCATCCCTCAGCTCCCTCAGGTAGAACCGTCATGGCTGCTGGCTGGTTTTAAACCAAAGCAACAGTTAAATCACCTCCAGTTGCTTGTTTTCTTAAGTCTTTCAGAAAAGAGGCTGCTCTCCACACTGAGAATGACTTTAGTAACAAAGTGAAGACCGCCTGCCAGGAGCAGCGGACCGGCACCGTGGGGTGGGAGCTGCAACACTAAATGGTCTGATGTTACTGTGTTTTATTTTTGTAACTCGTTTCTGTTTTTATTTCAGATTTAAAATATCGAAGGTGATTGTTGTGGGTGATCTGGCTGTGGGGAAAACCTGCCTGATTAACAGGTGAGCAGAAACATACCTGAGAGGGTGTGGCTTCCCCCTGTGGCTCCTGATGGGAAATCCCAAAGCGTTCCCAGACCTATAAGTTCTAAGAACATCTTGGGTGTGTTCTTGCTGAGTCGTATCTCTAATTCCATGCTGTAGTTCTTTTTTAAAACACAGCAGTTTTGTTTACCTGTTTTCCCGCCACGTTTCATTTGCGGCTGCAAACTTCCTCAGGCTGACGTTTGAGCGGGAAAACAGGTAAACAAACCTGCTCAGTGTTTTAAAGAAAGATCTACAGCATGGAGCTATAAGTTCTAAGTCTGCCCAGGTTATGGACCTCCTCAGCTGATGCGGAGGAGCAGCCTGGGTGCGGTACCACCCATGGCCACCAGGGGGTGACTGTAACATATTCCTGTAGAACAGGGCTATTCAATTCTGGTGCTTGATGGCTGGTATCCAGAACGTTTTAGTGGTTTCTCAGGTCCAACACATTAGATTCAGTGGTTGCAGCAGCTCATCAGGCTCTGCAGAAGCCTGTTAATCACCTCGTCGTCGTCTTCCTCCGCTTATCCGGGTCCAGGTCGCGGGGGCAGCATCCCAACTAGGGAGCTCAAGACCGTCCTCTCCCCAGCCACCTCCACCAGCTCCTCCGGCAGGACCCCAAGGCGTTCCCGGACCAGATTGGAGATGTAACCTCTCCAACGTGTCCTGGGTCGACCCGGGGTCCTGCCGGCAGGACATGCCCGAAACACCTCCCTGGGGAGGCGTCCAGAAGGCATCCTGACCAGATGCCCAAACCACCTCAACTGACTCCTCTCGATCCGGAGGAGCAGCGGTTCTACTCCGAGTCCCTCCCGAATGTCCGAGCACCTCACCCTATCTCTAAGGTTGAGCCCGGCCACCCTACGGAGGAAACTCATTTCAGCCGCTTGTATCCGCGATCTCGTTCTTTCGGTCATTACCCAAAGCTCATGACCATAGGTGAGGATTGGGACGTAGATCGACCGGTAAATCGAGAGCCTGGCTTTCTGGCTCAGCTCCCTCTTCACCACGACAGATCGGCTCAGCGTCCGCATCACTGCAGACGCCGAACCAATCACCTACTAATTAAATCTGAGTGTTGAAGCAGGGTTAAAACCAAAATGTGCTGGTTGCTGGCCAGGGATGCAATGATACCACTTTTTTCCAAACCGGTATGATACCGATACTTGGATCTGAGTACTCGCCGATACCGATGACCAATACCGATACTTCTACCACACAAAAAAATGCAATGATGTGGAATACAGATTTTATTTTCTTCTCTGCTTACAACAGGAAAAGACTGTGAGGTAGATAAAAAGTAAAATATATGAATGGAAATCATCACAAAACTAAAATATTAGGTGAACAGAAATGACAAGTTACAGGGAAGCCACTTTCAAGCAACTGCATTGGTATCAGTTCCTGGTATCGGTTAACGTATACCGATACTGGTATCGGTATCGGTGTCGATACCAGTATCGTATCGGTGCATCCCTAATACCGGCCCTCGAGGCTTGGAATTGCATAGCCCTGCTGTTGAAGTTCTAGTGGACACACTGAGAAAGTTGGGAAACTAAAGAATAAATCGGACTATTTGGTCGTGTTGTTCTGATTCTGAAACAGCCCAACACAAACGTTTCCTTCTCATTCCAGGTTTTGCAAGGACGCCTTTGATAAGAACTACAAGGCAACGATCGGCGTGGACTTTGAGATGGAGCGCTTCGAGGTGCTCGGAGTTCCTTTCAGCCTGCAGCTGTGAGTCAGATGTATTTATTTATTTATTTATTTATTTATTCTGTTTTAAACTCCAGTCTGGTGTTGCTCAGAGGTCTGGTTCCATGTTGCAGGTGGGACACCGCAGGCCAGGAAAGGTTCAAATGCATCGCTTCGACGTACTACAGAGGAGCTCAGGGTGAGGCCGCCGTCTTCCATTTGTCGGCTTTAACACAGGAAACCAGTCAATTTATCCCAAACTGGTGATAAAACAATGTTTCTGTCCTCTCAGTTGTGATAATCACATTTGCTCTAAATGACATCGCCTCTTTGGGCCACGCCAGGTACTCCCACCAATCATAATTCTGTAAACTTTCTGTCATTTTTTCTTTTTTTTTCTCCAGTTTAATAGATTTATGGTTTTCTGGCCTGCAGGCAGTGGCTGGAGGACGCCCTAAAAGAGAACGACCCCACTGGTGTCCAGCTGTTCCTGGTCGGCACCAAGAAAGACCTGAGTGTACGTTTGTCACTGGGAGTTGTTCCAGCAGAAGCACAAAGCCCGGGTCAGACTGTTTTAAAATGTGTTTGTCTTTTCTTTTGTTCTGTAGACTGCTGCTCAGTATTCTCGGATCGAACAGGACGCCCTGAAATTTGCAAAGGAAATCTGCGCCGAGTATTGGGCCGTGTCCTCGCTGACGGGTGAGTCCTGTCCGGTGTGACGGAGTCGTTAGGCGGGCGCGTCAGGAGCGGTTTTTTTTAGACATAAAGTACCATTTTATTAATGGCCAGTAGACCGCGACACTAAAACAAACCATTTTTAGGTGTTTTACTGAGTTACGAACATTTGTTGTTTTAGCCGCCTTCTTAAATGTCTTGCATTAAATGTTTATTTACAAACGTCACAAGTAGAGAAATGGAAAAGCTCCGGTGCATCCAGGGGTCGGGTCCTGTAGTCTTCACTGCTTATATTTGCTTTAAGTCCCAGCTCATGGTATTTTAACGTTCAAATAAAGATTTAATTTAGGGACGTCCGGATACAAGTTTTTCACTTCCGATTATAAAAGAGTTAATTTACATCAAATTAAGGACCCGTAAGACGTAAGATTCCATAGTAAACAAGAAATCAATCTTACGGACTGTTGGGTTATTTAAACCAGAATATTGGAACTTTTTATTGCAGGGATTATGTAACACTTGTATTAAGTGAGAGACAAGAGAAGAGAGAGTCACCTTTAAAACGTTTAAGAAGATTTATTTCTAAACAATTTTAAACAAGACTAACTCTAAAGCCCCCTTCAGACAGGCCATGAAAAACGGAAATGTTCCGCACTCTGTCCGTAAGACCTTTGTGTCTGAATACAAACATCCGGATAACGTGTTCCGGAATTTAACCAGACGAAGCCCCTAGTAACAGGTCCGGACTTGTTACGGACAGGGTGGCTGCTTCAGACTGGTGAGGTAGAGTTCCGGACAAGGGGGAGGGGGAGGAGGAGGGGACCGGGGGATGCTGTGCTCACCTAGATAGCTCGCTCCTGTAGCATGCGGCGAACCACGGCAGCTTGCCTCCTACGGTACCGTCTAGACGTGCGACGGAGCGCTTCACACCGCTTCAGTGATTCCTTTAACCATTGAGCTTCATCATCCAGGTCTCTTATGCATCTTCGTGTGCGCAGAATTATGCTTAAGCCCCTCGTGATTTTTATCTTGAGAGGTGCTATAGAAATGATATTTTCTTCTTCTTCTTAACATAAGTCCGGACCCCCCGCCGCCGTCAGACATCTGGAACTTTTCCCTGCTGTGTGAGCGCAGCCGAAAGGACAAGTTCCGGAACAAAAGTGGTGTGTCTGAAAACACAGTTCCAGTTAAAAACCGGATTGAATTGTCCACAAATGTTCCAGAATGTCTGTCTGAAAAGGGCTTAAATGATGAATGGATCTGGTGTCAATGAGACGTGAGACGGATGGTGTATGTGTGAGTGATGGTGTCATCAGAACTCTCGCATCCGGAGAAGCAAGTGTGAATGATGTTGTGATGTTTTGCTTTTAGCTATGATCAGAGTTTGATCAGAGTTTCATAAACACATGAGACGCCATATTGTCGCTCCTCACATACCCTTCAGATGAGACCTCCGTACAGATCCAGACTGCCAGGTCCTCGGACACCCCTTTCGGTACCGGAGCCGATGAAACCGCGTCAGCAGTACGACAGACTAGTCTTTGGATTGTCTCCAGGGAAAAAGCGACAGTTGGTTGACAGCATCAGATGGACCCAGTGGGTCAGTGAGTTCAGCTTTTATTCTGAAAGGAACCATTGCTTGGTTGGTAAAATGCAACAGATTTTATCCAGCTTGTTGGTTCTTTGCTTGAAAAAAGGAAGTCCGGATGGCCAGTCCGATACTTCGCTTAGCATGCGGTGAACTGTAGAGAACTGAAGAGAACTGCCCTTAAGATGGCGTGGGGACTGGTTTTATTAATCTGGATGTTTTGATTTCTGGTCGAATCAAAGTTGGCAGATTATAAACACCACAGACACTATGCCACGCTTCAGAAAGGAAGGTTCTGATTGGATCAGTGAAAGCAATGTGTGATGTGGCTCAACCTTACGTGTGATCAGTGGAAACATTAAAAGTTATATTACTTATTATATTCTGTAGGATTATAATATCAAGTAATTAATATTTTCATTTCACAAATTGGTTCACATTTTATTATTGACTAACACTTTGATTATGTAAAAGAGTCCTTTGTCTTCCTTCTTCCCTTGAGCTGGAAAGGAAGCAGTTTAGAAGCAAATGCATGACCTTGAGGCAGTCTCATGCAGCTTAGTACTGTGTCAGAGGCATCTGTGGAGAGAGGGTAAACCTTCGGTGGAATGGCACCTCCGTCACGTTACAGATACAATATTACAGTATTCAGTATTGATCGATACCGATATCAATCTGATACGATATCAGCACAAGTCAGACATACTGTTACCTATTTCAGTGTGGAATGTATGAAAGGCTCAATCAAGTGATATTACTCAGTCGGAGAACAAGAGCCAATAACAGGGAGATTGGAAAAAATTACAATTTTTTTCTTAAACATTGGTGGCAAAAATGCGAACCTTAACGGACTGCTTATGTCTGAGATTTTTGATGCCGTCTGATATAATCTGATACTGTTTTTGGGTCGACATCAAATTACTTCCGATATCAATCTCGGAACGGGACGTCTCTAATTTCATTCATTCATTGTGAGCCGGTAACTCCAGCAGTCCTTGGGTGAGAGACACTCTGGACTAGGGATGCACAATATATCGGCATCAATATCGTTATCGGCAGATGTTAGTCATTTTGTAACACATCGGTATCGGTCCGATATAAAAAACAGGGCCGATGTTAACAAGCAATTTTTTTCCATCTTGTTTTCATTTGTTTATCTGTTTCAAAGGGTGAGGGGGGTGGTGTGTATTTGTTTGGTCATGTGACAGTGACTGTAATCATCTCAGAAGAGTAAATGTGTGTGGGTGTTTCTCAATGTCAAGGTGCCTGGCCTCGCGAGGCGATGTCTTTCGAGGCCAGGCGTCTTACTTACGAGGACACTGTCCTTCCTTGGTCAAAGAAAACGGTTAAGTGGAACAGACTTGCATCACGTGACCGCGGCTTCCACGGCGGCCACGTAACATCACGTGACACGGGAGATAACGTAATATTTTACATGTATTAGTTTCAATATAAATATATAACAAGCCTTTTAGTTTTTAAATTGTGTGTATGTTTATTAAATTAAAAATATAAGTGAGTTACCACCCGCTAGCCACCGAAGCTGCAACTACTAAGCAACTAACCAACCATAGATAACTTCTTTGGATCTAAAAAAGCATTTTAAATTAGTTGACTTACATCTAAACTTGAAAATTGACCCCGAAGTGGCTGCCGGCTTCTGATCCGCCGTCCTTTTGAAAATACCGCGGTGTATTCTGGGTAATTTTTGACCAAGGCTAGGCTACAAGACACCTCCCGTGTATCCTCGCTCAGCTAGCTAAACGGCTAACAAACGGAGAACACACGCCTCGGTAGAACATGAACATTGGAACCGATTGGAGCACGTCTTGGCGGCTCCTGATGACTTATCTCCTAGGCAACCGGGGCGGGGCCAAGACATCAAGGCAAGGTTCCTTGTCATTGAGAAACACCGTGTGTGTGTGTGTGTGTGTGTGCGTGCGTGCGTGTGTGTGTGTGCGCGCTCATAATAACGTAAATTCAGCTTTAATCATTTTCATTCTTTACAAAATCAGCTGCTTTTAGAAGCCTTAATGTCAGCAAAATCAGTTATCGGCCATAACAGTGATCTTCGTATCGGTCCAAAGATTTCATATCAGTGCATCCCTACTCTGGACATGTCTCCTGTCCATCACGGAGATGGAGACAAAACCGGTCTCACACACACTCACCTAAGGACAACTAACCTAGCATGTTTTTGTTGTGTGTGAGGAAACCCATGCATGCATGAAGACATGCTAACTCCACACCAAATGGTCACAGCTGGGATTTAAACCTGCAACCTTCTCACTGCTAGGCAACAGAGCCACCAGCTGCTCATTGGCTAGATTTATTCACGTCTATCAGACTCTTCAAAATAAAAGGACAGTAATTATTTATTATTAGTGTAATTTGTCCAGAGCCGGCTCCTCGCTGAGCCTCTCAGTGTCTCCTCCTGCAGGAGAAAACGTGAAGGAGTTCTTCTTCCGAGTTGCCGCCTTGGCATTTGAGACGAACGTTCTGGCCGAGTTGGAGAAAAGCACATCGAGGCAGATCGGAGACGTCGTCAGTGAGTATCGGAACGGCTCAATGTTAAAAAAAACTCATCATCCTCATAAAGTTTAACATCTGTGTTCGTCTCAGAGATCAGCAGCAATTCAGGAAACCTGTACGCCTCGTCGAAGAAGAAGCAGCCCTGCTGTCGGTGAGGACAGGGAGTTTTAGCAAGTCGTCCAGCTCAGCAGGAGGATTCCTGTGGTCAGAGCCGGCGTTCCACTTCCTGGCTGGTGGAGGGGCTTTACGGAGCCAAGCAGGAATGATGGAATTTATGATGATGCTGCCAAAACATGACTGGATTATTCATTTGCTTCAAGTTTTAGTTTAAACGTCAGACTTTTCGGCTTCCTTTCCTTTTTGTCCTTTAAACGAGTTTTTATTATAAACCCTGATGTTTTTGTGGCTGTATCTGAGTAAAGGACCAGGACTTATTAACACGTGGGACAAAACATTTTATTTTGTTTATCTGAGTATTATTAACTAGAGTCTGTGACATAAATCATTTTAACAGGTATTTTTATTATAAGCATGACTGTTTTGTTTTTATCTGTGAATATTTAGTCATCAGCTTTTAATTTGATGTCATAAGAGATAACCTCGTCAAGTTCTGTAAAAATGAGATTTGACTGTATATTCTATATTATAATAAAGCAAACTAAACTATTTAGTGTCCGTCGCTCTTGAATCCCTGTGGATTTGGGTCTATTTATTAAAAATTTTAAAGGAGTCCAAATATTTCCCGTCGATCTGAGCCTGCAGCTCTTGGGGAACACACTGGGAGAACTTATAGTTTTCTTTAATCCACTTCCCGCCTTCGGTGTTCTCGATGGCCACGACGGCTACGCCTGCAGGGAAGGAGATATCAGAGATTTAGAACTCTCAACATCTGGTTGTCACGGTTACCAACCTGCAACAGAGGCTCCCAGCTTCTCCACCAGCTGGATGGCAGCTCTCATCGTGCCTCCGGTCTCGATCCACTGATCCACCAACAACACCCTCACACCTGGAATCAGATCCTAGAGATTACTTTCCTGGTCATTTACAATAAATGATCGCTACCTTAAATAATCCCAGTGGATTCAAGGTAGCCATGATGTAACAGAAAAGGTCTATATGCAGTAGACAGCAAAAAGTGAATCATCGCATCTACACTGCTTCCCTAGTTTCAACTCCTCGGCTGATCCTCTTTTCTGCAGCATGAATTCAGGACACACATGATTTAATGTTAGAAATTAGTCAATTTTAATATCTACCGTTGAATAATTTATAGGAAAATGACAGAAAATATGATTTTTAAACATTTCCGTACAGTTTCAGATGCAGTTCCTCAAATGAGCACCGGAGGGCCCTGTTTCATAAAATATGCAAAGTGAAACAGTGCCATCTAGTGCTCATTTAAGGAAACTGCATCTGACAATGTTTTGGCTTCATGATTTACTAAATAGTTATTTATTTCCACATTTATTTATGTTTATTTACTGTCAGTTTTTGCAGGATCAGTTTCTATGCAAAATATTTGATGGTTTTAATGTTGTTTTCCCCCATTTTTAAAACTCTTGTTTAAAAACAAAAACTAAAAACGACCTACCATTTATTTATAGTGGTTGCTTTATGCACAAACTTAATAATTACACTTTCATACAATCATTAAACCGTTCTTACCCTCACTGGAGAACATTTATGGATCATCTGACGTCATAAAAGATTAACCTGGTTTCAGCACATCCAGCCTCACTTCCATGCTCTTTTCTCGGGATGTGTAGTCGCTGTAGTTCTGGGTTTGTGTTGCGACACACAGATGACCTGCTTTACGGATAGCCAGGAATCCTTTCCCCAGAGTGGTGGCAACAGCTGTTCCTGCAGAACCAACAAAACAAATCTGCGCTCACGGTGCATGGCTAATCTTTACATTATTCAAATTCAAAAATACTTTATTAATCCCAGAGGGAAGCTGATCAAAAATCACACACACACACACACACACACACACACACACACACACACACACACACACACACATATACATATACATATATATATATATATATATATATATATATATATACACATATATATATTACACATGTTTAGAGTCACGCGGCAGCGAGGTAATATATGGAGATTTCTAAGTTTAGTATGGGGGGGGGGGGGGGGGGGGGGTTCTCACCCAGGATAAATCCCATCGCATCGATCCCAGCAACCAGGTCAACGGGGTCTCTGTGGAACGGACCGAGGAGGTCCTGCACACAGTCCGCCAAAGCCTGTCGGAACCGGAGGAGGAGGGGGTGAATGCAGATTTCTGCCGAACAGCTGATCCTCCTCCAGTCATACCTGAGAGTTGCAGTAAAGTCTGGACGGGTCCAGCCAGGCGAACTCCGATCCCTTCGTGTTAGGAGCCATGAGAGAAAGGTACCATCCTCTGGGTCTGTCTGCAGGAACCGCGAACACGTCCATGGTCCGATCAGCTGGAGGGGAAGAGCTCGCATGGACCGGTGGGCGGGGCTAGACGCTGTCAGTGATTGAACCGGGGTCCGCATCATTTATCATCCCCTGCCTGCATCACTAAAACTTCGTTAGGGCCAAAACTGTTACTGGACCTCATAATGTTTAAGAAATGTTTTTGGAAAAACAACAGGGCCTCTAAAAAGTTATCTTTCTATCAGAAGATTCTGGCCCAGGATCATCTTTTTCATTTTTACCTTTTCTGTAAAAAATTCCTGTAAGATATTTGTTGTCATAAAAAAAAAAATATATATATATATATATATATATATATATATATATACACACACACACACACACACACAAAGTATTCTCTCTTTTTTAGTTTTTAAAATTAAGAAGAATTAAGCCAATTAAACTTTAGCCAAAGGAGTGTGGCTATTTATGGGATGCATATTGATATTAAAAAATTATCCAAAATATAAACATAAATTAATCTAAAAATATTGCTTTTAGTTTCAGCCTGTTAGGGGAATTCAATGCAACTATGAAAAAACAGTTTAAACCTGCATTGGTAATTATATTTACTAGGCAGTTTTGCCTCGCTTTTAGCATCCCCCAGTGTTTGGTTTCTCATTTCCTCACAGTGCATTAGTCGTTTGAACAACTTGATCCAACAGCTGGAATGTCTCCCAGCTTTCCTTGATGTCTACAGGAGTGGTTCATCTCTAAATGAAACAGATCAGCTGTGTTCGTGATCTAAAACTGCATGCAGGAAACGTGCTGGAGCCAGGCTGTATGTCAGCTCCATTCAATTCCCAACAAGGCAGCCGCCTGGATGACGTTGCAAATGCTATATTCTGGTCACAGATAAGGGCTGGGTGGCCTTTCATTTACCCTATGAAGGGTAATTTTAGCACAACTTTCAAGGCATGCCTTTAAAAACACTAGTTTGTTTTAAAAACCAGCTGCTGGTTGCAAACGCTGGCTTAAACTTATACAATAAATTTGGTGGAAAAAACATGGTTGCTACATCCTCAAAGATAGAGACATTAAAACTACCAGTACTGGTGGTGAACAAACATCTTGGTGGGGTAATGTGTGAATTTTTTCCCTTGCTGGTCCATTGTAAAGATTTAAATGGACAGTGGGGAAATTACATTTATTTCCCTTTTCCAAAAAAGCGGTTTAACAAAGCCAACGCTCAAACATTCATCTGATAATATACTCAAATAAACACACAAGCCTGCCATGTACGTATTTAAGAACAACCGCAGTCCATAATGTCCATTTTTGTCCTTTCACATTTTTGCAGCTGGAGTTCTCGGTCTCCGACAGCCTGTGTGCCTCAAAGCGCAATACTCAGCTACACCAGTAGGTGGCGCCAACACAACATTTACATTTCCTGTTTTAAACTTGATAATCATGTAAAAGGAGAACAAATAAACACATTTTACAGCAACAGGTACGATTTCAGCTCCATCTACACCACCCAGCCCAAGTGTGATTCCCTCCAAGCAACACAGACGCAAGTGATTTCTTTACGGGTTTATTGGACATCCTTTCATTGTGGACCTCTTCTGTCCTCCTTTCTTTAGACCTCCTTTAAACCGTGAAACTAAATACAGGATAGTACAATTAAAACATATACAATAATGTGCAATAAAATAAAGACAAATAAATACCTCGTTGGCTGTTTTGCTTAAAACACAAAGGGAATCCATCTGTCTTCCTTTAAGTCCTTTTACTAGTTAGTTCTTTAGCTGTCTGCTTGTCAGCACTTCATCCCGGTTCTGTGTGTTCCTCACACCTGGCTTGTATCCATCAAATCAAGGGTGTGGCTGGCAGAGCAGCTCATGTAGCTTTTCAAAATAAAATTACAGGAAACACAACCAACCCAGTGTCTTACAAATGGGAAAATAAATAAATCAAGAAATAAACAGCAACAGCAGTTACACCAAGAGAAAAGTCACCATCTGGATTTAACAGGTAGGAGTCTCCTATTGGACAATGACTGCATGGGCGTTAATCTTTCAGCTGGAAACAAGAAATTTAACCCAATTGGTGCAATGAGCTGCTTCTCATTTCTTAAACAACCATGTGGAAAGACACGTCCGGTGGTCGTGGGAAAGATGTTAATCTGCGTGAGAAGGGTCAGATCATTGTCATCAAGCAGAGGAAACATCTAAGGAGATGCAGAAACGACTAAAACTGGGTTCAGAACGCTTTATTAAAACTGGTCTGATGAGTCCAGATGGACCCTGTTCCGGAGTGATGGTGCATCAGGGTAAGAAGAGAGGCAGATAAAGTGATGCATCATGCCTAGTGTCTACTGTAAAAGCCTGTGGGGGCAGTGCTATGATCTGGGCTTGCTGCACTTGGTCAGGTCTAGGTTCAGCAACAGGATGAGCTCCAAGAATGAGGTCAGCTGACTACCTGAATGACCAGGTTATTGCATCTTCCCTGATGGCACGGGCCGGGGAGCATGAGAGATCAGTCTAGACCTCAACCCCAGTGAGAATCTCTGGGATGTGCTCAGCGACAGAAACAGACCTTTGCTAAGCAAAACACTGAAACATAAAATTTCCAAGCAACACTGTGGTCTTTAAGTGTGTGTGTGCCAAACGCAGGTTTAGTTCTGTTCCATGTGGTAATGTTTCTGAACGCTAATCCGTTTTATTATGTGGGACAAGCCCTCACACAAACCGCTGCTGAAACAGGAAATGTCTTTGATAGGCCTCCATAAAGGCTCATTTCATAGGAAACAGAAATGGACAGAACTCTCTGTACAGAGATGCTGAACACCCAACTCTTTGTTCTGTTCCTGGTCAGAGATGGAGGGGAACTCAGAGGCGTGGGAGGTTTGTTCCATCTGAAATTAGTGGGGGCGTGGATTTCATAAAAATCATCAATAAACATGATTTTGAGCAGTTATGGGCAAATTAAATAACACAAATATTGTGCTGTCTCTTGCCTCTGCGCTTCACTCCAGTAAGTGGATGGAGCAGACCTTCAGATCACATAAAAATGTTAATCCTCTTCTCATGCGTTCTCCAGGTTATTGTTGTGAGCTGCTGTCACCAGTGTTGGGAGTAATGCGGTACAAAAGTAATTACTGTAATGCATTGCTTTTTGCTGTAATGTGGTAATGTAAGGCATTACATGGAAAGAAAATGGTAATGTTTACTTGGTACGGTTGTCAGTAACGCGGTAATTACAACGCATTTTTAAATGCAGAATCAAGATGTGGGTTTTATAAAAATTCAAATTGCGGGAAGCCTGAAAAAAGATCCAGTATCCACATATATGACGTCATTTATGGACTCAGCTTTGCGGGCATTCTATGAGCAGAGAGGATGCAGCGGTAACGGCTCAAATCCTCCAGCTGCGTTCTGCGCGCGGCCGCTGTTATATTCACAAAATCGCTCCACCAAAACAATTTGTTTGCGATCGTTTATATCAGCCCATATTCTCTGGTACTTCATGTACTTTTCAGCTGAGTTCATAATCTGTGCCCCGGTGATTTCAACTCATTGCTGCTGGAGCGCAGCGCATATTAAGCTTTTTTTAATTTTATTTTTAGCGTTCGGTAGATCCCTTTGGCTGATTAGTTAGAAAGTAGGAAATCTAGGAAACAGTTTTTTCTGGAAGACGGAGAAAACCTGCAGCATGCAGGAAGGTTAGAGAGAGAAAGGGCCGGAAATCATTCAAATAAAATCAAGAAAACAAAACAAAGTGCTTGAAAAGAAAAAAAGTAGGTAGATTTATCCCCAATAGACATTTTACCAGTGAAAAGCAATAATATATAAGCATTTAATATTTATACATGTGATAGAATCAGATCACCCCAGAAGTCAGTCCCACATCCAGGGCCGTATCAAGGAATTTGGGGACCAAGGCAAATATAGGCTTGGAGCCCCCACCACCTCACTCCCTGCTCAGTTAATATAAGATGGCAGCGTGCTGAGAGTACAGATTGTTGTTGCTTTTATTTCATAAACAATCATTTTAAAGCACTGTTATGATATCTGACTGTTTTTAACAGCAATCCTAGCTCAGACACCACATCACTTTCCACATACATGTCATGAGCTCACTGAGTGTCAGATTACCAGATATTGAAGTTGTTTTGGTGAAAGTAACTTAAAGTAATGCAAAAGTAGTGTAATGCCTTACATTTTAAAATCAGTAATATTGTAATGTAATTAATTACTTTAAAATGAGGGTAACAAGTAATAAATAATGCATTACAGTTTTGAAGTAACTTGCCCAACACTGGCTGTCACCAGATGATCCATTACAGAGTAAACTCTCGTTGGTTTGCGTTCACTGCGGCGGAAACACGATCTTCCGTCCGACTGTGTTGACTGAAATCTTCACTGTTCTCAGAACGGAAAAGTTTCGACTGCTTATAAATAAACCGATATCTGAAATTTCAAACCAATTTGTTCAAACAGAGATCAAGCTGAGCTGAAGACGTTTCTTCCAGCAACCACCCAACTTTCCCACAGTCCCAGATGCTTGCGTTGAACCGGGTGACCTGCTGCAGTCCTGAAACGCCGGCTTTCTCTCTGCACATTCAGGAGGTTTATGGACTCATAAATCTGGGTGGAAATCACACGCATTTACTCCGTTCAAGTGTCAGATCTTACATGGACAAAAGGGGGTCTGCAACACAGCAGCCCAATTAGCTATAAATGATCAACTTTTTCCCCAAAAAATAATAAAAAGTTTTATTCATAAAATGTATTCTGTTAGCTTGCTCCGCACTCTTTTATGCAACCTTTTGGCACGCATAGAAATTCCCTCTGAAATCCACCAATATTTTAACACATTTGAACCAGTTTTGCACATAACAAAAACATTTGGTGATTTTTTTCTCTGATTTATTAAAGAATAAGAACCATCCCTTTATTGTTCTTCACTAACATGTGGTTGTAGTTCCCACATTGACCCCTAGATGTCAGTGTTTCACCCCGGTGGCTGAATCAGCTTCAGATGCTGAATTTCTAAATTTTTATCTCGTAGACGTTTGATTTACTGTGAAAATTTACTCCAGCAAGTCAATGGCTCTCAACAGGAAATTAAATATTTTATCTTTAAGGAATTTCATCAAACTTGTGAGCAAAGCTGCCGGGAGAACTTTAGTCTGCAGGACCACCAGGGGGCGCTGGATCTACAGCTGAAGTTAAATGTGGTCTTTTTAGTTTATTTATTTATTTATTTATTTATTTATTTATTTATTTATAATGCGGGCTTCTCATAGTTTATCGTGCAGAAAAATATCTTCACTCATCAGGAAGAAATAAAAATTGTCAATGGCACAAAATGGCAATGAAAACTCAAAAAGGCATCAAAATATTTTACTTGGGGTCATTTTTAGTCATGTAAAACACTTTGGACTGAACTCTGTCTGAAAAGCACTTCATAAATAAGGTTTGATTGATCAGATGTGTCATTTAAGGCAACATTTTTAAACTGATGCGTTTTCATTTATAAGACACATATGGTGTGTCTGCATTAATCTAACATGGCGTAGTTAATATTTATTGTTGTTATTATTAATAGTGCAGATTTTCTCAAATTTCACTTTCAAATGTTCATATTCTCAATTTTTCTGGGCCTGTCTCTGGTGTGAGTTGACTGTAGGGTAGTGGCCTTGTTCCTTTGCCCCGGATCCCTCCAACACCTGACAAGAAACTCCTTTTCTCCTGAGATGTGGTCGAATGTTGCCTCTGGTGATTTTACATCATTTCTCTCCGCCTTCCGGCAATCCGATTTGAGTTCCCTGAGTAGGCTGGATCTCCTCCAGAGCTCCCAGTAAGACCAGCCATGTGACAAAACACTGGGCTGATTAGAAACCCAACCTGACAGCAGTGGGGTGGGGAACGGGGCTTTTCTTGGAAAAAAGAAAAGTTGTTCGTGCAAATAAGATGCAGGAAGGAGACTTTGGATTTCAGAGCTCATACAGAGCAGAACAAGTGATAGAAATCTGTAACTGAAGCCGGTTTATTGTTTGGATGCTTGATTTCTGGTGCACAATTAAAACATAAAAATAAACAAACTGTTCATTTATCTTCAACTTTTCTTTATTTCCTACCAAATTCCCTTTTTGACTATTAGAGCTCGTTTTAGTCCCAATGAGAAAATAAACTTAGATGAAAAAAAACTATTAAATAAATTCAAACTACATGTAAAAAGTTAAATTATACATGATTATTATGGTCTGGAGATTAAAGGGTTAATTCAGTGATGTCTTGATGTAAAAAAATTACATCAACAAACTCAGAAATCAATTAAAATGGAAATCATATATTTTTAAATAATGATCTGTAACAATAACAATAATATGATCTTATTTCCATTTATTATAAATAAAAAGTAATTTTCCTCTGATTTGTGTTTTTATGTAAATGTTTTGCGTGAAATAAATCGGGTTAAGACACAAAAAAAGCTTTAAAAATTAACAGAAGGGAATAAAAACTGTCCTGAAGCCGCTCGAGGCTGAAACACTTTGACTTCTGCAGACTCGGTCCAGTTTGCGTGAGACAGTTTCAGCCTGTCCACATTCTTCACTGAAAGACTTTTGTCTCCACGTTGGGATTGAGGTCATCCCTGATTCAGGACCAGTTTAATAGCGTCTGAAAGATGTCCACTGTCCTGCGCCCCGTGCGTGTCACCATGGAGTGAGAACCTCCTCCTCCATGCATGTTCCCAAAGTAAATCTCCCCTTTCTGGGAAGGTGTGTGTGTGTGTGTGTGTGCGCGCGCGCGTGTATGGGGGGGTAACCTGCGGTCAGCTCTTGCTGAGAGTTCACGCTCCGAGCTACCGGTTTAACCCCCTCTTCTCCGTCGGCGCGGTGAGGAGCCGGCGGCTGTACCTGCTCGCCGTGTGGAGGAGGTCCAGAATAAAGAGGTTAATCCCGTGACTCCACCCAGCCCGGCCGTTATTCGCGTTAAGAATCGAACCACTCTGAGCTTCGCCTTAAAAAGGAGGGAGGGCTGCCCGGGAGCGGCGGACAACCCCGAGGAGCTGTCTCCGTTACGCGTGGTGCTGAAAGTCTCCCCTCGCGCGCGTCATGTGGTCGGTTTTCTTTGTCTTCCTGTCCTATCTGGACAGGAACGTGGTCAGGGGAGACTTCCTGAGCCGCGCCGTGGACGCGGAGAAGGAGAGCAAGGAGATGTTCTCCATGATCAACGGGACCTTCTGCGCAAAGATGTCCCTGATCGGGGAGAACTACCTCTACCAGGTGTCGGACGGAGCCGAGGTGGTGCGCACGGTGGTCAGCCCCGCCGGAAAGCTCGTCAACTGCTCCGTTGTGGTGAACCAGATGGAGGTGAAGTCGTTCATGCATGAGTGCAGGTTGGGGCTGCGGGGGCAGAGAGGCGGGGCGCGGCCGCTGGAGGCGCCTTTTACGCACGTGGGTGAGGCTAAAACGATGTGTCGGGAGTTTAAAGAGAGATCAGGGCGCAGCGGTAGCGCGAGGAAGGAGGGGAAAGGAGAGGTTCTGAAAAGATCCAAGAGAGGGTTCACCTACCCAGGGACCCTTTGGTGTGGAGCCGGAAACATGGCGGATAACTTTAACCAGCTGGGTAAGCAGAAGGTTTCACCCAACTCCGAACCATTCAGGTGTTTGAACAACACGTTCCTCTCCCGCAGGAGAGTTTGCAGAAACGGACAGCTGCTGTCGAACTCACGATCACTGCCCCAACGTCATCCACGCCTTCTCCTCCAACTACGGATACACCAACTTCAAGTGGCACTCCATCTGTCACTGTGACTGCGATGAAGCGTAAGACTCAGATTTACTGAAGCATTTAGTCATTTCTAATGATGCATGATGGAAATCTGACTGAGGTCTGATCAGACGAGTGAACATTTACTAAACTCTCCTGCAGAATCAAACGTCTCCATCGTTTGCCTCCAGGTTGAAAGCGTGTCTGAGAAAAGTCAACGACACGTCCTCCAGGGTTGTAGGTCAGGCTTTCTTCAACGTCATAGGCGTTCCCTGCTTTGAGTTTGTCTATGAGGAGCGCTGTGTGGAGCGCCACTGGTACGGCCTGTAAGTATCACAGATCTGACACGCAGGTACAGGTGAGCTGGATAAAACCCCGCCTCCTCTTCATCTCCCGTGTCTCACAGGTGTAAACGATACGATGAGCTCCCCATCGCTGTGGTGAGAGAAGCAGTGTCTTACGACTACGGAGGTGTCGATGTCATCGATGAGCTGGCGGTGGCTCCGCCCAGGCGCGATGAAGAAGAGCAACCTGAGAGCATGACCCAGAGTTCCACGTTTGCTCCGGAAGAGCCTTCGATGAGAAACGTCGTCACTGCCGCTGAGGACTTCATCAAGGTGCTCGCCACCGTCTCGACATCTCAGGGCTCCAACTCCGACTCCAACAAAGATCACACGCAAAGCTCAGAGAAGAAGAAGAAGAACGCGAAGAAGAAGAAGAAGCAAAGCAACAAAACGCCAAAAGGAAAAGGGAGGAAGAGGAAACAGAAATCAGATGCTGGTGTGAAAACAGAGGAGGGAGCTGCAGGTCCACCTGGCAGCAAGACAGAAGTCCTGTCCCTGAGTAACTTCATCCGTGAGTCCAACAGGCCCGAGCAGTCGAGCATAGATGCCAACAGAGCCAATGACAGAGGATCTGAGCTCAGACCAAAAGATGAGCCCTCCAATGACGTCATGAAAGATGAACCGGCTGCAGAGAAGGAGTTGGCTTCCGTTACGCCACCTCTGATGGTCCAGAAGAGGCCAGCGGAGTCAGAGCCGATGAAACGGGAAACCCCTCCGCCTGCGACTTCAGACAAAGCCAGAGGACAAAAGAAGTGTAAAAGAAAGAAGAGCAAGAAGCCTCTTCCTCCTTGTTCCGAAGATCTGGTACTAAACGCCATCGTTTCCACCCCCAGCGAGCCTGAGCAGCAGCTCCATGTCAGCACCGCCGTCGCCCCCGTTTCAACCCCCAAAGCCAAAAGGAAGAGGTCAAAGGAGAGAGCACACAATGAGGAGGAGAAGAAAAGGCAGAAATCCAGCTCTGGCGCTCCCATTGTGCATGCTGACCAGTCGAATTCCTCTGAGGACGGCCTGAGAGCAATTCTTCCCACATCATCCGCCCCCACGCCAGGCCAGCGGCGCTCCCATGTTTACAGAAGCAGCAGCCAGGCTGCAGCTCTCACCTACAGCGTCCTGAGAAGGCTCAAACCCAAAGAGAGGGCCAAGAGAAACAGACGGAGGAAAACGAGTGGAAACCCACATTTCTCCCACGGCAGCTCAGAAAACGTAGCCTCCGTTCTGACAGCTCCACCCCCCCACGCTGCACCTACGGCTGCAGTGCAGGATGCAGAAGCTCACCGTGAACAGGAGCGTTTCACCGCACCCGACCCCACCGTCCCTTCAAATCTACGCTGGGATCTGAGCGGGCAGCAGAGACGTCCCACCCCAGTGACACTGGTGACCCCTTGGATGGCCCCCGCAGCCCCCAGGAGCCCGCTGCAGGTGTCTGTGGAGAGGGCAAAAGCACAATTTAACAGGAAGAAGAGGAGGAAGCTGCTACATCGACAGCAATAAGCTGCGGCTTTCAGGTGCCGGTTTAGACTAGAGAAGCAAGAAGTAGCTGATGACAGAAAAACACGACTTTTATCCTGCATGTCGGTAATAAAGTTTCTGAGTGGTTATATTTGTCAGTGTACATTTGTCATTTTCACAGATTAAAGCTAAACAAAGACAAAAATAACTTTCTAAACCCCATTTGGTGAATTTAAAATCAGCTCCCGAACTAAACGAAAACCAACTCTAAAACTAATTTGTTTCGGCTTCTTTAAAAGACGCTTCGTGTTTTCAGGAGAAATCAGCGTCAGAAGTATCAGTAAATTATTAAAACTGGATTATTGTGAAATAACGCATCTAGTTTGTGACTTTGCCGAACATTTCCCGAGTCAGAAACACTTCCAGAACCACGTCCAGTTGTCCAGGCCCGCATCATCACACTAACAGCCGTCAGGTGCCCCAAAAAGTGCAAAAATGGAGATTTTTTTCTGTTAAAAAATACAAATCCCATTTAAAAACGAGCATAAGAAGTGTTAATCTACATCAACGACCCGCTGGAGAGCAAATACCACAAATGGAGACGGAGGGGCCAAACTAAATCATTCCGAGGGCCCCAAACGGCCCCCGTGCCGCGCTTTGGACATTCCGGCATGAGAGCTTTATGCACATTCAGCCCAGCTGGAAAGATTTAATCAAGAGGAGAAATCGGAACCTTAGAGGATCAATGCTAACCTGCTTGACCGCGTTTCATAATTGTTTTATTCTGACCGCTGCGCAGAAAACGGGCCAGAATCTGCTGAGTTCAGGCTCCTGTTGCCTCCAGGATCCTGCAGACTTTGATCCTTGAGCGAGCTCACATTCTGATTAGTAGCTCATTATTCCCACATGCTGGTGTTGTAATAACCTGCAGGTCAGCTGATTTTCACATGCCCACAGCTGAAGACCTGATAGGCAAGGCCTTGCACGAGTCTCGATTCAGTTTTAATCAGATTCGATAAAGAAGTGATCAACGATTCGTGTCTCCTGGTGATTCTGAGGGCAGCATGAAGTCATTTCTGTGTAAGACCAACAGCTGGTCGACGAGAATCTGGGTGAAATGTGAGATAAACTCAGAGCTTGTTGGTTTTGTCTGTAACTCCAAATATTTTTTTCTACAGCAGATAATCCCTCAGCTTCACAAGGCTGCATTCCTACAAAAAGATTAAATCTGGATCCCAAGAAGTTCATCGATACATCCCACTTCCTGGTCAGTTTAGCAAACCTTTGTAGAAGTTTGTTGGAGTCGGAACACAGAGGTCAAGTCAGGCTCCTCCTTCCAGTGAGATTAAATAGTTTGAAAATGTTTGGGATTGATGCCAACATCACTGGATCCGGACCGCTTTGTGCCCACCCACGTCATGCCCTTGGGATGCTGTACACGCGTAGATTAGGATGAAGGACGGCATTCCCAGCCCGACTGTCTGATCCATCATCATCGTTCCAGGTTAGAAAAAGTTCTCAGACCAGAAAACTACACATACAAATAAAATTAACACAAATTAGAAATTATGATTTTATTTATTAAGAAGAAATAGGCACCCAAACCGAAAACACCGCGGCAAGGGTCAGACATGGTGGAGGGAGTGTTGTGGTCTGGGCCTGGACCACCTACTTTGATGGAAATAGGAATTATGCTCTACCAGATTCCTATCTGACCTTTGACCTCAGAGCTGGAATACCCTCCTCAAACCGAACCGGATCTGGTCTAAATACTGCCCTCTGCTGGAGACAGAGCCGCTTCATAGCCCTAAATGATAAAAGTCGTTTTTGGTCTGATCCTGCATTAAATCCTGACATGTGAATCAGCCCTGCTTTGTGCCGACAACAGAAACCACCAGAGGAACTCCTGTCTGGACCAAAAAAAAAAAAACCCACAAAAAACAATGAATTGTTTGATTAAACCCAACAGATCTCCGGAGATTAAACCATCTGATGGTGGATGTGAATCTGCTGAAGCTCAGAGCTAACGCTGTTCCTGCGGTAGTTTATCATCTCCTCGTGTCTCCTCAGAAAGCCTGGAGTCAGTTTACCTTCCAGCTGAGCTTCTGTGACGCTGCGTTACGCTTTCTAAGTTACCCTTGCTAATTATGTGACTTTTTCTGCCCATTAGTGATTGTTTCAAGTTCATTTGAACCAAATTAAAAGTGGAATTAATTTGTGTTGTTAAAGGAACAAAATAAATGAAGTATGATCAGTTTTCCAGGCCATGGTCGGACTTTAAAAGCCTTTAGAGGCCACCGTACAGATTTATCGTATTTTTTTTGGGTGATAACCAGCATCCTGAGGCCTGTTTGAAGATTCTCCAAGACCGTTTTGTGTCGTAAGATGTTCGTTTAGCCATTTCTGTGCTCATTTCCTAAATGTTTGCGTGCTCCTCTCAGCTTCGGACTGCAGCCGACTCTGGACTCACCAGAAAAACGACGATGACGATCCCAGAGACGAGCCTCGTTTCTGAGACTCAGACCGTTTGGCTGAGGCGACTGCCTGCCACGCATTGGTCCAGTCCCGCGAGCGTCGCCCAGAGACGCCAGCGGGCGCACACGCGGACCAGCAGAACAGCCGAAGCTCATTTACATGAGGAGGAAGTTCTTTCATCGGAATTTCCCGAGAGGAAGTGCTGCTCACACACACCTCTGCGACCGTTAGGGCCTTTTGTTCCTAGAGAGTAGTTAGAATTAGCCTCTCCCTGCTTTCGCTCAATCAGGTTTGAGCGCAAGTTTGAAAAGTCTAAAGAAAGTTTGGATTTAAATCTTAACACATGGTTTCATTTTGTGGAAAACAGGATTTATATGTATTTTTGTCTGTTTTCTTTGTGTATTTGCCTCTTTATACATCAAATGAATTAATCATCAGACTTTATTTATATAGCGCTTTCCACCACCCTCAAAGGGGAACCAAGGCGCCGATACCGACATTAAGATCACCGTTATGGCCGATAACCGATATTTGTCGATACAGATATACTGACATTAACCCATTCGCTGCCAGCGTTTCTCACCGTTTTTACTGTTTTTTTAAGAGTCACAGAACGTTGCGCGCTAGCATGATGTCGACGCCAAAACAACCAAAACAAAGCGGAGACTCACCTCTTACATCAGGAAGAATCTGCGCGTTTCGAGCGTTATCCGTGCTTTCATAATCCGTTGAATTGTGATCGGCAGAAGCTTTTCCGGTTCGCGCCTCACTTTTTTTTTTTACAGCACCGGCCCAAAACGATCTAACACATGGATTTTCTACTTCCTGATCATGTGACGTGTGACGTACGCAGATGAAGATCGGCTTCAGAGCTGAGATGTTTGTTCTCACGGTGCGGGGGCTCGTCCGACGCCCACACAGTAAAAAAAAATGCAAATGACATCTTTAGTCGCCATTGACAACGAACGAGTTAATGCTTCTAAAATCAGCAGATTTTGTATAGAATGAAAATTATTAAAGTTGAATTTATGTTAGTTTGCACACACACCACACACATTTATGGTTCTGAGATTATCTCATTCACTGTTCACATGACTAAACAATTACACATCACCCCATCACCCTCACAGGCAAACAAATGGAGACGAGATGGAAAAAATATCGATTGTTAATATCAGCACGGTTTTATTTCTCAAACAGATATGTTAAAAAAATGACTTAACATCGGCCGATACCGATATATTGTCCATCCCTAAAATTTGGATTCAAGAAATCAAAATAAAGAACAAAAACCAGAAATCAGAAGCATTAGGAGGTCATCTCATAAAAATAAGGCTTCAACCTGCTCGACTGATCGTGAGCGGGAGCTGGTTCCAGAGAGAGGGTGCAAGGACTTGAAAAGCCCAATAACCACGAGTCTTAAATCAGGTGCGAGGGACGGTAAGCAATTTCTGGTCAGCCGACCGCAACAACCTTGAGGGGACATGCGTTATTAAAGGGACTTTGCAGAGTTTTGAATTTTTTTGCTCGCGATTGCCCCCTCAGGCCAAAAGCGTAAAGGCAGCTTCAATAGTAGGCTCGTGCACGAGGCGCGCACGCTGTACGTGCACACTCCTTAACGAAAATAACAGCTGAGACAGTCCCTTGTATGCGTGTGTGTGTGTGTGGGGGGGGGGGCCCGGAGGACAGAAGACAGGAGAACGTGCAGCTAATTAATTAAATAATGTGGTTCTGTACCTTTCTCTTCAGCACAGCCGACAAAGGTTTATGATGGGTCAGTCCTCCTGCATGCTCAGATCATTCCCTTCCCTTGCTTGAAAAATTGTTCCAAAATGAAAGTTGAACCCACATCTTTTTTATCTGTGAATTCAATGCCGTTCGGCGAGTCTCAAATAAAAATTTGGGCATCTTACTGTAAAAAAATATACCATTAATGTAAAAAATAAACTATAAATAAACTATGTTCACATCCAGAATCAAACCCAGGTCTTCTGCACGAGAGTTCGACGTCTTACTAGGTGAGCTAAAGCACCAGTGACGTCTTTAGTATCTGTAACATTTATATCCTTGATGACAGCTGAAACAACGTTCAAAGAACGGTTCGGAGTGAAAATGGCTATTTTGTTGCTAATTAGCAGGAAATATCTAGAAGAAAGTTCTACAGAAAGTAGCTAAGGGTCCTCAGAAATGTAGCTAGCTTTGTCACTAGACGTTAGGAACAGCGACAAAGTGGCACTGCCTCTCTCTCTGCTGCTAAAGCTACGGATAGCAAATGCTACGGGCGATGCCTGAGCGTGAACGCGCATGAAGCAGCCTGCTCGACCAGAGCATCTCTCTTTTTCTGTGATTTTACAGAAAAACAGGCAATCACAGTAAAAATGCCAGGGCTCATTCTACAGGACCAGGGCATTGCAGGAGAACGTATGAAGAAGACATTTATTATTTCTATACGTTTTGGCTGTCAAACTTACATAATGTCCCTTTAAGAGCTCCGCTAAGTAGGTGGGTGCACCGCCTCGAAAAAACGTAAACACAAAAAGCAGGATCTTAAACTGTGCCCGGTAGGAGAGAATGGGATAAATGGGGTCCCTTTTCCCAGTTCCAGTCAAAAACCTAGCAGCGCTAATTGCAAAATTATTTATTTGTGTTGTAATTTTTTTTTTATTACAGGTTTTTCATCTGTGACTCTGATTGCAGATGTGATGAATTCATCCCATCAGGGATTTTGGAGTAGATCCAGCCATCAGACGCTATGTCACTTGCTCTGAAGATCGCATCTGAATGTCTCCGATCTAGAAGAAATTAGTCATAACGGGTTATTTAGTTTTAGAACAAGCAACAAAACTGAAAAAACTGGAATGAAGAGACAAACCTGGACATGAGGGGGGGCGCTCAGGACGTATACGACCGCGTTGGCAATGTCGATCGCTTCCAGAGCCTGTCGGGAAGGAGAACAGCTCCATTCCTCCTCGTGGAAACGTGATTAATATCCATAAATAAATCAAACGCTTACCTTATAATGAGAGTAGATGTTTGCAGCTTTGACTGGGTCCTGGCTGTAAAGACGAGGAGCGAATTCGGTCTCCACTAAACCTGGAGAAATGCACTAAAGACAGAAGACAACGATGATGTTTTGGATGCGCTGAAATGGGATGTGGTGAACTGGTCAAACTGGTTTTACTGTGGCTCTGATGTGAGTCTTGGCCTCCCTCAGCTCCTGCCTCAGGCCTTCGGTCAGGGCGGTCACCGCGTACTTGGTGGCCGTGTAGAAATGGATGTCGGCGTTTGGAAGGATTCGGTGTCCACACATGCTGGAGCGATAGACGTGGGACAGAAATCCAAAAAAATGAAGCATATGGTTTGGCAACCCGACACTGGTCGCCCGTGTTTCAGCGGTCAGCTGAGATTTAGCTTTCAGAAAGAGAATTTTTTAATGTTTGGTAAAAACAAACAAACAAAAAAAAAAAAAAAAAAAAAAAAACGGTGTCATCATTTAAGGTTTTTTTAAAGGTTTAGATTCAAAATTTTGAATTTAACGGGAGCTGTGTGGCACAAACTGGTGGTTTTTAACGATTTGGCAACACATGGGCTGTGATCTCCGGCTGTCGCTGGAGCGGTTCGCAGCCGAGTGTGAAGCGGATGGGATGAGAATCAGCTCCTCTAAATCCGAGACCATGGTCTTGAGTCGTAAAAGGGTAGAATTCCTTCTCCGGGTCAGTCTCCACTATCTCACGGTCTTGTTCATGAGTGAGAGAAAGATTGGTGCTGCGTCTGCAGTGATGCGGGCGTTGTACCAATCTGTCGTGGTGAAGAGAGAGCTGAGCTGGAAGGCGAAGTTCTCGATTTACCAGTCGATTTGCGCTCTATGGTCATGAGCTTTGGGAAGTGACTGAAAGCTCGAGATCATGGATACAAGCGGCTGAAATTAGTTTTCTCCACAGTGCGTCTGGGCTCTCCTTTAGAGATAGGGTCAGAAGCTCGGTCATCCGGGTGAGGCTGGAAGTAGATCCGCTGCTCCTCCACGTCCAGAGGAGCCAGTTGAGGTGGCTCGGGCATCTGGTCAGGTGCCTCCTGGACGCCTCCCTGGTGAGGTTTTCCGGGCACGTCCAACCGGGAGGAGACCCGAGGGAAGACCCAGGACACGCTGGAGGGACTATGTCCCTTGGCTGGCCAGAGAATGCCTTAAGATTCCTCCGGATGTGTTCCCCAAGTTACTGGAGAGAGGGAAGTCTGAGCCTCCCTGCTTAGGCTGCTGGCCCTGCAACCCGACCTTGGATAAGTGGATGGATGGATGGATGGATGGATGGTTGGATGGACGGACGGGCGGATGGTTGGATGGATGAATGAGTGGATGGATGGATGGATGGGCGGGCGGATGGATGGATGAATGAGTGGATGGATGTATGGATGGATGGTTGGATGGATGGATGGACGGGCGGATGGTTGGATGGATGAATGAGTGGATGGATGTATGGATGGATGGTTGGATGGATGGATGGACGGGCGGATGGTTGGATGGATGAATGAGTGGATGGATGTATGGATGGTTGGATGGATGGACGGACAGGCGGGCCGGCGGATGGTTGGATGGATGGGTGGGTGGATGGATGGTTGGATGAATGAGTGGATGGATGTATGGATGGATGGGCGGGCCGGCGGATGGTTGGATGGATGGATGGTTGGTTGGATGGATGGATGGATGGATGGATGGATGGGTGGGTGGATGGATGGTTGGATGTATGTATGTATGTACGTATGGATGGATGGATGGATGGGTGGATGGTTGGATGTATGTATGTATGCATGTATGGATGGATGGATGGATGGATGGATGGATGGATGGTTGGATGGATGGATGGATGGGTGGGTGGGTGGATGGTTGGATGGATGTATGTATGGATGGGTGGATGGTTGGATGGATGGGTGGGTGGATGGTTGGATGTATGTATGTATGTATGGATGGGTGGATGGTTGGATGGATGGGTGGGTGGGTGGATGGTTGGATGTATGTATGTATGTATGTATGGATGGGTGGATGGTTGGATGGATGGGTGGGTGGATGGTTGGATGTATGTATGTATGGATGGATGGATGGATGGATGGATGGATGGACGGGTGGGCTGGCGATGGTTGGATGGATGGATGGATGGATGGATGGATGGTTGGATGGATGTATGGATGGTTGGATGAACGGACGGGCGGGCCGGCGGATGGTTGGATGGATGTATGGGTGGGTGGATGGTTGGATGGATGTATGGGTGGGTGGATGGTTGGATGGATGTATGCATGGATGGATGGGTGGGTGGATGGATGGATGGTTGGATGGATGGATGGACGGACGGGCGGGCCGGCGATGGTTGGATGGATGAATGAGTGGATGGATGGATGGTTGGATGGATGTATGTATGGATGGATGGGTGGGTGGATGGATGGATGGTTGGATGGATGGATGGACGGACGGGCGGGCCGGCGATGGTTGGATGGATGAATGAGTGGATGGATGGATGGTTGGATGGATGGATGGACGGACGGGCGGGCCGGCGATGGTTGGATGGATGAATGAGTGGATGGTTGGATGGATAACTCCAACACAAAACAACGTAGACACATGAAAGTTCACAAGAATGTCCGTGAAAGCCTCGGAACGCTCAAGTTCAAATACTGTTCTGATTGGCTTTTAGTTTTCCCACAGCGACGGTTTGTTTGTTTACGTTTCAGTCTGCTCCAGCCTCGTTACTGAGATGCAGCTGATGTTTGCAGCTCAAAAAGTGGGAAAATCATAGCTCTCTATTTGGCTTAGACTCTCCGTGCCGCTGCTGCACGTGGCCAGCCCCATCAAGGTTTCTCCAGTAGATGATTACTACACCTTTCCAAGTATTTATTAGAACTGCCGTTTCACAACTGTGCATTAGCTTTAGGTAACACCACACCTGTTTAGGTTGATGATGTGCCCATCATCAACGCTCCTCTCCTTCATGGACTGGTACGCCTCTCGTGCGCAGATGCTCAGAGCCAGAACGTTCACCTGGAATAACAGACGTGCGTCAACTCACCTGGAAACAGCAGCCCATAATCAGGCGTCTAAGACAACACCGATCTGTGAACGCTCACATCCAGCATGTTCTTCCAGCCGCTGGTTTTTCCACTGAGCAGCGACTCAGGATGAGCCAGACCTGCGTTGCTGACGCACACGTCTACGCCTTTGTGCTGAGATCTGATGTGTGAGAACATGGACTGGATCTCCTCCACGTTGCTCAAGTCACATTTGAGAGGAATCAGGACGCCGGGGTAACCTGCACTCTGACACTCTGCAGCTAGTTTCTGGAATCAGATCAAGTTTTGTGTTTTTTCAGATTTTAGAGTATTTTGTCGGATTTCTTGCAAATTTCTCCGATATTCATCCAAACAAACCTGAAAAACACCTGAAGATTAGAAATAAAACTGTATAGCCTTTCAGTCTATTGGAGGATATAATTTCAACTCCATGTCTCGGGATTATTATGTGTGACACATTTTAATCTGATGTGTAAAAAATAAGAACTAAGGAGGACAAGGTTTTAGTGTTGGGTTAACATGCTACACTCACTCTCTGCCTCCAGGACCAACACGTCTATGTTTGCTGCATCTAATCTATTAAACAGTGACCTTCTCATCAGACCCATGAAACCTTTAGAGGAAGTTAAAATCAGCCCATCCACGAGTCACAGGCTGCATCACATGACACTACTAACCTTTAACTTTAAAGGTTTTCCGTGCAGAATCACTCCTGGGGAGCTAAATCTACATGAGCTAACTGATGCTAGCTGTCCATTCACATGTCACGCACGTTCTGCGTCTGAAGCCGCTGAAAACTCACAATAACTGTTCAACTAAACGTGACACGGACATTATCTGCGTGATCGGGTTCGCTAGAAGGGAATTATGGCGCCATAAATTATAATTAATTTACTTTTTTTAAGTATCCTAGCATAACATTAGCATTCTCGCTTGTTGGTGCAAACCTGGATCTTCTCTACGTTCCTGGCGCAACCCAACACCGTCATGCCGAACCGGACCAGCTCTTTAGCGATGGCCGCACCGATACCGACCGAGGCTCCGGTTACCAGAGCCGTCCGGCTCTTCCAGCGATCCATGACGGCAGACAGGAGACCGGAGCAAGAGCGTGACCTCTCCGTGACCCCCGGTTGCACTTGGACCACGCAGAAGTTACGTAATACGTAATTGAGCAGAGCTGCGTTCAGGGTCACTGCTTAATTTTCAGCACGGTATCCATGTATTTGGACATTTAATGCGTACTTTCTTAAGATACATGATACATATTTAATTATTAAAAATTCAGGGTTTAGTTGAATGGCAAAGCTAATATGGGCCCCTTTATTAAAATTATATTGCATGTTTATTAAGCATAAATTAAAAAAGGGTCAATTTCCGGGTGTTGTTAACTATTAAATGTCTTTAAGGTTAGGACAAAGGGCTGGGGGGCTGGTCAGTAAAGCATTGCATTAAATGGTTAAACAGTTGTTAATACTTTACTGAATAGTTCATTAATGTATAATAATGCACCAAGTAACATTAAGAGACCCTGATTGTGTTAAGTGTTACCAATTAAATTAACAATTGTTAAAAAACACAATTACCCCCATATTAACCATTTGAAGCCTGGCACATGAAATTAATTCAGATTTTGTTAAAATATGGATCTATTTATAGGCTCTTATGAATAATCTCATGACGTCAGTAATAAAATAAATCAGCACTGAGCTCTTGCAGTACTTAGCTCTTCCACAAGAGAGCAGCAGAGCTGCACACAGTGTCATGTTGAGGAGTGTGGATGACGGCGGACCATGTGTGGTGGAGCAGATCAGGAGGCAGGAATGCATGCACGGATGAAATAAAAGTAGATTTAATGGCAGAGCGGGAACGACAGTACAAAACAATGCTGACAACAAACAATGATCCGACAAAAACTGATACAAGAAGGGAGGTATAAATACACAGGGGAAAATCAGGAACACATGATGGGCGGATTAACACGGGGCAGGTGAGAACAATAAAGACTAATCAGGCAGGGGAGAGACACAGTCAGGGAGGCAGGGGCAGATTGTGACACACAGTTGATGTATCAATCCTGTTCAGGAGATAGATGATAAAATAATTAATGACCCGCATTTGGATAGCACCTTTCTGAATCAGAGGACTCCAAAACGCTTTACACTACAGTCCATCATTCATCCATTCACACGTACACATTCACACCCTGGTTAATGAAGCAAACGGGATATTTTTGGCATTGAACTGTTAAAATGGCACAAGGAGATTCTTTTGGTTTTGTGCTGTTTACGATGTCTTACGTGGTGTTTAGAATAACCATAAATCTCTAAATTTCATCAAAAGAATATAATTTTACTTTAATCTGCAAAAAAGACCCACTCACCAGTCAGATCTACTCAGATTCTCTGTTTTTGTGCGTTTCGCAGCTTCTAGTTTACCGTCGGTGATGTGGTCCTCAAATGCAACGCGCTGAGGAAAAGCAGCTGAAATCTCAAAGATGCCTGATCAGTTCATGCAAACCCAACTTTACAAACGTTCACACTCTCCTCCACTTCTCACGGCAGGATTATTCACGTGGGATTTTGTTGCTTACAGGAGAAACTGCTAATTGTGAAACGCCGGCTGGAGCTCCAGGGAGAGACGTTGTCTGCATACAGATAAAAGGAAGAGATTTTGGGGTAATCCTGGTCAGGGTGGCTTGTAAAGACAAGTAGGAATCAGAGACATCTGCAAGAGGGGAAAGAGAGGAATGAAGGCGATAAATAGTTGGAGGAGGAGAGAGGAAATTGAGTAAGAATGTCTGGCAGAGTTTTTACCGGCAGAAACAGCCATGTTTTCTCAGAACCTGTCTGTGAAACGATCCCTGGTTTAAGTCCAAACACACGGGGTATTTCATTAATCACTCTGTCGCCGAACTTTTTCCTCCATACGCAATAAAACTATGTGTTTACACAGCTGGATCCCGTTCAGGGTATGTTCATTCAGCAGCTGCTAGTTTATTATTGAGCTTGATGTACGGGATGTTTCTGTTAGACAGAAATAAAAATCTGTGCACGACAGTTTTTCTTTTGAGATAAAATGCAGGACTGAATTCAGAGTGCTCTTTTGCATGATGAAATAAATAGAATATAAATGGTAAAAATGGTAAATGGCCTGTATTTGATATAGCGCCTTCTAGAGTCCTGAAACCCCCCAAGGCGCTTTACAACACAATCAGTCATTCGCCCATTCACACACTGGTGGTGATGAGCTACGATGTAGCCACAGCTGCCCTGGGGCGCACTGACAGAGGCGAGGCTGCCGAGCACTGGCGCCACCGGTCCCTCCGACCACCACCAGCAGGCACTGTGGGTTAAGTGTCTTGCCCAAGGACACAACGACAGCGACAGACTGAGCGGGGCTCGAACCTGCAACCTTCCAATTACGGGGCGAGCTCTTAACTGGGTCAGCAGTAGCTCAGGTGGTAGAGCGGGTTGCTTCATGATCGGAGGGTCGTGGGTTCAATTCCAGCTCCCACCAGGGGTATCCTGCTGTTCTGTCCTTGGGCAAGACGCTTCACCCAACTTGCCTGTGTTAGTGGTGGTCAGAGGGGCCGACGGCGCCAAATGGCAGCCTCGCCTCTGTCAGACCTCCCCAGGGCGGCTGCAAGTAGCTTACCATCACTAGCAGTGTGTGAATGTGAGAGTGTGTGAAAGTGTCTTTGGGTGTCTAGAAAAGCGCTCTATAAATTCATTACATTATTAACTCCTGTGCCACAGTCGCCCCCAATATATATATATAAATATATATATATATATATATATATATATATATATATATTATATAGATTAAATATAGATATATATATAGATTAGAATATATTATAAAATGCTCAATAACAATGTGCGGATGTGTTTTATTCAGAACAAGACTTGTTGCTCTGAATTAGCTGATCTAAGCCCAGTAAAACAGCCTTAGACTGTAATGTTAATGTAAAAATGCATTATGGTCATATTTTTATTATTATTATTACAGTTTGTTTGGTCTCCTGTACTCTTGTAGGTTATGGTAGAAATAATCAGTTAGAAAAAGATAAATATGATAAACAATTAGACTATATTAGGGTGAGATTAAATGTGAAAAAACAGTTTTTAAAGTGCATTTGCTGAAGAAAATTAAGTAAAATTCAGTATCAGACAAAGATAACCTGAGCTATCTAAGCTACTTTTAAATCAACGTCAAAGGCAACAGCACCCTTTATCAGATTATAAATGAACTTTAATCATTAACATTAATAAAGTAGAGTTCAGTTCCGCCGGCCACACCCGAGCGATCACTGCTCCAATAACAGGAAGTAGGGTAAACAATCATCATGAACTAAAGACCAAGAACATCTAAAGCTCTGCTGGACTCATTTGGCCGAGGTCAGAGGTCAAAATTTAACAATATTCAAGAGACAAGGGACAAAGATGCCCTCCATGAGAGAGCTCTAAGGCAAAAACCGTTTCACATTTACCTAAAACATCCCGACAATCCCAAAGACCTATGGGTAAATATTTCAAGGACAAAAGCAGAACTTTTGGAAGGTGTGTGTCCAGTTCCATCTGGAGTCCCTAGACATCATAGCAACAGTCAGACACGGTGGTGGCTGTGTGATGGTCTGGGGCATCACTGCTGCTTTGGGGCCCAAAAAACGTCTGTTACTGCTGAAACCAGGAATTCTGCTCTCTAGCAAAAAAAACCCTGAAGGAGAAAGTCTGACCTTTGACCTTAATCCTGGAAACCATTCCTGTGTGGCTGACTTTAAACATTGTTAAAGAGAACGATTGTTTGAATGGTTAACTGCGGCGGTGCCAGGAGCGGAGCAACCGGTTAAGCTAAATCAGCAATAACTTTTCTCACAAGACAGCGCTGCCTTGGGCAGTTTTATCAAATGATTAATTGAAAACTGCTTTATCAAACAACGCAGACATGAATCTTTTAACTTAGAACAAAACAAAATGGACGAGTGAATAAAACCGGAATTACGAGGCTGCTGAGGATCGAGGAAAACGAAAAGCGGGTGTTTGTGTACGCTGAGGGAGTGAGTCGATGTGAATGAAGGGTGCGGTATTCAGAGATTTCAGTCGTGTGTGACGGGGAGACAGAAACTGAGCGTGCCCGAAACGGTAAAACCGACTTTATAAAACAAAGAAAACAGAATAAAAGCAGAGCTGACCGAAACCCAACGAGAGTTTAAAAAACGACAAAAGAGACAAACGTTCACCGATCAAACCTGCAGGCCCGCACCGGTCCCGCCCCAGCCCCCACCCGTGCATCAAAAAGGACCTTTTTCTAATAAAGAAGAGAAACATCAGCAAAATTAATCATTAAATCAAGACTTTATTCTTTTTCAGTGAAGACGCTCGTGTTACGTTCAGAGAAAAAACTCAGGCCAAGTGTTTAAACTGCATCTTGCTCCACGGGCCAAATCACCATGTCCCCAACCTGCAAGAAAGGACGCAGCTCAGAAAACCTCAGATAGCTATCAATCAATCGATCAATTGATCAATTGATCGATCAATTAATCAATCAATCAACCAATCGATCGATCGATCAATCAATCGATCAATTGATCAATCGATCAGTCAAGCAACAAGAAGAAGATCAAACACCTGCACGTGAGGCGGAGCGCTGAGGGCGTAAATGATGGCGTTAGAGATGTCTATGGCTTGCAGCGGCTGTTGAAGACAAATGAGAACGTTTTGCATGAACTCATAACAACATCATTTACCCGCTAACAGCGTTTGTTCACCTTATACTGGGAGTACAAGGCTGCAGCTTTATCCGGGCTGTCTTTGAAGAGCCTCGACGCGAACTCGGTCTCCACCACACCCGGAGAAATGCACTGTAGACAAAAAAACGGTTGAGTTTGGTTTGCTTTCTCACGCCTTCAAAACGCGGCGACGGCGAGGCCCTACTGTGGCTTTGATGTGGGTCTTGGCCCCCCTCAGCTCCTGCCTCAGGCCGTCGGTCAGGGCGGTCACGGCGTACTTGGTGCCCGTGTAGAAGTGCGCGTCAGGCATGTTGAGCACATAGTGTCCGCAGATGCTGGAACGGGGCGAACGCGTGAGATGTTAGTCAGAAATAACCGCCGAGAGCGTGACAATGTAACCTCGGACTAAAACCGCACCTGTTCAAGTTGATGATGTGGCCGTCATCGACGCCTCGCTCCTTCATGGACTGGTACGCCTCACGGGTGCAGATGCTCAGAGCCAGGATGTTCACCTGCAGAAATAAATAAATAAAGGTGAGTTGATCCTAAGAGCTGCTGCTTCAGATTCTAGTGAACTCGTCTCTTCAGGTCCAGATGAACCAAAACTTTGACTTGGTCGAATGTTTCTGATTCATCGCAGCATCAAAGCACACGGATGAAAGTCAGCGTTTGATGGTTCTGCTCACATCCAGCATGTTCTTCCAGCCGCTGGTCTTGCCGGTCAGCAGAGGCTCGGCGTTGGCCAGGCCGGCGTTGTTGATGCACACGTCCACGCCTTTCAGCTGCTGCTTGATGGCCGAGAACATGGACTGGATCTCCTCCGGGTTGGTCAGGTCGCACTTCATGGGGATCAGGGACCCGGCGCAGTCCGCCTTCTTACACTCCTCAGCCAGTTGCTGGAATCACATCAAGAGTTCCTCTTTAGTCATTTTTAATCCCAAACCGGCAGATGAATGATTACAAAGTGATCGGATGCCAGAAGAATGCACATTACTACATCGCTAACTCATCTCTTGATCTATTAGTAACAAGGTGGAGCGAAATGAATCCTGTTTCTGTTTGATGTTTAATGTTTAGTTGAACTTTTATGATGCTGGGGGTTGCTCTTTGATTCAGGCGTGGTCGACAAGCAGCAGCAGCAGGATAGGCAAGGACCATTCACGCGGTGTTCCTTTAGGAAACACTTCCGCGGCTGATCCCTGCACAGTCTCCGGCTTTTAAACCCAAACCTCTGTGCCACAACTCTGATAGAAAATGTAAATGTCCACAAACAACAGCTGGAAATAATAAACAGTTTGTCTTTTTTTTAGGAAAAATGCTATTTTTGTGTGTTTGTGTTTATTTTAAACAGGTCAGTGCAACCGCCTCTCCCACATCCGACCCGAATTTATCAAAGATCTGTTCATTCTGTTGCATAACTGCAGACAAATGACCGCTGAATGGCTTCTCTTTAGGCGACTTCTACAGCTACACGCCCACCCAGCTGATTATGTAACCCCGCAGCGCTCAAAAGTTTAAATGACAGTTTTATTTCATTTTTCTGCGGGTTAAATTATGCACAAATCAGGTTAAGCCCCAAACATTTCATTTGATCTGTTGCAGTTTAATGTTCTCCCTTTTCCATGAGAAAAAAGAAAGAAGAGTTAGAATCAAGTTTGGAGCGAACCTGGATTTTCTCCACGTTCCTGGCGCAGCCCACCACCTTCATCCCGTGGCGGACCAGCTCCTTGGCGATGACTGCTCCGATCCCGGCCGAGGCTCCGGTCACCAGCGCCGTTCTGCCCTTCCAGCGGTTCATCACGACCGAAACACCGGCGAGCTGCTTCAGAAGACGCGGAGAACCGAGAGTGAGATGGAGCGAAAGACAGGGAGAGAGTGAGACGCACAACGGAGGGAGCGCAGAGTTTATAGCGCTCCTGAACGCGTCACCGTGGTGCGTTCACGCACCGCTACAGAGAACTTTCTTTCAAACAGGCTCTCAAAATTGAAGTCTGGTGCGTTCATGGTCACATTTGTTTCCATGTTCTGTGCCGATTAAATTAATACATATTTTATATAACTTTATATTTAGTGTGAAATAAAATATTAAATAAAATTACGTTTTACCTAATGTTGAATTTACTTTTCTCGCTGTAGTTTTCTGTTGCTGAACATTATGAAAACATACTTAAGAGGCTTTGAAGCAACATTTTTAATTTAAAGGTGCGGCAGGTAGGACTGAAGCAAGAATGACTTCCTGTGGTCAAATTTGGTCACTGCAGCTCATTGTTGTAAACAAAAGGTAACTTTCTCACTGCCGGGAGTTTCATGGCTGTTGCCGTTATGGATCAACACCAAAATATTCTACGAGATAAGCAAAGAGGAGTCATACTCAGTAAAATGATATGGGCTCATTTATATACTTATGGGTTCATTTATTTGTGTGTCTGAGTCTTGAGGAGTCAGTCACTAAACGCATCACACACACATGAATCCCAGTTTCATGGCTCTGGATGCAGAGGTGAGACCTGATCTAAGAAAACACGCATTTAAAAACACTTTTTATTTGAAACAATGACCTCCAGCTGGTTCTGGAGCAGTGGACCAGACCTGGAGTGGGAACTAGATCATGCCCAGGTCCTTCAAAGAGGCTAGGACAGACAGATGGGGTCTGATTTGGAATGGATCTTTCCTTCTTATAGTGCTTTAGGCTCAATCTGAGATCAGACCTTCATGAGGATAACAAAGAAGCTCTGGATCGTACAGGACCATCTACATTTCTGCACTCGTGTTAAGGTTAGAATCATAATTAAAGTATCCAGGGCTCAGCTCCAAGAGCTTCATTGTTGAGCAGCTCCTCGTCATCAAAGGAGTCGGCGGAGGTGAATTCATCTTGAGAAGATCAAGAGTCCTGCACCTTCTCCTCCTGAGGGACTTTTGGACCACTGAAAAAGATGTTAATAATCCAAATAAACGTATCTCAAGTCTCCCTTCAGCCCCTGGCTTGGGACAAGAAGGTCATGTGACATAAATGTAATTATTTAATCCCTGTCATTATCCAAGCTGTGCTGCTATAAATAATCCACTAAACAAAAATGCGCCGCTGCTGCTTCATAAGATCCAACTGAGTAAACCACGACCGCTGCTTTCTTTAGTTTTAAGACTTCATTTTTCATCTCAGTGTTGAGCAATAAAATGTTTTATCAATGGAGTCCATTCTGAGCTCATGTGGGAACGTCAGAAAACGTTGCGGCTCAGATTAGAATAACGGTTCCTTTATGTTTAAAATGTCACATCATGTTGTGCAACAAATTATCAAGCGCCTCAGAAAAAAGGTTGTTGGGGATTTTTATTAGTTTGTTTATAGCAGAAAAAATATTCATGCCCTGGATGCATGAAAAGTTACTAACTGACTAACTAACTAACTAACTGACTAACTAACTAACTAACTAACTAACTAACTAACTAACTAACTAACTAACTAACTAACTAACTAACTAACTAACTAACTGACTAACTAACTAACTAACTAACTAACTGACTAACTAACTAACTAACTAACTAACTAACTAACTAACTAACTGACTGACTAAAATACTGTTAATGATAAAAAATATATGGGCACATTTTTATCTATTAATTGTTTGTCTTCTTGTTTAAAAATTAACAATAGGACATTTATTGATTTTGGCTGCACAGTGGCGCAGTGGTTAGAGCTGTTGCCTTGCAGCAAGAAGGTCCTGGGTTCGATTCCCGGCCTGGGATCTTTCTGCATGGAGTTAGCATGTTCTCCCTGTGCATGCGTGGGTTTTCCGGGTACTCCGGCTTCCTCCCACAGTCCAAAACATGACTGTTAGGTTGATTGGTCTGTCTAAATTGTCCTTAGGTGTGTGTGTGTGTGTGTGTGTGTGTGTGTGTGTGTGTGTGTGTGTGTGTGTGTGTGTGTGTGTGTGTGTGTGTGTGTGTGTGTGTGTGATTGTTTGTCCTGTGTGTCTCTGTGTTGCCCTGCGATGGACTGGCTCTCTGTCCAGGGTACACCCCCGACCGTCGTCCATCTGCGACCCTGGGTGGTCGAAGCAGGTTCAGAAGATGGATGGATATTTATTGATTTCACTTTTTTTATTAAACTTTCAGGTTTGGGCTGTTTTATTTTTTTCAACACAAACCTAAACCTTTATTTTATTTTACGAAGTAATTGTTGCAGCGTAAAGAATTGTTCCACAGATGTTTTATTAATGTGTTGTTAATTTTACTTTCCTCAAATACTGTAATGTTGTAATGTCCGAATTAAATAACAAAGTTGGAGTTTGTTTTAACTCTTTGAAGCCTGATGTATGAAATAAAAATGAGAAAATTATAATAAAACATCTAATAAGTCATAATAAGTCATCTCTGATCGGTGTGATTTTTGAGGTCATTTAAAATAAAACGGGCATTAATCACCTGCATCGCTTAGATCCTCCACCAGAGGGCAGTAAACATGTACAAGCTTTATTACAGCAGGTATTTCTATAAAAGTCCTAAACTTGGTGTATGGTTTATGATACCCATGACCTTATATGGTTAAATCAGAACAAAAGTAGATATTTTTTAGCTTTTAGCCTTCTTTAGTTGATTTCGTGTAAATATATATTTTATGTTTCATGCACACATATTAAAACACGATCAATTTTCATTTTTCATGAAGACAAGTGATCTGCAAATCTCCAGTTTAACCTGCATGTCCCCAGAAGCACTTCGTCCGTGCCTCCCCTAGGTGGCAGCACTTAACAACACTTCTGCAGCTGTGTGTTTAGACGTTTCCTAATGATTACACACACTTCTGATCGTGGTTTTGAGAACTTGTGGATTTTTAACTTTTATTTCTGACAAACACGTGTATTTTTCAGAGTTTCTGAGGAGTATCCGGCAGCCGATTGTGTTTCAGATACAGCTCTCAGCTCCTATCTGACGCACATGCACGTTTACGTGTGAATAATTTGGTTGTTTTGTGTTGATATCCAACCTTAAATATAATTCAGAGCTCTGGGAGGATCATCCAGACTAATTCAATTAGCTGCTATGCTATCTATATCAGCGTGAGCCAATGAGGAGATCACGCTGGATGCAATCCCACGTTACATGGTAACGCAGGAGTGATGCAAGCACAGGTCCTGCTGACATAATCAGCAGGATGCACAGTCATGCCTGTGTGTGGTTTGTTCCCAGTTTATCAAACAAGTCTTTTTATGAAGGCATCTCTGCAGAAACCTTCTTGGTTTCCAGTCAAATTAAAATCTTAATCAGCCGCTATGTTAGCACCACACTTCACTTCTTTTTAACTTTTTTCTTTTTTTCTTGCAAAAAGTACATCTCCCCCGCTTCCTCTTATTTCTCTTGGTGTGACTTTGAGGTTTGTGTTGCCATGAAAACAGAGGACACGGGTCGCCTCTGCTCTTTTTGCAAAGTTTCTGCTGTTGCAAGCACAACTGCACGCTGGGATGGGGACGCCTTGCACCACCATCCCCCACCCACACCTTGTCTCATGCGTGCAGGCGCGCAAACGAGTTCTCAGAAACGCCGCAGAGATACGAAGGCCTTCCTGTAAGTCAGGGCCTCAGACCCGAGAATCACAGAAACGCGTCTTTGTGATCTCACTTCACTTGTCTCATCAATGCTCATATGGGTTTTCTGATGATCAAAAACATAAATTATTACTTTTGTTTTGACGTAAAAGCAGGGGTCACCTCCTCATTTCACGTCGTTTAAAGGAACGAGGTCACAACTGAGCCCTTTGTGCTTGAAGGGTTCTAAAACGTGAGCTCAGTCTTTGAGAAACGCTTCCGAGTGGCGAGATGTCAGTTTACTGAACTTTTTGCTTAAGATTAAACTAAAATCTAAAATAATTCAAAGCAAAATGAATGATTGTGACATAAAACGTGTGATTCGTGAAAAAGCAGCAGCAGCTGCAGCTTCACGTGTGAAGAAAGGCTTTAGGAAGAAGTTCAAATGTTATAATGGTTTTAGTTTTCACTTGTGTGTGTGTGTGTGTGTGTGTGTGTGTGTGTGTGTGTGTGTGTTGCAGCAGCTTTTCCTGTGTTAACCACGTGGCTCAGACGGGGTTAATAAAAAGATCACGCTCACTTCTGGGTTTTCTCTCTTCTCTGGAGCTGGAACCCTGGTAAGATCCTCACAGACGGACTCTTCCTCGCTCATTTCCTCTGATCAAAAGCAGCTTTCTCTCATTGTTTCACTTTAAATCAGCTTTTTCTGTTTGGTTTTAATTTGATGTTAACGTGAATTTGAGTTTTTGCAGACCTTTCCTCTCCCCGCCGGTCCTTCTCCAGCGTTTGCACGGGAGCCTGCAGGAGGGACAGAAGTACAGTGTTGTCACCCATAAAGTAGAAAGCACTACTAAACTTCACTACACAGTGTAGTGTTTCCTACTTTATGGATGACTACACTGTTGTCTGCAGAGAACAATGAAGAAGAAGAAGAAGAAGAAGAAGAAGAAGGAGTGGAAAAGTTTAACACTTCTTATTTGATTTAGTTTTATAGAATTAAAACAAATAAAAAAATAATAATTCAAAAGGATTGTAAGAATAAAAAAGGAACTGGTCTGTAAGTTTTGTACAAATTCAACATTTCTTTATTTTTAACTTTTGTTCTCATGGTATTTTTAACACAAAAATGACATTTTTAATAGTTACTGCACAGAATATCAACATCTTGGAAGCACGTGAACATGTTATAAGGCATAAAGAGGGAAACTATATTCTAAGTGTGTTTTTAAGGCTAAATCTGACGTTTTATTTTGTGAACTTTGTTCAATTTAAGGAATGTTTTTCTTCTTTGAAAGAATAAAACTTGTAATTTTCTTTGATTTTCTTACAAAAACCTTAATAAAGCAACTTATTTGACAAACCAGGTGTTTTAAATGGGATTCTCTTCCTTTTCTGCCTGCAGAAGCAGGTTTTATTCATTTAGTTGCCACCAAAAGCACACTCAACATCACGCTGTCTTATAAAAATATAAATATAAATACATATTTGACACATGTTGTCTATTTCTGAACAAAGCTGCTGACTTTTTGCGGCTGACTGGCGTTTGAAGGGGAAATGCTGCTAGTTCCAGGGTAGCGGCTGCAGGAAGTTGGAAGGAACCAAACCTCGTCGTCCGTGAAGATCTCCCTAAAGAGTTCATAAAAACATCAAAGCTTATTTGCAGATTTTGGTGTGATATAAGCCAGAACTGGAAATGCTTACAAAGTAAAATCCGTCTTGATCCATGGGGCCCAGGACGTAGATGATGTCTCCTGATCGAAATCCTAGCTCGGCCTGCAGAACAAAGGGGGGAAAAATCACTATTTTAGTGTGAAATCATAGATTTTAAAAAGAAATGACAGTCCTTACATCGCTGTCCATGTTGGGCGAGTTTTCCCACGGGTCGTAGTCAAATAAGGCCACCATTCTTTGAACGACGACATCATCAGGGACACTTGTTGTGTCGCCCAGATCTGGTGTTAAAGACGCACCTGTTTCACACAAACGCACAAATAAAAAATGGACGTTCTGACAGAAAGCAGCTTGAGCAGAAGTTTACATGATCGCTGCAGCATTACAGACTTTTCAGGGTTCTGCAGGAACATGAGTACCTGTGTGATCCACAGGCAGGAACCCCTGCTGCATGAGGAGATGCTTCAGGTACTCGTCCTCCACCGGGACTTCAGCCACCATGTTGCTCGGCACAAAGCCGGAGAGTCCCCCTGATTCGCCGTGATAGAAACCATCCGCATCTTTATCGCCAAACACCTAAAGAATCAGCTGTTTTCATCATCTTGGTTTAGGTTTTGGAGGGAAAACTGTGTTTGCGCGTGGCAGGAGCAGATCCGGCAACGCTAAATAAAAAAAAGGCGGTAAGTGGCATCACTGAGCACAGGAAACGAAGAGACAGGTCTTTGTATGTGCTCAGCAGGCCTGCACAAACAGGAAACGGCATTTCTAAGATGCATTGCAACAGGAAGTCAGCACACACTCAGAGAATCACAGATAAAACATTTTGAAGTGTTTGAAATGAGAAATAAGAGACCTTGATGATCTGGCCAGGCACAAAGGGCAGCTCCTCTGCAGCCGTCTCATAGTTGGGAGACATGGCAGCAGGGTTGTAGGGATAAAGAGCCACGAAGAGTCGAACGGTGGGAATGGACACCTGACTGGCTGTCTCCAGCTCCCACTCCAGCAGGTCCTGTGGGGTAGCGACCCTCACCTCATCTGGGTAGATCAGAACATCCAGTTCAAGCCTGGTCTCCATCTACAGCAGCTCCAGCTCAGAGTGTCCACCTGAGGACAGATGGCTGCTGCGGACTGCAGACCTCTCCTTATCTCCATCCTAATTTAGGGCAACAAAGCTGAGCAGGAGCTCTAATCCTCTTTGGAGCGAGGCGGCGGATTTGTTAGCTCTGCAAAGACTTTGAACTGAAAGGTTGTTAAAGGAGCAGAAAAACAGCTGCAAACCTTTCTGAGTAGAGCCTCAAGTCCCCAGGTGTCCTCATGAAACAAGATGTGCAAAAACAAATCAGGAGTTTGGGCATTTTCAAAATGTTTGCATTTACTTCAAATTTGTAAAATATGAAAACTCTAATGCTACTAAAGGAGGTTAAAAAAGAGTCATTTTATCTCATGCATAATATAAAGTCAGGATAAGAAGTTGTGGTAAAGTGCTGTATTTGTTGATCTCCTCTCCCCCCCCCCCCCCCTCCTCCTCTTTGACCCAGTTTAGGTGCCAGGGAAAATCAGCACTTCCTGTCTTGACCTCTGTCTAGTTCAGCAGGTGATAATCAGCTGTTTACAGGGGGAAGTAAACATCTCCATGGTAACTGGAAGAGGTAAGAGTCACAGAAGAAGAGGGTGGGAGAAAATTTAGGTATTTTTCTAAATAATTCTGCAGAAACACACCCACCCATCACACATATCAGAGTGTGTTTCAGTTAGAAAAGAGCATCCTCTTTGGCTGCCAGCACTCATGTGAGGAACCTTGGTGTTCCTCTGGAACTTTAAAGCAACACTAGATCATTTTTTTAAGCTAGAGCTTTAAAGGCACACTTCTTAGTTTTGCTAGAACCTCAACACTATCCATCCATCCATCCATCCATCCATCCATTTTCATCCGCTTCTCCGGAGTTGGGTCGTGGGGCAGTAGCCTAAGGCGAGAGGCCCAGACTTCCCTCTCCCCAGCCATGTGGGTCAGCTCCTCCGGGGGAATCCCAAGGTGTTCCCTGGCCAGGTGAGAGACATAGTCCCTCCACCGTGTCCTGGGTCTACCTTTAGGGCTCCTCCTGGTTGGACGTGCCCAGAAAACCTCACCAGGGAGGCATCCAGGAGGCATCCTGACCAGATGCCTGAGCCACCTCAATTGGCTCCTCTCGATGTGGAGAAGCAGCAGCTCTACTCTGAGCCCCTCACGGATGACCAAGCTTCTCAGCCTATCTCTAAGAGAGAGCCCAGCCACTCTTTGGAGGAAACTCATTTCGGCTGCTTGTATCCGCGATCTCGTTCTTTCGGTCACTACCCAAAGCTTATGACCGTAGGTGAGGGTAGGAACGGAGATCGACCGGTAAATCGAGAGCTTCTCCTTCTGACTCAGCTCTCTCTTCACCACGACAGACCGGTACAACGTCCACATCACTGCAGATGCAGCACCAATCCGCCTATCGATCTCACGCTCCAGTTTTCCCTCACTTGTGAACAAGACCCTGAGATACTTAAACTCCTCCACTTGGGGCAGGGCCTCATCCCTGACCCGGAGAAGGCATTCTACCCTTTTCTGAATCAAGACCATGGTCTCAGATTTAGAGGAGCTGATTCTCATCCCAGCTGCTTCACACTCGGCTGCGAACCGCTCCAGCGAAAGCTGAAGATCACGTTCTGATGAAGCCAACAGGACCACATCATCTGCAAAAAGCAGCGAACTGATCCTCAGGCCACCAAAACGGATGCCCTCCACACCTTGGCTGCACCTAGAAATCCTGTCCATAAAGGTTATGAACGGAATCGGTGACAAAGAGCAGCCTTGGTGGAGTTCAACTCTCACTGGGAAAGAGCCCGACTTACTGCCGGCAATGCGGACCAAGCTCTGACACCGGTCATACAGGGATCTAACAGCCCATATCAGAGGACCTGGTACCCCATACTCCCAGAGTACCCCCCACAGGGCCCCCCACAGGGCCCCCCGAGGGATGCGGTCAAACGCCTTCTCCACATCCACAAAACACATGTAGACTGGTTGGGCAAATTCCCACGCACCCTCCAGGATCCCCCTAAGGGTATAGAGCTGGTCCAGTGTTCCACGGCCAGGACGAAAACCACATTGCTCCTCCTGAATCTGAGGTTCAACAATCCGATGGACCCTCCTCTCCAGAACCCCTGCTAGACCTTACCAGGAAGGCTCAGGACGCCTCTCTCTGGGCTGCCACCTTACCGTGGTGGAGGGGTTTGAGTGCCTCAATGAACCTAGGAGCTAAGTTGTCTGAGGCTTTCTGCCTCTGGTAGAGTCACCCCTGGCAAACAGGTCCTAGGTGAAGGATCAGAGAAAGAGCAGCCTGAAGACCTGTTATGATGAATTATATAAATGGAAACCATGTTCCCTCGCCCGGACGTGGGTCACTGGGGCCCCCCTCTGGAGCCAGGCCTGGAGGCGGGGCCTGTTGGCGAGCGCCTGGTGGCCAGACTTTCACCCATGGAGCCCGGCCGGGCACAGCCCGAAGAGGAAACGTGGGTCCCCCTTCCCATGGGCTCACCACTTGTGGGAGGGGCCAAAGGGGTCTGGTGCAGTGTGTGATGGGTGGTAGTCGAGGGCGTGGACCTTGGCGGCCTGATCCTCGGCTACAGAAGCTGGCTCTTGGCACATGGAATGTCACCTCTCTGGTGGGGAAGGAGCCTGAGTGTGTGTGTGAGGTTGAGAGGTTCAGACTAGATATAGTCTGACTCACCTCAATGCATGGCTCTGGCTCTGGAACCAGTTTCCTTGAGAGGGGTTGGACTTATACCACTCTGGAGTTGCTCCCACTGAGAGGCGCCGAGCAGGAGTGGGCGTACTAGTTGCCCCCCATCTTGGGGCCTGTACGTTGGGGTTTACCCTGGGGAATGAGAGGGTAGCCTCTCTCCACCTACGTGTGAGGGGACAGGTTCTGACTGTGCTTATGCACCAAACTACAATTCAGACCACCCACCTTTTTGGAGACCTTGGAGGGGGTGCTGGAGAGCGCTCCTTCTGGTGACTCCCTCGTTCTGCTGGGGGACTTTAACGCTCACGTGGGCAACGACAGTGAGACCTGGAGTAAAAGTAAGAGAGTCATGTCTTTGAGGGAGCTTAAGGAGGCTACAAAATCACAGACTGACGGTGACCTGGCTTTGTTGCTGCTGGACTTTGTTCAACACTGTGGATCTTTTTACTTCCTGGTCTATTTTAGTATTAGTTGGCTCATGTCTGTCACTGCGGTTGTTTAAATAAACGTTTTTAAGTCAGACATGATGAAAACAAACGCATTCTCACTTTAACCAGAAGAGGGCGCTCTGCGCACACAAAGGTTTTCAGCTTGGTTTTAAATCTAAGTCTTTCTGTTGCATCCTGGGAAAAGACAGTTCTTTATGAATCTGGGTTTTAGTGTTCACACATTTAAATCAGATCTGGATGAACGCTGAGTAATTGTTCCTCAAAACTATTAAATCAGTTAGAAACTACATTTAAAATGGTTTGTTCCATTTATGAAAGAATAAAATTATAATTAAGTCACCTTAATTCTAAAGAATTTTGTTTTCATGTGACTAAAACTGTGTAATAACTTCAAATTTAATTCAGCAGCTGCTCATTCTGTCTGATTTCATGTGTTTAATATGTGCAGGGTTCATTTATCAGCCTAGTCTTTTAAACAAACTGCATGGTTTACACATCACAAACATAAAATGATTAAAATCCCTTTTTATGTTTAATAATTTCTTGCAGAAATTTAATATTTATTTCTTACAAGAACAGATATAAGGGGAATACTAGATCTCCTTTTAAAAGGACCACCGATGCTGCATTTAATGTCTCCTGAGAGGTGCCTAGAGGGATTTATCGCACTTCCTTCCACTGAAAGGACACTTCCTCCTGAGTAACAGAGTTGTGTACTCCAGCATTTTTCCTGGTTGACTTCATCATTTAAGATTCGGTCCTGATGATGGATCTATAGATGCAGTGTGGTAACTTTTATTTACAAGAATGCAGGCCTGATGCCGACATGATGCTGACATGATGCAGGGGTGATGCTGACATGATGCTGATGTGATGCTGACATGATGCAGGGGTGATGCTGACATGATGCGGTGTGATGCTGACATGATGCTGGTGTGATGCTGACATGATGCTGGTGTGATGCTGACATGATGCAGGGGTGATGCTGACATGATGCAGGGGTGATGCTGAGATGATGCAGGGGTGATGCTAGCGTGATGCTGACATGATGCTGGTGTGATGCTGACATGATGCAGGGGTGATGCTGACATGATGCAGGGGTGATGCTGAGATGATGCAGGGGTGATGCTAGCGTGATGCTGACATGATGCTGGTGTGATGCTGACGAGATGCAGGAGTGATGCAAGCGTGATGCTGACATGACACAGGGGTGATGCTAACATGATGCAGGGGTGATGCTAGCGTGATGCTGACACGATGCAGGGGTGATGCTGACATGATGCAAGGGTGATGCTAGCGTGATGCTGACACGATGCAGGGGTGATGCTGACATGATGCAGGGGTGATGCTAGCGTGATGCTGACATGATGCAGGGGTGATGCTGACATGATGCTGGTGTGATGCTGACATGATGCAGGTTTGATAATGACATGATGCAGGGGTGATGCTAGCGTGATGCTAACATGATGCTGGTGTGATGCTGACATGATGCAGGGGTGATGCTGACATGATTCAGGGTTGATGCAAGCGTGATGCTGACATGATGCAGGAGTGATGCAAGCGTGATGCTGACATGATGCAGGGGTGATGCTAACATGATGCAGGGGTGATGCTGACATGATGCAGGGGTGATGCTGACATGATGCAGGGGTGATGCTTGCGTGATGCTGACACGATGCAGGGGTGATGCTGACACGATGCAGGGGTGATGCTGACGCGATGCAGGGGTGATGCTGACGCGATGCAGGGGTGATGCTGACACGATGCAGGGGTGATGCTGACATGATGCAGGGGTGATGCTGACATGATGCAGGGGTGATGCTTGCGTGATGCTGACACGATGCAGGGGTGATGCTGACACGGTGCAGGGGTGATGCTGACACGATGCAGGGGTGATGCTGACATGATGCAGGGGTGATGCTGACATGATGCAGGGGTGATGCTGGTGTGATGTTGGCGTGATGCACACAGAACACAGATTTATGCAGTTGATCACACAAGTCAAGCTGCTTCACGCTGAGTGATAAATTGAGTCAGTGTTCAAATGTGAAGCTAAATGTTTCATTCATGAGTGCTGCCATGTTGGAAGTGGAGTCTATGTGTAATGACCTGACCTAGAGGTCGCAAAGGCAACCTCTGGCCACCTCAAGTCCACGCCTCTGGTGCGACTCCCATAAAGGAGATACAGACGGACAGGGTAAGACGTCAATTATATGGAAGATAAACAGAGAAAAGGGCTAAATGGCAGATATAGCTTTAAATGCAAGTATGGAGGGAGAAAATGTGGTCAGTGGTTTCCCCAGAAGCCTATAAAGGGATGAGTCAGGACAACCCTGACAAATACACCGATTAATGATTTTTGTTCTAGACAAGGTGTCTGCATCATGGATAGAAGGCTCTGCCTCCAAATCTACTTAATTCCACTTTAGTGTCAAAACTGTTTCATCGTAATCTGGGTGCAAATAACAACACAAATAATAACAAAAAGAAAAAATATATAAAGTTAAAAGAAGGCCAAGAGGTGTTAGTGCAAGCAGCAATAAACATAAAAGAAATGTAAAAGTTAAAAAATCAATAATAAGACAAACTCCAGACACATTGCATTTCTTACATACTATATGAATGCTGATGACTTGGTTACCATGACTACGGTGTCTTTGAAGTTAGGTGTTGCCCACTAAAAATGCCTTCTTTAACATGGAAACTCTTTAAAAAATTGTGACTATCAACACCAACATTCATATAGCGTTCAAAAAAAATGTCTTGTTTGAAAGATTTGAATTAATGGGATTTTTCTATTTTTTAAGTAGATGTCTGAATTTAAAGATTAATTTTGGGATGAGCTCTGTGAGCAGGTTCCAGAGGTTATAGACAAGTTATCATGGATAAAAATAAATAAATAAATAAAAAGCCTTTAAGTGTGAGACAATAAGAGCAGAGACAAAGGCTAAGAGTCATAACTGAAAAATCCCAAAGAGTTGTGTTGATACAATAAAATTCCCCAAAGGGGTAAAAAAAAAGTATGAGAAAAACAGTAAATAAAATAAAATTATTCAATTCAATTCAATTTTATTTATATAGCGCCAAATCACGACAAGAGTCGTCTCAAGGCACTTAATCAGAAATAATGTTTCCTATATAAGGAACCCAGCAAATTGCATCAAGTCGCTGACTAGTGTCAGTGATTTTACTGCAATCCTCATACTAAGCAAGCATGCAGCGACAGTAGAGAGGAAAACTCCCTTTTAACAGGAAGAAACCTCCAGAGAATCCTGGCTCAGTATAAGCAGCCCTCCTCCACGACTCACTGGGGGATCGAGAAGACAGAGTAGACACACACACACACACACACACACACACGCACGCACGCACGCACGCACACACACACACACGCACGCACACACACACACACACACACACAGAGACAAAGTAATGTGTCTATAGTTATATTGTGATGTCTAAGTAAATATTCTATTTGGTGAGAGATAAACTTTATTGTATTTATCCTAGTGGATCTATAATTAAACGGATAAACTAGCAGTAGCACATCCAACGTCAAGGAAAGAAAAAAGTTATTATCAGGAGAGGGAGAATGTTTAAGTGGTTAGCAGCAGTGTGCTAGTCGATGGCCCCCTCCATGAGGCCACCACAGCTCAGCAGAACATCATTTTTGCTTCTTCTGGGGAGAAAAACACTTAGAGAGAAAATAAAGTTAACAGCTGAAATTGCAGAAAATAATACAGTTAAAGAGCAGACTGTAGAAGAAAGTAGTAGAGTGTGAAAAGTGGTCAGTGTATCCTCCAGCAGTCTAAGCCTATAGCAGCATAACTACAGAGATAACTCTGGATAACCTTTCTTATTTAGATGGAGGCATGTTGGAGGCAGGGCAAGGGAGAGCCATCTTTACCGACTGTACACTCCACCTCCCTCTACTCCCCCACTTGTCCAGATCTAAGCTAACATCAGATTTTAACCATAGGCCCTATCAAATAAAAATGTTTTAAGCCTAGTCTTTAAGTAGACAAGCTGTCTGCCTCACGGACTAAAGCTGGGAGCTGGTTCCACAGGAGAGGAGCCTGATAACTAAAAGATCTGCCTCTCATCCTAATTTTAGATATTCTGGGAACCACCAGTAAACCTGCAGTCTGAGAGCGAAGTGCTCGGTTAGGAACATATGGAACAATCAGATCACTGGTGTATGATGGAGCTTGATTATTAAGAGCTTTGTATGTGAGAAGAAGGATCTTAAAATCTATTCTGAATTTAACAGGTAGCCAATGTAGGGAAGCTAAGACAAGAGAGATATGATCTCTCTTATTAATTCTCATCAGAACTCCAGCTGCAGCATTTTGGACAAGCTGAAGACTTTTAACTACATTCTGTGGACTTCCTGAGAGTAATGAATTACAGTAATCCAGTCTTGATGTAATAAAAGCATGAACTAGTTTTTCAGCATCACTCCTGGAAAGGATGCTTCTAATCTTAGCAATATTCCGAAGGTGGAAAAAGGAAATCCTACAAACCTGTTTAACCTGGGATTTGAATGACATGTCCTGGTCAAAGATAAAATCAAGGTTCCTTATTTTGTTCTCAGAGATTAATGTAATGCCATTCAGGTCAGGTGATTGACTAAGCAATTTCCTTTTTCTGGTCCAAAGATGAGAACTTCCGTCTTGTCTTGATTTAAAAGCAAAAAGATTAGAGTCATCCAATTTTTTATGTCCACAACACAAGCCTGTAATCTACCTAACCGATTAGGTTCATCAGGGTTAATGGATAAATATAACTGAGTATCATCAGCATAACAGTGGAAGTTTATCCCATGCTGTCTAATGATTTTACCAATTGGGAGCATTTATATAGTAAAAAGAATTGGTCCAAGCACTGAACCCTGTGGCACTCCACAAGTAACCCTGGAGTATGAAGACGATTTGTCATGTACATTTACAAAATGAAATCTGTCAGACAGGTAGGATTTAAACCAGCCTAACGCTGTTCCTTTGACCCCTACAACATGTTCAAGTCTTTCTAAAAGAACATTGTGATCAACTGTGTCAAAGGCAGCACTGAGATCTAACAAGACTAGAACAGACACAATATTCTTATCTGAGGCCATGAGAATATCATTTGTAACTCTCACTAACGCAGTTTCAGTGCTGTGATACTCTCTAAAACCAGACTGAAATTCCTCAAACAGAGCATTAGTGTTTAAATGCTCACATACTTGGATGGCCACTATTTTCTCCAGGACTCTGGATAAAAACGGAAGGTTAGATATTGGTCTATAATTCATTGGGTCATCTGGATCCAGAGAAGGCTTCTTAAGTGAAGGTTTGATTACAGCAACCTTAAAATCTTGTGGTACATACCCATTTACTAAGGATAGATTGATTGTATCTAGAATGGGGCAGTAACCAAAGGAAATGCATCTTTAAATAATTTGGTTGGGATTGGATCCAAAATGCAAGTTGAAGGTTTAGATGAAGCTAATATTTTTGATAACTCTGAAAGCTCAACTGGATCAAAACGGTTCAAGCACAGATGAGGTTCTACAGTTACCTCTGATGCTGCCTCACTTACTGAGGAAGAAAAAATCGCATTAGGGAGGATGCTAAAGATTTTGTTTCTAATAGAATTAATTTTACTTGTAAAAAATCCCATGAAGTCATTGCTGCTGAGGGCTAAGGGAATAGATGGCTCAGAGCTACGATTCTGTGTAAGTTTAGCAACTGTACTGAAAAGAAATTTAGGATTATGCTTATTCTCCTCAATTAATGCTGAAAAATAAGCAGTTCTAGTTTGTCAAAGCTTATTTTTATAAAGCACAAGACTATTTTTCCAGGACAGGTAGGCCTCCTCATGGTGCGTAAGGCGCCATGTTCTCTCCAATTTCCCAGAGTTTTGTTTTAAGGCTCGTAAATGAGAGTTAAACCAGGGAGCCAAATTCTCGTCTCTCGTCTCTCTCGTCTTCCTCCGCTTATCCGGGTCCGGGTCGCGGGGGCAGCATCCCAACCAGGGAGCTCCAGGCCGTCCTCTCCCCGGCCTTGTCCACCAGCTCCTCCGGCAGGACCCCAAGGCGTTCCCGGACCAGATTGGAGATGTAACCTCTCCAACGTGTCCTGGGTCGACCCGGGGGCCTTCTGCCGGCAGGACATGCCCAAAACACCTCCCCGGGGAGGCGTCCAGGAGGCATCCTGACCAGATGCCCAAACCACCTCAACTGGCTCCTTTCGATCCGGAGGAGCAGCGGTTCTACTCCGAGTCCCTCCCGAATGTCCGAGCTCCTCACCCTATCTCTAAGGCTGAGCCCGGCCACCCTACGGAGGAAACTCATTTCGGCCGCTTGTATCCGCGATCTCGTTCTTTCGGTCATTACCCAAAGCTCATGACCATAGGTGAGGATTGGGACGTAGATCGACCGGTAAATCGAGAGCCTGGCTTTCTGGCTCAGCTCCCTCTTCCCCACGACAGATCGGCTCAGCGTCCGCATCACTGCAGACGCCGAACCAATCCGCCTGTCGATCTCCCGATCCCTCCTACCCTCACTCGTGAACAAGACCCCGAGACACTTAAACTCCTCTACTTGAGGTAGGACCTCTCCCCCGACCCGGAGGTGGCAAGCCACCCTTTTCCGGTCGAGAACCATGGTCTCAGATATGGAGGTGCTGATCCTCATCCCAGCCGCTTCACATTCGGCCGCGAACCTACCCAGCAAGAGCTGAAGGTCAGAGCTGGATGAAGCTAGGAGGACCACATCATCCGGAAAAAGCAGAGACGAGATTCTCCTGCCACCAAACTCGACACACTCCACACCACGGCTGCGTCTAGAAATTCTGTCCATAAAAGTGATGAACAGAACCGGTGACAAAGGGCAGCCCTGGCGGAGTCCAACCCTCACTGGGAACAGGTCCGACTTACTACCGGCTATGCGGACCAAACTCACGCTCCTCTGGTAAAGGGACTGAATGGCCCTTAACAGAAAGCCACCCACCCCATACTCCTGGAGCGTCCCCCACAGGGTGCCGCTGGGGACACGGTCATAAGCCTTCTCCAAATCCACAAAGCACATGTGGATTGGTTGGGCAAACTCCCATGCCCCCTCCATCACCCTTGCAAGGGTATAGAGCTGGTCCACAGTTCCACGGCCAGGACGAAAACCACATTGCTCCTCCTCTATCTGAGATTCAACTATCGATCGGACCCTCCTCTCCAGTACCTTGGAGTAGACCTTTCCAGGGAGGCTGAGTAGTGTGATCCCCCTGTAGTTGGAACACACCCTCAGGTCACCCTTCTTAAAGATGGGGACCACCACCCCGGTCTGCCACTCCCTAGGAACTGCCCCGATGACCATGCAGTGTTGTAGAGACGTGTCAACCATGACAGCCCTACAACATCCATAGCCTTGAGATACCCAGGACGAACCTCATCCGCCCCCGGGGCTCCGCCGCTGTGTAGTTGTTTGACTACCTCAGCAACTTCTGCCCCCGAGATCGGACAGTCCATCCCCAGGCCTCCCAGCTCTGGTTCCTCCATGGAATGCGCATTGGTGGGATTGAGGAGCTCCTCAAAGTATTCCTTCCACCGTCCGACTATAGCCTCAGTTGACGTCAGCAGCTCCCCATCCCCACTGTAAACAGTGTGAGCGAGTTGCTGCCTTCCTCTCCTGAGGCGCCGGACAGTTAACCAGAACCTCTTTGGAGCCGATCGATAGTCTTTCTCCATGGCCTCACCAAACTCCTCCCACGTCCGAGATTTTGCCTCGGCAACTGCCACTGCTGCACCCCGCTTGGCTATCCGGTACCTGTCTGCTGCCTCCGGAGACCCACTGACCAGCCACGCCCTGTAGGCCTCCTTCTTCAGCTTGACGGCTCCCCGAACCTCTGGTGTCCACCAGCAGGTACGGGGGTTGCCACCACGACTGGCACTGGCCACCTTACGACCACAGCTAGCAACAGCCGCCTCGACAATCGCAGAGTGGAACAAGGCCCACTCGGACTCAATGTCCCCCACTGCTCTTGGGACGTGGTCAAAGCTCTGCCGGAGGTGGGAGTTGAAGACCATCTTGACAGGTTCTTCTGCCAGGCGTTCCCAGCAGACCCTCACTATGCGTTTGGATCTGCCAGGTCTACGCGGCATGTTTCCTTGCCATCTGATCCAACTCACCACCAGGTTGTGATCAGTTGACAGCTCCGCCCCTCTCTTCACTCGGGTGTCCAAAACATACGGCCGCAGGTCAGATGATACGACTACAAAATCTATCATCGACCTGTGACCTAGGCTGCCCTGGTACCAAGTGTACCGGTGGGCATCCTTATGTTCGAACATGGTGTTCGTTATGGCCAAACTGCGGCTTGCACAGAAGTCCAATAACAAAACACCGCTCGAGTTCAGATTAGGTGGGCCGTTCCTCCCAATCACACCCCTCCAGGTCAAGCTGTCATTGCCCACGTGAGCATTGAAGTCCCCCAGCAGGACAATGGAGTCCCCTGATGGAGCACTATCTAGCACTCGTCCCAGGGACTCCAAAAAGGGTGGGTACTCTGAACTGATATTTGGCCCATAAGCACAAACAACAGTCAGGACCCGTTCCCCGACCCGAAGGCGCAAGGAAGCTACCCTCTTGTCCCCCGGGGTAAACCCCAACACACAGGCAGAGAGTCTCGGGGCTAACAAAAAGCCAACCCCAGCCCTCCGCCTCTCACCCGGAGCAACTCCAGCAAAGTAGAGTGTCCAACCCCTCTCCAGGTCTCGGGTTCCAGAGCCAATGCAATGTGTCGAGGTGAGTCCGACTATATCTAGCCGGTACCACTCAACCTCTGCCACAAGCTCCGGCTCCTTCCCCGCCAGCGAGGTGACGTTCCGTGTCCCAAAAACTAGTTTTCTTGTCCGGGGATTGGACCTCCAAGGCTCCCGCCTTGGTCTGCCACCCGTCTGCTTATTCTCCTCAATTAATGCTGAAAAATAAGCAGTTCTAGTTTGTCAAAGCTTATTTTTATAAAGCACAAGACTATTTTTCCAGGACAGGTAGGCCTCCTCATGGTGCGTAAAGCGCCATGTTCTCTCCAATTTCCCAGAGTTTTGTTTTAAGGCTCGTAAATGAGAGTTAAACCAGGGAGCCAAATTCCTGTCCCTAATTACCTTCTTTTTTAAAGGGGCAACATCATATAATGCCACATGTAAAGAGGAATTAAGATGATGAACTAAGGCATCAATTTGTGAGGGGCTAGAACTGAAAATATTGCCCTCTGCTACATTCCTCTGAGATGCTGAGGACAGTAAAGATGGAACAGTTGATTTAAAAGATGCAACTACGTTGTCAGATAGAGACCGACTATAGTGAAATTTACTTTCATGTCTCGAGAACTCAGTTATAAAAAACTCAAAGGTTATCAGAAAGTGGTCCGAGAGGACTGGATTATGTGGAAAGATCGTTATTTCCTCACACTCTATGCCATAAGTCAGCACAAGGTCTAGTGTATGATGGCAGGAGTGGGTGGAGCTATGTATTCTTTGAGTAAAACCAATTGAGTCTAAGATATTACTAAAGGCTACATTGAGGCAATCATTTTCAATGTCCACATGAATATTAAAATCCCCCACTACAATGACCTTATCAGTATTTAGCACCAAATAAGATAAAAAATCAGAGATCTGATCCAAAAACTCAGAGTAAGGGCCTGGTGGACGATTTAAAACTACAAACAAGAGTGGTTTTACAGTTTTGCAATCTGGATTAGGAAAACTAAGAATAAGATGTTCAAACGAACTGTAACTATTAATCTGTAAGGGACTGATTAATAAGTCCGAATGAAAAATGGTTGCTACTGCTCCTCCTCGCCCTGTACTTCGAGCAATCTGATGATTTAAATAATTTGAAGGAGTCGACTCGTTTAAGCTAACATAGTCCTCTTGCTGCAGCCAGGATTCTGTGAGAGAGAGCAAAGAGATCTGATTATCACAAATCAAGTCATTAACTAACAAAGTCTTAGAAAAAATGGATCTAATGTTCAACAACCCACATTTAATTTTTCTAGTTTTCTGCTCAGTTGAATTTGTTCTAATATTTATGAGATTTCCATGATTTGCTTTATTAAGCCCGATATTTAATCTGTGTGGTTTTGGCCGTGGGCAGGACACTGTCTCTATGGGGTAGTGGGTGGGTAACAGTACAGAAGCTGCAGAGGGGTGGGTTAAACTACGACTCTGCTTCCTGGTCTGGACCCTGGGTAGTCATGGAGGACTAATAAAACTGGCCATATTCCTAGAAAGAAGAGCTGCTCCATCCAAAGAGGGATGGATGCCGTCTCTCCGCATCAGACCAGGTTTTCCCCAAAAAGTTTTCCAATTATCAACGTTGCCCACGTTGTTTTCAGGACACCACCTAGACAACCAGCGGTTGAAGGACAGCATGCGACTAAACATGTCGTCACTGGTCCGATCAGGCAGGGGGCCAGAGAAAATTACGGAGTCCGACATTGTTTTGGCAAACTTACACACCGAAGCAACATTAATTTTAGTGACCTCCGATTGGCGTAACCGGGTGTCGTTACCGCCAGCGTGAATAACAATCTTACTGTATTTACGCTTATCCTTAGCCAGCAGTTTCAGATAAGATTTAATGTCGCCCGCTCTGGCCCCAGGTAAACATTTAACTATGGTTGCTGGAGTCTCTAATACCACGTTTCTGACTATGGAGCTGCCAATGATCAGAGTCGGCTTGTCAGTGGGTGCGTCACTGAGCGGGGAAAATCTATTAGAAACGTGGACGGGTTGGTGGTGGCCCACGGGCTGGGTTCTATGCTTCCTGCGTAACGTCACCCAGCCGGCCTGAGGTCCCGGCTGCTCGGGTTCTGCTGGAGGATCGCTACGGGGTGGTTCTGAGCCCCGCGCTAGCTAGTAGCTACGGTTGTTTATGGGTTTTTCAACAGCGCGGAGCCGGGACTCCAATTCCGACACCCTTGCCTCCAAAGCTACAAAAATGCTGCACTTATTACACGTACCATTATCCTAAAGGAGGAAGAGGGGTAACTAAACATCTGACACAGAGAGCGAGAGATAGGAGACAGAGAAGCAGAGACAGAAGTAGCCATAGCCGTGCTGAGGCTAAGCTAACTGGACGAGCAAACTGTTCAACACCAAATAAACAGCGTGCAAACTCAAATGGTTCCCTAAAAGCTAGGTGGAACAACAGAAAATGTGTGTTTTAGCGTGCTTATGTGCTACAATAACTCAGAGATATCCTAGTACAGAGAAATTAAATCAGTTTTAGCGAGCCCCAAACACCAAACAGCTACACGTAGTGCAACACTGAAAACAGGAAACAGGAAACGCCTTACCGCCAGGTGCAGCCAATCAGCCCAGCCCATGATCAAGTAATAAAAATAAAATAAAGGGTCAAAAGTGACAGTAAAGAATATTTTTTAAAAAACAGATTACTGTACAATATTTTTGAAAAGTTATTGAACAATAGAGACTATTTCTGAAAAAATATAGATTATTAGAATATTTTATATTTGAGGATCTGCCTCCTCCTCCATTTCCCAGAGATATCTTGGCTTAAAACTGCAAAATAAATTCTACATCGTAATTGTTATTACTGTATTACTGTTTCCAAGAACATTAAGATTATGTCTAAAAAAACAGCAGAATTCACCTAAAAAAATAGTTATTTCTTTGACTTGTTCAAGGTGCATGTTCAAATATGGCAGATTTGACATTCATGTTAAGATTTCACCAACTTAATTGATTTTTACAATTACAACACGTCTCCTTATTTAGCACAATTAGTCAACCTTGTTATGTGACACTTTCATAAACCTAGCAGTTAGTTTTAGAGACCTGACCGTAAACACGAGAGGATCCGAGCTGTTTTCTGGCTCTGCAGTCGCACCAAAATTTGGCGCGCTAACGCGCTGATTGGTGGAATGACGTCAAACCGTTTGATCTCTGATGATTGGTAATTCTGAGAGTTTAGTAATTTAGGTTTAGATTAACTGAAATTATGTGACATTTAAACATTATTTGAAATGAAACTTTAAAGCTAAATATAAAAAAAAAGTTCTGCAAAATATTTTGCACCAGCAATTTAGCAAAAACTGAGCAAAAACAACTGTGAAAAGCCTGGAAGGACTTCATCTCCCATCAAGCCTTTGGAGCCGAGCTGCTCCCATCTATCATCCTGGTCTTCTGGTTCCCATGTACAGTGTTACATCATTGGCACCGACACCCACCTTCCCGGGTGATTACGCAGCCCGTGGAGAGTGTGTGAGGAGGAGGAGGAGTGAGGAAGGGAGGAGGAAGAGGAGAGAGAGGCTGTCCCGTCTGCACGGAGCCCAGACAGACAGCAGGGAACAGCTGCAGCAGCACCAGGCTCGATAGGATTTCACTGCACTGCGATTTCCAAGATCAGCCGTTTCCTCCCCAAGCGCGTGTAGAGCAGCTCGAGCCGCAGCCGGAGAGCAGAGCCAGCAGACCTGAGATCAGCAGAGAAAATGGTCGACCGCGAACAGCTGGTGCAGAAAGCCAGGCTGGCTGAGCAGGCGGAGAGATATGATGATATGGCAGCTGCGATGAAATCGGTAAGTCTGTCCGTTTCTGCAATTATGTCACGTGGATGTCTGATTTCGGATCATTAACATCTGGTTACCAGGGTAACACACGCGCTGTCACCAGGGCCACCTCTATTACATCAGATACATTTGAATCATTATTTTAATAATGAGCCGATCCCAGATCAGCCTGCTGCTTGGGCGGTGCCGTCTGTCGCCTCCACCGTCCAGTGAGAGACTCGTATCTCACAGCCTCTCATCCTCTACTGATGCTTCAGCAGACCTTCCCTATTTTCATTTATTTATTTCATATTTCCATACTTGCACCCCCTCCCCCTCCATTATGCTGAATCCATCAGAGCCTCTGCTGCTGGGAGCCATGTGAGGTTGCTCAGAAAAAGCCTATCAACGGCTGCCTCCTCCACACCCTCCTCCTCCTCTCTTTGTCACATAAATTATATCTGCTCCCTTTTTAATAAGCACTTTTTTCTGACCGGTGATGGGTTAAAAGCTGCCCCCCCCCCCTCCCCAAAACACATGTAGGAGGCAGCAGAATCTCCAGAAGATTCTTTGTCATATTGCAGTGAGTCAGTCTGACCAGATCATCTCCTTCCCCATACCCTTTTGTCTCCAGGTGATGCCCAGCACTAATTTATATTCATTTTGGGGTAACGAGCGTGATGAAATGGTGTGATGTGGGGAGGATGACGGGCTCACATTAGCCTCCTCGCCTCCTATTGGTCGCTGCTGAGGACAGAGCCTTTGTCTGCCCTGCTTCCCTCTGGACCGGCTTCACTAGTTCATAGGAAAAGAGGGGGAAACTGCTGTGTCACACGAGCTCTTATTGAAACCAGCAGCGTGCCAGGATTGTTCTGCTGTAGCCTGAGTCAGCTCACACACCCAGATTCAAACCATCCCCATGAAGGAGGAACATTTTGCTCCTCATGGAGGCAGGAGAATGGAGCCCTCATGGGTTTCTGGTTGCAAAGGAGGTGGGACGATGCCCGAGCAGGGAGGGACTCCTTTCCCTTTAAACAATCTGCCATGTCAGTGCAGTCCAAACTGCCCCCCTCCTCTCGTTTTTTGCAAGGGTGTGTTCACCCCCTCTCAAATTAAAGGGATTCCCTTGGAATTACAGCTTGACATGACAAACGAGAGACCGCCACCTTCGTGTTCCTCATGGAAGAAGTGATGCTGAAGCTGAATTTGAAGTAAGAAAGTAGCTAAAACCCCAATGATGGCTGGGATGTAACCGCCAGTCCTGCAAAAAACCAGAAAGATTTGGGTATTTTTTAGACGGGCGTTGCAACAGTCAGTCCATCTCTACAGCTCCTCTCCACCCACTCACCGTACGTCACCTTGAGCCATCTTTGTGCTCATCTCAACGAGCTGCGAGATTAAATCAGCTGCTGAAGAAAAGGTTTCATCGGTCATCGATTCCAACTCTGACTCAACGTTTCCCACAAAAAAAAAAAAAAAAACGCCGAAATATTTGACTTTAAAGAGATTCTATTAGATATCTGCTCAATGATCGCCACCACCGGTCCAGATCTAAATTTAATGATGAGACTCGGAGTGATGTCACGGATTTAGAAAGGTAAAAAGGTCATTTTGAGCCAGAGAGAAGGTCACTGGGACACGTGAACCGCGGGTGCAGCGATGGGTTTTCACTTACACTGCAGCTGCCCCCCACCCCCCTTCTTCTGCTGCCACCAACCATGTCGAATATCATTCCTGGCTAACTGGCATTAGCTGCACACGTGACAGCTGGAGCTACTGGGGCACTAAATGAATGAATTGCCATGGAAACTGGCAATTGCTCATGACAAGTGAAATATTGCTCATCGGCTTTGAAGTGGACAACCGTGTTGGTGCAGATTAATCCATGCAACGGGATCGTCTATGGCCAAATAACTGGGGCAGCTAATGGGTATTAGCATCATCTAATCATCTTTGTGATTGGATGATTTAGCTGGCAAATCGCTGGACAAATCACTCATTTTCTCCGATGGGATGGCCAGCCATTGTTGCAACGGTGCGGGGGGAAAAGTCCGGAAAAATGAGATGAGGGTTTCTGTCTTGCTTTTTGCTGCTTGTGAGTTAAAGGTCAACGATGTCCTTTTTCAGGTGACGGAGCTGAACGAGGCCCTGTCCAACGAGGAGAGGAATCTCCTGTCAGTGGCCTACAAGAATGTGGTGGGCGCCCGCCGCTCCTCCTGGAGGGTCATCTCCAGCATCGAGCAGAAGACCTCCGCCGACGGCAACGAGAAGAAGATCGAGATGGTGCGGGCCTACCGGGAGAAGATCGAGAAAGAGCTGGAGGCCGTGTGCCAGGACGTGCTCAACCTCCTGGACAACTTCCTGATCAAGAACTGCAGCGACACGCAGCACGAGAGCAAGGTGTTCTACCTGAAGATGAAGGGCGACTACTACCGGTATCTGGCAGAGGTGGCCACCGGGGAGAAGAGGGCCACGGTGGTAGAGTCGTCGGAGAAGGCCTACAACGAGGCTCACGAGATCAGCAAGGAGCACATGCAGCCCACCCACCCCATCCGCCTGGGCTTGGCACTCAACTACTCTGTGTTTTACTACGAGATCCAGAACGCCCCCGAGCAGGCCTGCCATCTGGCCAAGACCGCCTTCGACGACGCCATCGCCGAGCTCGACACCCTCAACGAGGATTCCTACAAAGACTCCACTCTCATCATGCAGCTGCTCCGAGACAACTTGACACTGTGGACAAGTGACCAGCAGGACGACGAGGGAGGGGAGGGCAACAATTAAAGAAAAAGTTTTAAAAAATCATATGGAGGGGATAAAAAACACGCGTTTAAAAAAATTATTATGAAGGGCCGGTGGACTTTGGCAGCCGCTTATGCCGATGATTCTACCGTCGCAGCAGTTCTTTATTTTTCCATGTGTTAAAAGAAAAGAGTCAAAAGAGAGGAGCGAGTGGAGGGTAAATCTTAGTTTAAATATATATAGAAATATATATACAGTTGAAAGGGGGGCCTCCGTCTTCTTGATTTCTCTTTGACGTTTGCCAAAACCACTGATATGTCAGTCAATCAGCCCGAAGCGGAGGTTGTTGGGTTGAAACGGCAGCCTCACGCTGGCATACGAACTGTCGAGATAAGCTGCTCAATTTAGGGTTTTTTGCGTGATCGAGATGCATTTGAGTAACGTGAGAGAGAAAATGCTTGAATGGGAATGCTTCACAACGCTAGTTTGCATCGGTTCCAGTCAAAGAAGGCCAGAAAACAACATCATCGGCTTTATTGAACCCGCTTTTAAACCGTAAAGGTCGCCCGAAGTCTTAGAGGATAAATCAGACGCAGGAGCTTGAATCTGGACTAGGATCAGTCCCCACCCCCCCCCCCCCCCCCCCCCAAAAATGTTTTTTTTGGCATCTTGCAGATAATCTGTTTCTGGAACCGTTGATTATTTTTTGGCAGGTAAAGATCATTAAAGGAGGAGACTTAACTAAACGAAACCAGAAAAACAACAAAAAAAACAAACAAAAAAACAAAAGCAGCTTCAGAGTTCGTGGTTTACTTCTGTGTTTGTTTTATTAAATGCACTTGCCTACTATACTGTTTCTTCAGTGTAAGACGACAACAACAATAATATTGCTTACTCAATATTGTGCATGCTGGTGATGTATTTATATACAGTAGCTTGACTTTATTATCTTATACTGTGGGTGTTAAGTATTCATATGATTGAGAAAAAATACAGGCTTTGTCTGATGTTGATTTCTAATTTATTTGATTTTTTTATTTGGGGGGGGGGGGGGGGGGGGATTTGCTATACCAAAATGGTGATCGTAAAAATTGACCTGTAACGGGCGTTGCTTTAGTGACATGCAATATGTGTATTTAATTTGTTACTGAAAGAAAAAAAGAAGATAAAAATAATATAATAGCTAATAACCCACCAGTGCTTACTTAACCTGACCAGCTGGTGTTTGTCACATTAAAGTATGATTCTGTTTTGTTCTTTGAACAGTATTTAAGTACCTTTTTGTTCCTGTCATGCTATAATAATGGTGACGTTTCCAGGCTCAGTGTTTCTGTTTGAAACCACACACATGGACCATTTTTTGATTTGGGACAGTCTCCATTTCCGTTTCTTCGTTTTGTTTTTCTACCTTTTAGCTGTTTCTGAGTGACAAAATGTCTTGAATGTGAGTCATTATGTAGCAGTTGCACAAGAACCGGAATAATAGCTATGATAATAAAAAAGAATCTGACTAAACGATACGTGCACCGTGTCCGTGGTGGTCGAGTGTACTGTCGTATTGTTGCTTTTAGGGACACCACTTCACTGTTTCGTGCTTCGCCCTGAGTGCAGTCTGCTTCCCTTTTGTGCCTGTTTCGTTTTATAAACCTCATTTACAAGCAGGGGCGTGTCCAGGGTGTGGCCTGGGGTGGCACATGCCACCCTTGGAATCTGATCGGCCACCCCAGGTGCCACCACACTAATTTACCTTTAAATAGGCTTTTCATTGTCCACAAAAGGCTTGGGGGTAAAACAAAAAAATCATAACCATTGGTGCCACCCATGCACAAAGTTATGTCTCACCTGGGCCACCCCATTTTAAAAGATCTGGACACGCCACTGTTTACAAGTTATTCTTTAACAAAAAAGAAAAAAAACGTATTCCTGCAAGCATGTGTGCAGGATGTGATCATTTCTCTTCGCTCGTTTGTGTTGATCTGCACATGGATATGCATATTTACCAGGGAAAGCATAATAAAGCACCTCTTCAGAACACTAGGATGTTGTTTAATAGCACAGGAAGCTGCTGATCTATGCTGCTGCTAATATAGATTATTGTTTATATAGATGGTGGTTTTTATTTGACTTTTTTAAATTTATTTCTGATTGGATGGCTCGGGAGAAAAACCAGAAGCCTTAAGGTCAGCCACACAACCGTGCTCATGTATGCCAATTATGTTGCCGTGGTGAGTCAGCCTCCATGAGCTCACAGTATGTTACAGCTGCTTTGATTTATTTTTAACTTTGTGAAGGTCTCAAAGGTTCCCGGGACAAATGGTATGAAACCCTGTCCTATAGATAGCATCTCACTTCAAGTGTTTGTGTTGAAATTAGATAATTTATCTTTCATTTTGTTTTTTTTTTTATGTTTAGAATAAAAAATGGCATCTGGTGGATTTCACTCACATATTGTGCTTTTTGTGTTTTCATTATTATTATTTTTATCTTTGTTTCTGTGACACAACGTGCAACTTATGAATTTGATCAATAAAAAAGGGAAAGAAAAACTGACCTAAATTATCCAAAGAGCTGAAAAAGGATACGATCTGTATTCTCTGGGGATTTTATTTTTGTTCGGTTGCCATCTTTTGTCCATAAAGTTATTTGTTCATTGGTATTTTTCTACATTCATTTGTCTGAAATGTTGCATCATCCCAGAACAGCTCGTTCCTTTCCTTCCATTTCTGCCGACACAGGAAGTCAATGCGACTCGATGTAACTCACTGTAGGTCGCATCACGTGTGTGTGTGTGTGTTCATGATGGACACTGCATTAGATGCTTCCAGCTCACACCAGGTGTCCTACATGAGTCTTTTTAAAAGCTGCATTGCTAGTTAATAAATAAAATAAAATATAAGCCAAACTATATTTCCAGAAAGACAAAGGGAGTGGTGTCATAAATCTTTATTCAGCTTCTCATTCTGACTGGAGAGTTGGAGTCTAACGAGTTTTATAGCTACCTGCCCTGGTTTTGTTTTTTCTAACGGGACAGTTGAGCTGATCTGAATGTTTTTCTTTAAACTGGCGAATTTCAAACTGGGATTTTCACCCCTTTGTTCTGATTGATGAGCTGAAGTTGCAGTCTGTTGGACACCCACCACCACCTTCAGACTGCAGCCCCTTGCTGCAGCCTGCTGCACTGAACCTTTCATGAGATGAAATTCTGTGCTTTGAAAGGTTCTCCTCACCAGCCAATGGCTGACGAGCTCTCTCTCTCTGCAGCCACCAATCCCGCCGCTGTTGCTAGGGCTATAATAAGTATCCCACCATCAGCCCATCTTCCTGCTGCACTGCTCAGACACCTATTGCATCCTGTAAAATAAATAAATAAAGCTCAAAACACACAGGAGGCATTGAGATTCAGCTCCAGCCTACCTGCTCCGTGGTGGCTTTTAATGTATGGTAACACTTTCAGGAACACGATGCTTAATGGAAATTTCTCGTCAATAAAACGCAGCTGATGGGTTTGTGATCACATTTCAAACAGCTGCAAATTCAGTTGAATGCTTTCAAGACAGATTCTTTCAAATTACACCTGAACCAAACAGACGTTTGTTGCCAAAATCACAAAAATGACACCGTTCAGAGTTAAACGGCTCTTTTATCTGTGCATTTACAAACACCAGGAGAGCTTATTTAATAAAGGGTCACATCTGTAGGAGACAGGAAGTGGATTCTCTCTCTTCTTCCCCCTACCTGCATCTGCTGACTGTCATCACATGAAGGGGAGGTCAGGATGACTACGCACGTTATCCTTGAGGCCATGCAGCGCCCTCTGAAGCAATGTGTTAGCACCATGAGACAAGCCGTGCTTCTGCTGAGAAGCTCCTGAAATATTATTTATGTTGTGATGGATTAGAAGTGAATCAGGCTTCCATCCATGGTGACACAGTTATTTATCATGCACAGAATGAAATTCACTGACACCTTTTTTCCGCTTTAGCTGCATAAATGATAAATGACCCTCACTTGTATTTGTCACGTTGCGAGTTAGGACCCAAGATGCAGAAAACACCAGATGACTCGAGGCAGGAGCGGTTTTAAAGTAAAATCCTTTTTATTAGGATGAGGAACCAAAAATCCAAAAGGGCAGGAAGCCAAAAGCCAAAGTCCTGAACACTAGGAGAACGAAAGCTCACATAGAGCACAAAACCTAGAGACGAGGCACGAAACAACGCTGACACCAAACAATGGACCGACAATCACACTGAGACGCAGACAGGGTTATATACACAAGGGCTGGGTGATTAGGGAATTGTGCACAGGTGAGACCAATAAACAGAGGAGGAGCACAACAGAGCATGGGAGGAAAACAGACCTAAGAATGGGGAAGGGAGCAAAATGAACTAGAGAGAGAAAACAGACTAGATAAAACACTTAACAGAAGACTAATGATAAAAGGTATCTAAGGAAAATTGTAAGGGAAACCTAGATAGCCTGGAGGGGGTTGGGGACACACAGGGACGCTGAAACCTGGGGGGAACACCTAAGGGGAAAAAACCTGGAGTGGCCTGGGGAACACAAGGAGGCACATGAGGAAGGATGCAGTCAAGGAGACACATGAGGAACACAAGGAGACACATAAGGGAAACCTAGAGAGGGATGGAGAACACAAGGAGACACATGAGGGAGACGCAGGATGCAGACCATGACAGAAACCCAGTAAGTCAGGCCGTAATCTAATTTGGGGGCTTGTCCGTAATATGAACACAGGACCTTTTGCAAAGAGAGGTTTAAAAAATAAAACATTGCTATTATGCTGAACCAAGTCAACATGTTGTACCTTTATAAACACCTTTCTGTAACTTCAACCAGCTTCTTTTGGACTTTGAAGATTTTGACTCGGTGTGATTTGCACCTTAAAGATCCAAAGAAACTCCAGAAATATCAGCCCATTAGAAGTAGGAAAGGAGAAGGAAAAGAGCGATGGAGAGGAAAAAGGAGACCGAGAACAGACACGCATCTATAAATAGGTTTCCCTGCAGCCTGAGAGTAGACAGTGAGTAGACCAGAGACATCAATGTGACAGCCTCGCCACCAAACGCACTATCTGCCTCTGCATGAAGAGTTGGGATGTGTGCTTCTGCTTTTTAAAGCTTGATTCATCAGTTTTACTCCTAACATACAAGAACGGCATGAAATCACACCATCAACACGGCTGCTAGCAGCTGTTTCAGGACATGTTCGTGCAGAATTAGGTTACGATAAAACACAGAAGGCTGCAGACTCGTTTCTGGCACAAAGACAGTGTTTTATGCACGACTGCTTCAGAATAAATTATTCAAACTAACATTCAGACTTTGTATTATTTATCAAAAAGCACCGCAAGATTCAGTTGAAGGCTTTAAACCCTATTTTGAGGCATCTTAGTGGAGCTTTGTGATCATTAAGAACTACAGAGACTTGTGATGACCAGAAGTTTGTACGTCTAAAATTAACCACCATCACCCCTCCTTCTCCCTTCACCATGGTTACGTAACTGTTTGTTCTTTGGAGGCCTCAGGTTTCCAGAGATTTGCAGCTGGTAATAAATAACACAAAAGTGCTGACATGCCAGGTTTCATGCTACGAGAACGTTTTTAATTCCCGGGAATGAAGCCGTCGATCCTCAGGTGCAGCTCTCTGATGAGGAAACCTTTAATTGTAGCCCTGCTAGATGAGTTTTTGGTTCCTTTTTCATCCATAAAGACTTCCCGGTTCAGCTCCTGCTCCTTGTGATGAGATGTCCGCGCATCCTTTACCTCGAACAACGTCTAGCCGGTCGTGCTTGGTTTTACAATCAGCTCTCCAGGTGTCAGCTGGTTGATAAGTTATGCCCCTGCCTTGTTTGTGGGTCCGCTGTCTGTTATCTACGCTGGCGGTGACTCATTATGTATGTGGGCACAGGGGATTCCCCACAGTGCAGGGATAAAGTACAGAAATAAATAAATGAGTAAATAGAAGGAGCTATGGCTCTGGCAGCCGGGAGGAGGATGCACGCTTTCGTTTGATTGGCAATAGGTCAGCAGGGTCAGACGTGGGGAAAAGCGAGGCTGAGGCGAGGCTGAAGGGGTGAAATGTGGTGTGGCGACCGCAAATGAAGGTTAACGGTGCGAGGCAAGGATTAGCTAAGAACTAGCTGGCTCTGAGTGCAGAAACTGAAGGGATTCTGGGTGTGGGAGCAGACGGTGAAGCAAAGTTTCCCCAGACCACCGATGGAACAAGGACAACACAGTTAGAGCCCCCAGACAAAGACTCCATTGTTCCTCTGAGAGAAAAGAAGGATGCAGATTCGCTGCATGAGTTACAGCAAAGGAGCAGTCATGCAGTCAAGTTACTACTCATAGAAACGCTGTATTGTGCTGTTGCATGGCAACTGTTTCCACAGAAATCTGTGCTCAGAAACATTCCTCTCTGGTCGTCTCATAACTGCAGCGAGCAGGAAAAATACGGGCTGACTGCATGTATGCAAATGAACCACATGAGATTATAAGAGATTAAGATTATTATTATTATCCTCAAATCCACTTACATACAACATAAGACAGAAAAAATGAACGTGTGAATGTGTTTAACCATCTAAACTATCCAGCTTTGTTATTCTAAAGAATTCAACTGACTAAAGCAAAATCTGTTACAATTACACATGATCTAGAGTTTTCATCTAGCTGGCCTAAAACGATAAAATAATCCTGATTTAAAGGAGTACTTTACATGTTTACTCAATACATTTGCAGGAATGAATGCCCCCGTAGCATCATGAATGTTTTTTGACCTAAAGGTCATGATCCGCTGCGTTTGCTTGAGCAGAGACATAAAGTCTCTGACAGCCTAATCTACATGAGATGGTGGCCAAGGTCTTTCATGCACTCTGCTCATCTGAACTGCTTCACCTCTGTTACAGCAAAGACAAGAACTATTTTGATAAACACAATCAACAACTTTGTTAATTACCAATAATAATGTGAGCCCAATGTTCAATCAATCTGTGAAATGACAATGTTATTACTTGATGTTATAATCCTGTGATCAGTAGTACTTTACAAGTAATTATAATCTTGGACATTTGCACTAGACACTGATGACACGTAATGCTAAAGTCACACGACACATTTCCTTTTGTCTGATCCAATCAGAACCTTCGTTTCTGGGGCTGGGTGTGGTTTTCTGTGGTGTTTGTATAAACCCTCTTTTGCATGTCAAATTCTGATTCGCCAGTAAACCAAAATATGACAATTATAAAAACTATCCCACGCCACCTTTTCTTTGGTTCAAAGTGTTGTAGAGAAGTCTCGGACCGGCCATCCGGACTTCCTCTTCAGCCATAAAGAACCTCGACAAGCTGGATAAAATCTGTTGCAAGTTACACCTGACCACAACAGTTCCTTCAGAATAAAAGCTGAACCTCACGACCCCTTCAGGGTCTCGGAGATGCCAGTGATAACCTGTCGTGACCTGGAAGCATTCCAAGACTAGTCTGGTCGGCACCGCTGCTTTTCTACCGGCTTCGGTACCAAGGAGGGTCCAAGAGGACCTCGGCATTCTGGATCTAACGGAGGCTTCCCCTGGGGTACGTAGACCGACAGATGGCGTCTCATGTGTGTTAGAAATCTCCTACTGAAGTTTAGAGTGAAACATTCACGCCCACTCAGGACTAAATGCTTCTCCGGATTCGCCGGTTTCGATGATAACATTCCACACACACACCATCATTCATTTCACGTCTCACGCCACCGTAGTCCATCAGTGCACAGAGTGTTAAAGTTAGTCTTGTTTAAATTGTGTAGAAATAAATGTCTAAACTATTATAAACCTGACTCTCTCTCTTTCCTTGGAGTTAATACGAAGTGTCGCTTAATCCCTGCAATAAAAAGTTCTGATCTTCTGGTCAAATTAGTCAAAGATCCACCAGATTGATATTTCATATTTCTATGGAATCTCATATTTTATGGTTCATAAGTAAGATGTAAACTACCCATTCTTTACTCCCCTTAAATTGTTTTTGGGGGGGGGGGGGGGGGGATATACCAGTGCACCATTTCTTAGACCTAAACTTCGCCCACATCACAGCTGAGCTTCAGACAGAAGCTTCTGGAGTACTACTTCCTGCATTTGGATGTCTCGCTCCGGATTGGATAACAGCAACACGACTCTACATCTGACTTGCAACGCGGATGTTTTATCTCCACAAATAACACAAGCCTGGAGGAGTTCTGCCGTGTGGTGAAGTTGCTAATGCTAACGGTTACCTTATAACAGTCGAGATGTTTTCTGCTGTTTCCTGGATGCAAAGCCTGTCATGGTCTGAGTCTCCCCTCATGTGTCTCCTTGTGTTCTCCATCCCTCTCTAGATTCTCCTTTTGTGTCTCCTAGCGCCCTCATGTGTCCTTGTTTGCGTCTTCCTCTTGTGTCTCCTGGTGTTCCCCATTTGCCCCCAGATCTTCAGCTCTCTAGGTTTCCCTCCTCAGGCATCCCCCTCCCAGGTCCTGTGCTCCCTTGGCCCCCTTTTAGTCACGCCCCTGTAGTTTTTCTTTCTGTAGTGTTTTCCTTTAGTTTCAGCTTCCCCCTTAGAATATTAGTTATGTTTGCTGCCCTTCTGGTCTTTAGGTTTTTCTCCTAGGTCATTTTCCTTTAGTTACAGCTGTTCATGTTATTAGTCTCTTTAGAGTGTTTTTCCCACCGGTGTTTGTGGTCTCCCCCCTCCCCCCCTTAGATTATGTTTCCTGCTCTTCTTGTCTTTAGGTTTCATTCTTAGGTCATGTTAGTTTCCTCCCTGATTAGTAATTGAGTTCACCTGCTCTCTCTCCCCACACACCTGCAGTTCATCTCCCTCTCATCCTCCCCAGTGTATATAACCCTGTCTGTGTCTCAGTGTTTTGTCGAACACTCCAGCACAGTAGGTGGCGGAAATGCACCTAGCAGTTGGATGCCACCCGCCAATAAACTTGAAGAAGAAGGAGAAGAAGGAGAAGAAGAAGAAGAAGAAGAAGAAGAAGAAGAACAAGAAGTGTCTTGTCGGTCCATTGTTCCTGTCAGACTCGTCTCGTTTGCTCTCTAGTGTTTCCAGTGCTTCTAGTGTCTCTAGCTTCTAGTGTTTTTGGATCTCTTATTTAGTCATTTGGATTTTTGGTTTTTGGCTCCGTGCATTTCGGATTATGCCTAAATAAAGGATTTTACTTTCATCTTCCACCTCTGCCTCATTCGTCTGGTTCTCTGCACCTTGGGTCTTGTCTTCCTCCTGAACCAACTCATGACAAAGCCAAGCACAGCCTTCCCCGTCGTGAGTCACGATGGGTGAGTCCATATACACTTAAGCCTAATTTTTACTTCTCGTCAGCTTTGCAAAGGAGAGACGCACATGCACTGACAGAGGCGTTCTGATTTCAGATTCAGCTGGGGAGTGTTCCCAAGCAATTTCCCACCAGGACAACAGAGGGCGTAGCGCTATTCGGAGGTATCCCGTCACCTTTACAGTCATGTATCTGGTCCAAGATTAGATTGCTTCTGATGTATTTCAGAGACTTTTTAACAAGGACGAATTTGTCCTTCATTCTCCTCCACCTCTTCATGCTGTTGCCACCTCTAAACCCACGCTTCTCATCATTTCCATCCACAAATAAAATGCCCGCTGCATATCTTTGTACTCCTTCAGCCACGAGTGAACAAACGTTCATCTTTTCAGACTTTTTCCCATGAGGCGTTCTTCAATCTGCTCAGTGTCTGCACCTAAAAATATTAACTTTTTTTTTTGAGGCAATAACGGCGGTGCTGTTGACGAATTTTGAGGAAACTGTGTCCTGACAGGCTTGCGGTCTCCATCACTTTAAGCAGATAGTTAAAAAGTTGGGCATGTCTCCATCAACTTCTGCGAGCCCGTCGGAGATCCCTTGCGCCGACACATAATGGTGTTGCGTGTCTCCATACCCACGCAGATGGAAAAGTATAAATTGGGCATAATTCACAGTGTGACGCAGATCTGCCAGGATTCTCTGGTTTCACAGTCTATTTCCTATCGCAAGCTAATGCAGGAGATCGGTGAAGGAGACCATTTTCATGTTCAGCCAGCATGAAACACTCGGAGTGAAAGATTATAAAAATTCAGTCAGCCACACTTTAAATCATCCATTTAAACCAAACTCAACCCATCTGTGGGAAATGGGTCTGTGCCATCTCCAGGCTAACCCATCTGATGTTTATCTGGCCGTGTTTGCAATTTTGGGGTCATTTTGTCTAAATTGTGTTCGACTTTTTAGATTTTAACGTTAACATGTCAACGAAATATCTAAAAACAGATTTTACTCACCACTGGTTCTAGAAATCTTTATTTTTATACATCATAGACTCTTATTAGAACTTTTATGGTCACTAAGATGCGAGCTGTTGCACTAAATGATTCAAACTTTTGGTGGAATAAAGGTAAAAATGTTTTTGGTTTTATAAATTAAAATGCATTTTTTAATTCCTCCTAAAATGACTTGAGCACAGCTGTTACTACAGATGCCTTGCTCAGAGGAACTTCAGCAGAGGTTTCCAACCTTGGAGACACAATAGTGCCCTCTTCTGGCCTCTGATGGGAAGTGTATTCAAAGCACCCAAACTATATAATTTAAATAAATTATCCAATAGTTAATTTAAAATGTGGCTTTCATGATAAATATTACACTAAATAATATTGCTTTAGGTCATATTTCATGAACAGAAAAGAAACCATCCAACCTTTCACAATAAAACCTGTTACTAGTTTATCTCAGTTGCTTTGGTGCATTTCTCACAACAGAATTGATCTCTGCACCACTGTTAAGGCTTTTCTCAAAACAATTAGTGCAAACTGCAAAACATGGTGGATAACTTGCAAAAGTGAGTCACTTCATCAAAAAGAGAAGTCAGTTGTTCAAAGGCAAGTCCCTTAATCAAAATAGAGAATATATTCATCAACAGGAAGTACTTATATCAATTAAAGCGTCAGGGCTGTCACAATTACAAGTCGTTACATCAGCACCTTTGGTCACAAAATCAAATGGTTTGAACACGTTCTCATTGTGACGGATTTCTTTGTAGGTGCTTCCCAATGACGCGTCAAGTCTGGACAGCATGCATGGCATGTTGGAAACCATCAATTGTAAAGGAAAATCAAGACACTTCATATGCACTCTTGATATTTAATTGAACTGTTCACAGCATTGTGCGACTGGGGAAACACAGTAAAACAAACATTTTACAGCAAACATAAGCTCTCTTAGACAGTAAACCTTACTGCAGTTATGAAACAAAAAAAACTGAACAGACATTGATGCATGTCAATCATTGATATCTACATGCTCCCGTCTGTCTGCCCACATATTTTCATCAGCATCACAGGGAATGTCAGCTCTATCGATGCATCGGGGAAAGTATCTTCTGAAGTGTCGAATCCACCCTCTGCAGGACTCTGCTGTGATGTCATCACAAGCTGCATCTACAGCTGCTAGCAGGGCCATGTGGGTATGTGGATGCCTGTCATATACCTTCCACCTCCAGGAAGAGAAAAACTCCTCAACTGGATTTAGGAATGGAGTGTAAGGAGGAAGAAACTCCATAAGCATCTGGTCGTGTGCTGCAAACCACTGCCTGACTACAGCAGAGTGATGGAAGCTAACATTATCCCAAACCATTACACACATTGTCCGATTGGCACCAGGACACACACCAATGTTCATTAGTGTGAGATAAGGTTCACCTGAGAAAAGTAATTTATGGAGATTTCCATGGAAACTCCTTAATAATAGGGCTTTCAAAATGGGTGTGCAAAGTGTTTGACAAGATGTTTAACAATTTTGAGTGCAATGAAAAGAAGACCATTAGTTGTAAGGACAATGACTATTCAGCCGGTACAAGTATAAATAATGGTGACATTCATGATAAAAGCAAGGAGATAGTGATGAATAGCAAGTCAAAAGTGACCATTCCTTAGACATTTGTACTTACTCAGCTACTTCATGTCCAAAGGCATTTTGTGAACATGAAACCGCCACTAGGTTGTGCCAAAACGACTACATGTTGGACTAACTGTTGTGCAAAGTTTAGTTCTGTTGTGAGAAATGCACCAAAGCAACTGAGAAAAACTGTAAACAGATTGTGCTTTCAGAAGGCTGCCCTCTGGTGTTTCAAAAGAAAACTTCATCCCCAGTCTGTTTAAATATCAAGACTTTTATTTTCTTCTCACCTGCTGTAGGAAAAAGTAAAAATGTCCTCCTTAGGAAGCATATTTACATGTTTCAGTTCACAAATAAACGTGACATTCACAAGCTGTTACCGGAAAAAGAAAACAACGGGGAGGCCGGACAGGATGGCGTCTATTCTGACATGAAACGTTTTCTCAAAGCACAATAAATTAGCAATTCAACTGATATTAAATGTGACTGATAAAGGTAAAAATAAAATGAGCACAGTAAGCATGACAAAAGATAAATGACATGCACACAGAAGGGAACAAAACAAACTTTTTCCTTTATAAAAGTGTTGCTTTAATCTGCTTTAATCTGCATTAATCTGCATTCTCAGCGAGTGACTCGTCTTCATACAAGTCCTCCAACTCTCCTTCTCTGCTCCCCTCTCTGCTGATTTTCCTGCAGGTGAGAAACGCTTGTTTTTATTTAAAGTGACTGAAGGAGATGGGAAGTACGAGGAGGAGGAAGAGGAGAGAGGAAGGGCGGCACTAGAATAAAGAACACAAGAGTTCTTTCCAGAGCACGACTAATCATTTGGTTTTTTATTTCACCCTCAAGAGGAAACAGGAAGCATCAGAGGACGGCTCGTTCCGTCTGGTTTCTTGTAAAATCCTCTCGAGTCTGAACAAACAGCTGATGAGCAGCGCTGCGTTTGAAGCTCTATGAAGCTCTAAGTATGAAGCTCAGCCTGAAGGCCTTTTAGGATCATTTACCTCAAGGAAGGGTGGAGGTGAGGCGAAGACCCCAGCAAGACCCAAGAATCACTGCAAGAAGGAGATGTCAAATCAAAGCCAGGGTTTAAAAATCACAATTTTAATGTTATTTTTGTCTTTTATCGTGAACATTGAGTGTCCTCTTGTAAAACGCATGTTTGGTTTGAGCAAGAGCACGTGGGAGACCTCCTGAGGCTGCAAAGAGGCAGCGAGCGTGACCTCTGACACCCACGGTTCCAAAACAAGTCTGAATGGAGACAACAGAGGAATATTATGGGTGGATTATCAACTTCTGCAGCAATACTTTTCAGACTCATTTATTTCAAGCTTATATAAAATCTATATTTACTATGGAAGAGGATGAGGGCCACTAAAAAAATAAATAAAGAAAAGAAAGAGAATTCTGACTTTTTTTCAGAAAAAGTCAGAATTCTGAGATTAAAGTCAGATTTCTCTTTCTTTTCTTTCCTTTTTTCTTTTCAGCGGCCCTAATCCTCTTCCATACTTATCTAATGCTGCGGTGGCCAACTTTTAAAATTGAGTCAAAATGGTGAAGCTGGAATTCTTTGTGGGCAACAAAAACGTTTTGTTTTAATAAATGCAAAAATTATTCATTATTAGGGAAGTGAATCTTAGAGCCACTCACGATTTGATTCGATTCCGATTCTCGGGGTGCCGATTCGATTCAGAATCGATTCTCAATTCAAATCGATTCCCAATCAGTATTAACAAAGAGCGTCAGCTCCAGGATGAACTAGTTAAAGCTATGGGACATTTTTATTTGACTTTAAACTGGTCATGCTCCAAAAATGCTAATTTACAATGTAAAATAAAGTGATTCTAAAACTGTAAACAGAAACAATCTTTTGACCAATAGGCAACATTTATTTTTGCTTACCTTGTAAAATATAACAAATCTGTAGTTGCCTAACAGTAGCTTTGAAAGTAATACGGTCAAATACTTTTCAAGTATGTGTAGAAACAAGTTACATGAGTAATCCTGAATACTCGTTTATCAACTTAGAAAATAAATCTGAGAATATCTCAAATTTCTGAGTATGGAAAAAATGACATTCAAGTGCCCTCTTATCAGCAGATTCAAACATAAATCATCTCAATTTATGGGACCACAAAAGTAATCGGAGTACTGACTCTCCTAACAAAGACCAAAAAAGTGCATCTCAAACCTGTAACGTGCCAAATATTTGAGTTCTTGGAATTGATTCTGAATCTTTATAAATAAGAATCCCGATTCAGACTTGAATGGATTTTTTTCAGCACCTCTATTTATTATTATAATTTTTTTTGTACAACTTAAAAAAATAAATCATCTGAACACGAAACTGTTACGTTGCAAAAACACGCTCAGGAAAATAAAAAAAGGCTTATTTTTATACTTTTTCCTAGTGTATAAACAACAAAGTGTCCTTTATCTGCAAGAAGCAGCACTACTTGAAACTAGGTAAATATTCTGGATGGATTTTTAAACTTTAAGCTAGAACTTTGACATTGATCTCAGTGATTGTTTGGTTAGAAACGTGGCCAGTTTTTTTAATTGACACCACTCTGCTGCCCTCTGCTGGCCAAAAACTACAACTGATCATTTTGTGGAGCGGGTAGGTGCTCTCTTGAAGCACCTTGTGATTTATTTCTTGAGAGGGTCCAAATAAAAATTGTTTCTTCTTCTTCTTCTACAGGGAGAGCTCTTTACCTGCTGTACAGCTGTTAGCTGTAATGCTAGCGGCTAGCTTTTTCAGTTTGTCGGCTGTCAATAAAAAACTCAAGAAAAATAATTTAGCTTTTCTGTTGGCGAGTCTGGTAGTAAAATGGTAAATGGCCTGTATTTGATATATCGCCTTCTAGAGTACTGGAACCCCCCAAGGTGCTTTACAATACAATCAGTCATTAACTTATTCACACACACATTCATGAGCTGCATGGTTGCGCAGTTGTTAGCACTGTTGCCTCGCAGCAAAAAGGTTGCAGGTTCGAAACTCGGCTGTGGCTTTTCAGCGTGGAGTTGCGTGTTCTCCCCATGCATGCGTGGGTTTCCTCCGGGTACTCCGGTATCCCCCACAGATCACAAGGTGCCCTATAGGTTAACAATTGTACGTCGCTTTGGATAAAAGTGTCTGCCAAATAAATAAACATAAACATTCACACCCTGGTGGTGATGAGCTACATTGTAGCCACAGCTGCCCTGGGGCCCACTGATGTACACAGGCATCACCGGTCCTTCCGACCACCACCAGCAGGCAAGGTGGGCTAAGTGTGTTGCCGAAAGACACCATGACAGCGACCGACTGAACAGGGCTTGGACTTGCAACCTTCCAATTACGGGGCGAGCACTTAACTCTTGTGCCACCATCACCCAAGTAAAAGTAAGAAAGTAATGCCTTTGGAGGTGAAGCAAAGGGCTAAAACCAGAGTGAACATCAATGAGGCCTACGCTAGTCTGAGGGAGCTGAAGGAGGCTACACCATCACAGAGTGATGGTGACCTGGCTTTGTTGTTACTCATATTTTTTGTCCAACAGTGTAGATATTTTAATTTGTTGTTCATGTTAGTGTTAGCTCGATAACTCATTCACTGCCAGCCGTTTCCTGATCACTAACGGCCTTCGCTGCCAGCGTTTCTCACCGTTTTTACTGTTTTTTTAAGAGTCACAGAACGTTGCACGCTAGCATGATGTCGACGCCAAAACAACCTAAACAAAGAGGAGACTCACCTCTTACATCAGGAAGAAGCCGTGTGTTTCAAGCGTTATCCGTTCTTTCATAATTCGTTGTCGAATTGTGATCGGCAGACGCTTCTCTGGTTCGCGCCTCACTTTTTTTTACAGGAACGGCCCAAAACGATCTCCAAACACATGGATGGTCTACTTCCTGATCATGTGATCTGTGACGTATGCGGATGAAGATCGGCTTCAGGGCTGAGATGTTTGTTCTCTCAGCGCGGGGGCTCGTTCCAATGCTCAAACAGTAAAAAAATGCAAATGACGACTTTAGTCATCAATGGCAGTGAATGAGTTAATAGCCCTAGCTACAGCAGGCTGCAGGAGGGTTGTTTACGACAGTTGTAATTCCACTTTCAACCAGTAGGGGGGAGGAGCAGGAAACTGCTCTGTGTTACTTTAGATACAATCAAATCGTCTTTTTGTGAGGAAAAAAAATCTGTCAATGGGGAACAAATTATTTAAAAGAATCTAACGTTTATTTACTAGTTTTAATAATTCTTGCCAAGCAACCTTTTTTATCACATTGGCAGATTTCTTTTATTAATAACAAGAAATGATCATTTGGTATGTGCCTTATTTCAAGTAATGCTGTTTTTGAAGGTTTAAAAATCCAGTTGAGAAAAAAATAAGATAAACGTTCTAAAAACAAGGTTTTTGTCTTTTCTTGAAAATAAATGTTTGCAGCTTAGAAACTGTTGATCTGCAAATATCCCTCTGAAGGCCTCAAAAGGCTCCTCATTGCACTTTAGAAATGCCTGATCTAAAGCAAAAATGCACGACAAATCTTTATTTTGAAGGAGCTCCTGCACTTCCTGTTCACAGCAAGCTTTTTAACGTTTAAAAAAACATTATGAAGGGGACTCAAGGGGAAAAATAATTAAACATCTAAATATTAAAGGAAATCACCCATTCTAAGCTGCTGCTGTGAGGAAAAATAAATGTATTCATAAAGCAAGTTTAGAAAAAAATCTCCCTAATCTAGTTTAAACACTTAATCGTGTTGTTTTCTGAATAAAAAGCTACAACACAAATGTTATCAGCTGTGTGACTGAGTGGGATGCTGCAAAACGGCTGTGAGGAGGAGGAGGATGACGCTCCACATCTCTGTGCATGAAGGCATAATCAGCTGCGGCCCTCGTTAACAACACCAACTCATTATCGGGAGACACAAGCAGCTTCCATTAAGCTCATTAAGACAGGTCCGATGCTTTTATAGAGCACTCAACAACAACAACATGAGAGATGATCTCCAGAACAACGGTCTTACTGCAACATGTGAAGAACACGCTACACCTGAAGTGTGGAACTGATCTATTTCTAATCCAAGCATCTGTTGGCTGTCTTGTTTTGCTGGAGGCCTAATCGCAGAACTGGCAGAGCAGCAGACGGGATTTGCAGAGCGGGGCTACTTACGTAAGGAGACCTCCAGGGGCAGACATGGACCTCTCTGCTCGCCGGCCCTGACACTCAAAGGGATTACTGAAGGAGCGCTTCCTCAGCATGGACTTCACCAGAATCTGCAGAGGACATCCCAGACAGTCTCAGCAAAAATGACCCACGCTTCTCTTTGCAAGACTTCATTTAAGGCAACACTAAGGAGTTTTTAACAGCTGTTGCTTTCAAACTGGTTTCAGTGACTCTTGAGCCATAAATCTGAGCAGCTTTATATTGTAGAGCCTTCTGCAGCCCTCTGCTGACCAGAAACTGTACTCAACAGTTCTGTCATTTAGGTAGTAGCACTAGTAGGAGGTCTCTGCCTGCTATGCAACAACAGTTGGTTAGTGTTCCAATAGCTAGGCAAGCAAGTTAGCTTATTCAGTTTGCCGACCATCAGTAAAAAGCACAAGAAGTAGAAGAAGTTTGCTTTTACTGTTGGCATCATGGCGGAGCCTGGAAGTAAAAGTAAGAGAGTAATGTCTTTGGAGGTGAAGCAAAGAGCTAAAACCAGAGTGAACATTGCTATGTCTATGCTAGTTTGATGGAGCTAAAGGAGGCTGCAAAATCGCGGACTGATGGTGACCTGGCCTTGTTGCTGCTGGACTTGTAAATAATATTTTTTTGTCCAACAGTGTGGATCTTTTTTACTTCATGGTTTATTTTAGCATCAGTTGGCTCATGTTAATGTTAGCTTGTTGTTAGCACTAGCTACAACAGGCTGCTGCAGAGTTGTTTACGACAGCCGTAATTCCACTTTCAGCCAGTAGGAGGGAGAGCTGGGAAACTTGTTGCTTTGAAGAACCCATCAGGAGTTGCAGAGAGGAGCGACTCACCACAGCTGAAAGGCTGGGGATGAGTTTAACGCTGTTCTGCACCTCCTCATCCGTGACCTCCACCGCCGTGCAGTGCTCCTCCTCCAGAGGGAGAGGGTTAGAGCTGTTTTCCGTCACCCACGGGTGGAGCTGCAACAACAACAGCGAGCACAAATACAGGTGTCGGCTGTAGAGCTTAAAGGCTCATTGATGTTCTCGCTCTCACCTTGATCTCAGGGATCAGGATTCTGGTGGCAGGATTTTTATCCAGCATCTTTGTAATCAGGTCCTTCAGCTCGCTGCTCACCTGCGGCCTGTTCAGAGAGAGAGATGAACATTTAAACAGATGTTAGGGTAGTTTTTAAACTTTATGTGAATATTTCCTTGCTTACGTCTCTGGAAACTCCACTGGGTCGTTTTTTATCTTGTTGTGCAGAGAAACGACGTACTCGTCGTAGAAAGGGCACTGGAACCGGAAAAGTAAAATGAAAAACACAATCGGATGTGAGATTGTTGCACGCATGTCGGACTGAGATTACCTCCCCGAAGACAAAACAGAACAGGGTGACTCCCATCGCCCACACGTCTAACGCCTGTGGAACAAACACACCAAAAGTCAGAGCCGTTTCTAGTTTTTTGGGGGCCCCAACCGAGATCAATTTAGCCCCCCCCCCCCCCCCCCTTTTTTGTTTGCACACTATGGTGATTGAGAGTTTAAACCATGTGAAGATCTGTGGCAATGAGTCACTTTGTTACATCAATGAAAAAACAATCAAGCTGATCAAAGCAACTTACCTCGGGGGCTTGGGGGGCCCTCTAGTGGTCACGGGACCCTATGTTTCTCCAGAAACAAATTAGGCCCAAAATGAATTTCTGATTATCTCACCTTCCCGCTGAAGCCCTGCTGCTGCTCGCTTATCATCTCAGGAGCCATGAAGGCCGGAGTCCCCGCCGTGCTCGACAGGAGGGCGTCCGCCCCCTCGAACTCGTTACTCACACCAAAATCCGCGATTTTAACGTGACCGTCGTCCCCCAGCAGCAGGTTGGACGGTTTGATGTCTCTGTGGATGATCTTGTGGTAATGCACTAGAAACACAAAAATAAAAAGTGTTATCGTAAACGATCGAACCCCACCCCGCCCACGCCGAACGTTAGATAACCCACAGTACTCAGTTCCCAGGACAACATCTCTGAAGTAGAAGCGAGCCTGATCCTCCGTTAACGGGTCGTCGGTTGGTACCTCCATTACAGGACTGAACAGAAAAAGTTAAGAACAAACGTTTAACTCGTGACGACGTCACCAGCTCCTCAGTACGCCGGTATCAGCCCACACAAATCCAACATACCCCTTTGTCATCAGTTCGAATGCTTAAGGGAAACAATCAGAGTTAAATCACAAATGAACTTTTTTGCTCTTGTTGCTGCGGCAGAGAGACGAGTGACGGCGTACCCATGTGAAGTCCATCTTCATCAGGATCATCAAGCACCTGCAGGAAACACACAAGATCCGGTTTGTGACGCAGCTGCCAGGAAGTGCAGATCAATCCCAGAGAATGAAAGAAGCTACGGACCTCCACCAGTTTAACCACATTGCGATGGTCCAGCTTCTTCAGGATGGCGATCTCTCGGTACACCCGCTCCAGAGGCTGCATGTTTTTAGGGAATAGGTTGGAGTTCAGCCCTGTAGAAGACGGCCGGCCTGGAAGAGGTCACAAACGTACATCAGCACCAGAACCGGAACCCGGATCAGCTTCAACTCGACCAGACTCACGCAGAAATCCGCACTGCTTCAGCAGCTTCTTCTTTGACACGACCTTCATGGCCTGGAAGGTTAAAACAACATCAGTGATGCTTTTTAAACTCGTGGCTGAATTCACGTGAAGCTTCCACTCACATAGTACTGCTCAGAGTCCTCGTTGTAAGCTAACTTCACCACCCCGTATGAACCCTGTGGAGGACAGACACCACAGCTTTAGAAACCACCTGGTTACTGGTGTCAGACGGCTTCTCACGCGTCACCTTTCCAATCTCCTTCTTCAGCTTGTACTGGTTGAGCTGGACGCAGTCCTGTGAAGGTTAAAGGACACGATAAATAAGGAGCTGAGTTCCCCTGGGAGCAGTCAGCTGATTGTTCCTACTGGTGTCAAGCCAGCCTCCAGTTTGTTTTCTGCTCCCTGTCTATTCAAATTATTACGGGAATGGAAGTGGGAACCGGATTTCAAAATAAAATTCAACTTACATACTGTGGATCTAAAGTGGAATTACCCTGTGGAAACAGCAATTTTCCATTTTAGAGCATTTTGAAATCGTTAAAAGAGGCAGTCAAATATGGGCAATTTCAAATAGCTGTGGTTGGAAAGTGTTGATACAAAACGCAACTACTCTTTGGAAATATGACTTTTGCTTTTAAGAGCATTCTGAAGTCATTGAAAGAATAGTTCAAAAATGAAAATTCACAGGGCTTTTACTTTGAAATCCAAAATAAGATTGCCTTGATATTGACAGTGGGCTAATAGTGAACAAGCCTAAATTATTTGTTATTATGTTCTTAAAATATCTGATGATTCACTCGAAGTTGAATTTTATTTTGAAATCCGGTTTCCACATCCATTCCCGTAATAACTTGAATAGACGGGGAACAGAAAACAAACTGGAGGCTGGCTTGACACCAGTTTGTTCCTTACATCGATGCCAGTGATGGAGACGCGTTTGGTCTCGATGGTCGGGTGTCGGGGGAGCCGGCTGCCCCGCTCCTGCAGAGACATCTTCCTGTCAGAGAGTCGAGCTTTTTGGCCCCCGGTGGACCTCGGGGCCCCCGACCTGAAGCCGTTGGGAGGGGTGGTTCGGCTCATGTTCATGGCTGCCACCATGTCTGCCAGCTCGCCGTTCTGCTCCAGGTCCAGTTCTGCCCTGCAGAGGGCGTTGGCGCTCATGATCGGGTTGGTGGTTCCTTTCCCCTCACAGCTAAAGGCCTGGAGGATGCATCACCGCTCTGGGAGACGTAGACGTCAAACCTTTTGTTGATCTGGAGTTTATTTCTAGCTTTTTCTACTCTCATCCTGCAGCTGAATAAAATCCAAGGGTCTCGTCTAAAAGTCACATCATGTTTTAAAGGTGTGGGAAACTTGTTTAATCGACACATTTGCCGTGGTCTCAGGCAGGAACGAAAGCCTTGCGAGCCGTACTCGAGGTTACGGCTAGTCGGGGCAAACCGCCTGCACTGGTATGAACAAGTCTGCTACATCAGAGAAGAGCTTAACACGGCGAGACTAATTTCCTGATGTTTGGACAGCTCACCTCTGATTGGCTAACAGCAACGTGACTCTACCGCTGACTCTGCAAAGCTGATGATTTATCTCCACAAATAACACAAGCCAGAAGGAGTTCTGCTGTGTGGTTGAGTTGCTAATGCTAACGGTTAGCTTCTGCTCAAGATGGGTGAGCCCAAGTGATGGCTTGACGTAGATCTGTCAGGCTTTTCTAATCCTGGAGTTTTCTATCAGAAGCTAATGCAGGAGATAGGTGTAGGAGACTATTTTCATGTTCGGCCTGCATGAAAAACTCAGAGCGACCCGTTAAAAGTGTTTTTTCAGAGCTCCACACCCTTAAACCACAGTGACTTTTTTCTCACCACTGAACAAAGGATCTAAACGTTGCACTCGTCCAGCTGAGCTACCCACAATCCCAAATTCACTCATTTTACTGCATTTGCAATTTGTCCTAAAACCTGATAAACATGAGAAACTTTCACATGTATGCTAAACAATATTCGTTCTTGGTCTTAAAACTAAAGAAAGTAGATTTTTCAGTCTGATTCTGCATCTCACTACTTGTTTCTGTTCTGTTTAACAACGCGCCTGCCGAAAACTCGGACGGGTCAAGTGTTCTGGTAAATAAACACAACGAGCCTTGATGAAGAACTGAGAGGCAGAGCAAAGATAAACCACAATAACAGAAGATTTTCCTTTGAGTGGGACTCATGGAGAGGACAGAGAACAGAAAAGCCTCTTATGTCACTTAGAGGAAAGCTTTAACAGGCTTTTAAATTCACGCTGAATAAACACCAGAGTCCAAACACCCACCCGGCTGCTACCAGTAAAAGTTCCAACCAGTCACACCAGTAACGTGAGACGAGGGTTTTACTCACCCAGAGGACGCGTCCCGTGTCCACGCAGGTTCTGGTGGATCTGCATGTTCCTCTCAGCCTGCAGGACGTCCAGCAGCCGGGACATAGCAGCACACGTCTTAGGGATTAACTCAGATGAGGCCAGGGTTATTCTGAGGATGGGAGGCCAGGCCTGCTGGTGTTTGCAGGCATGGATCTGTTACATCACACCCCCGCTGCACCACTCAGAGGACTGATCAGTAACAAACAGCAAAGCATTATGGGTCTTTTTTTAATCGAAATGATCACATCAAAGCTTTACATGTCGTCCTCTAAACGTTAAACCCCGTATTCTATCTACTTGTGACATTTCCCACAGACCATGAATGCAGCACTGACAGCGTATGCTGCGGGAGACTTCAGGTGTGTTCAGGAGCGTTCAGGCTCAGGTGAGGAGCCATGTCTGTGCAGGTCGGAGCTCTGAGGACCAGCGAGCTGCGGGAGCTGCTGGAGGACGAAGTCAAAATCAGTCGGATGGTCCGGAGCAGCAGGAAGGTCAGAAAAGTTCTAGTGATGCGTCTGATTTTAAAGAGTGATGGCACCCTTCATGGAGGAAATGATGACTTTATATTTTTCTACACGTGAATTTAATTTAAAACATTTAATTGTAAAAATATTTTACCAACAAGCAGTTTAAAGAAACCAGCTCTCGAGTTTACGAAATACCTCTTTATGTTTTATCTAATCTAGATGCAAATAACGTTTCTGAGGTGTCAAATAATCCCCTAATCCACTATAATTTAGTTTTGTGTTTTTATCTGCATTTGAATTTGTGGTGATTTTAATATTTTAAGTTGACAAACTGTTGAGGTTATTCTCTGAACTAACTAAATTAAATACTGTAATGTGCAAATATATATATATGTATTTATGATTATATTCATTGTGCATCCTTTGATTCTATATTCTCATTGTGAACCTTGCAGCTTTTGCACCACCATTTCCCCTCCGAGGCACAATAAATGAGTTTTAAAGTTCTCTCGTTTTCCAGTCCCAGCGGCTGCGTTACGCTGCAGAAAAGCTGCTGGATTCAAACGAAAAACTGGCCAAATCCAGTCTGTCTCTAAAACCCAAATTCAGAGACACGAAGCTGCTGCTTGGAATGAAACACAAGGAGCAGGAAAACCTTAGATGCATCATGCGGGCCAAACAGGAACAACTTGGTGAGTTCTGAAACAAATGTCGGACTTGATGTTTTTTTTAATCCCGGCTCTCTTTTATTTATTATTCCATTTTAAATCCTTCTGCAGCAGAAATGAAGAGCATCTGTGATGCTGAGCTGAGACTCCTGCAAAAGATCAACCGTGCAGACGAGGAGTTTGAGGTTAGTAACAAGTTTACATGGTTGTCTCCGGTCTTATGGAAACACAGCGTGTGTGTGTGTGTGTGTGTGTGTGTTCTATTCAGCTGTTGTTTCAGCGGTTTGCAGAAGGAGAAACCGCTCTGGCAGAGTTCCTGGAATCCTTCCTCGTCTCTAGAAAGCTCCACCACGTCAGGCTGATGCAGGTGAAGAAGCTCCAGGAGATAAAGGAACATGAAGTGAAACCAACCCTGAACCAGTTCTTCCCAGTTGGGATTCCCCATCAGATCCATCCCATCTATGGTTTGACCACGGCGGCCTACGATCCGCCTCTGTTCCTGCTGCCACTCTGCACATATTCAGACCCGGGCGATAGTCTCCAACAGTCACCGTTTGGGTTTGGTCACCCGGTCAGGTGCAGGTGGCCCGTGAGACCAGGCCGTCTGCAGCCACTCATGATGCAGCAGAGGAAGCAACGAGACCAGTAATCCCATATTCATCCCTTCATGAGTTCTGGTTCCCAGTCTGATCCCAGAGGGTTAACCAGGGTCTCATGCGCTTCAGACCCACTCAGCCATGAAGATGCCTCTCAGGAGATGATTAGCAACATGGAGCTCGTTCCCAGGCTTTTGTTCCTCCTCTGACTTCAGTTTCATCTTTGTCAACAGTCTCTTTTGTTCCACAAGACTCAAATTGGGCAATTTTCCTGTCAGTCAGCGGACTGTTTTGTGCTTTTCACCTCAGTTGGATCCACCTCTGCAGGGAAAAGAACTTTAGCCACAGAAATGCACGAACTTTCATTTTTTTAATTTACCAAAACAGATCCGTTTCCTGTGCTTGGCTTGAAGTCACGATGCTAAAATCAGACGTAGCATGTTTGAATCACACCTTCATGGTCATGAGGCACCTTTACTCACCTTACCTGTACGTGTGAAGGTTGGAAACCGCTTCACCAGGGTGTAAGTGTCAGCATGAATAATGGATTCACTATGAGGCCGTTTTGGGTGCCAGGAAAAGCATCTGTGACAGTTTCTGGTACTGGAGCTGCTATGGTATGACATCATGAGCTGAATTTGGGGCAGAACCAGCAGCAGCTAAGCAGAAAATGTTTCTCTTAGTTCATTTTAAGTATTAAAATGAACAGTTGGGAGATGACTACAATCACAAAACAAGTTTTCCCTTTTTCAAACGAGTAGTTTCACAGATATACAAAAATGAGACTATTGTACTTTGCTAAACAGACAAGTTCACAATGCCCATTTTGTCCTTATTCTCATTTTATTTTGTCCTCTGTTATCTGCTCAGATTACACACAACTCTAAGCGCAATACTTAGTCCCACCAGGAGGTGGCACCAACACAACACAGGAATTAAATTAGAAATCCTGTTTTAAACATAATCTCCTAAAATGAGAACAATAACAGTTGCAGGTATGATGTCAGCTGTGTTTATATAAATCCGCAGTGAGTGTGTGTATGAATGAGGAGGTGACAGAGAGAGGGGAAAGGAGCTCCAGCACCAGTAGGGCTTGTGATGACATGAGATTACACGCAGCATTCTGAGTATTGCCAGACATGTTGGCGGCCTTAAGAGTGTAAACAAGCAGTACGTCCCAGAGAAGAAGCATATTTGGGTGAAAGAAAGTGTTAAACAACATGTTAAAGGATGCAGAATATACAGAAATACGATAAATAAAGAAGTTGGGGACCCGTATGTGGATAAAATCAGCTTTATAAATGGTTTGGATCCATATGAAAGTCACAAGACTGGAGCACTGACGACAACTTGTAACAACTGTTATGTCGATATGAGTTCCCCCGTTGAGATCCACCCAGCTGCGAGTTGGTACCATCCACTCACAAACAATAACCCTCACCCTAACCACTCTGTCACCAAACATGTATGTTTTCCATAATTATAATTTATGACATTACTCTGTAACATCATCTTCACAAGACCTATTAGCATGCTAGCTAGCTGTTTCCTGTAGCAGGGGCGCAGTCAGCCAGCGATCCTGACTGGCTAAAAGTTATCCAGTTCTACCTAACAACCAAACATAATTGGCTGTTTAGCTGCAGGTCAGGAGCCCTTTTCTCAGCACCCCAGGTGTGATATTGGTGAGTCTGGCGGAGGAAATTCCCTGTTTAATAAGAGACAGCTGATGAAAATGATGTGTAAATAATTCAGATTACATGAAGGCACGCACAATTAAAGCTGCAATAGCAAATGTAGAAAACAAGTTAGCTTAAAATGATGTTTTCATGCCTCCTAACAACATTCTAACATAGAATAGCTTTAAATATGTTGTGGAGATTAGGGATGCACCGATGGATCGGCATTTGATCGTAATCGGCCGAAAGCGCCCCTATCGGTTTTGATCGGAGTTTTCAAAATAGATCAAAGCAGACCGATCAGGTTGGGATTGTCACGGTAACCAGTGCAGCGGTAAACCCCAGTAAAAAAAAAAAAGTTGACAATAATAATAACCGTCTTGTTTTTTTTAAAAAACTATATTATCTCGGTGGATTACCGTGGCTGCGGTGTAGGCGCGGTGACCCTTACCAGCCACTGTATCATCTGCTGAAGTTGCCGGCGGCACATGCGCACTTTGTTGTTTACAACCAAAACTTTCTTGAAGCTAAAGCTGAAATAATGGCCAAAGGAGGAGACGGCAGCGCTCAGGAGGACATTTTTTTATCCCTCAAAGAAGACAAAGTCGGAATTACGAGCATCTTTTAGATATTTGAAGAATGCCGAGGGACAGTTTATAGAAGACGGCTATCCTGTTTGCAGCACGTGCAGAAAAAGTGTCTGTGAAAGGCAGCAACGCTTCAAATCTCATGACACATCTGCGTGACCAACACCCACAACTCTACAGTCAACGCAAGGCAAGCTAACATTAGCGTTTTAGCTAAAATGCGTGATCCGAGGGTTTGGGTTGAGGGAGAATGCAACGAGTCGCTATATAAAGCAGCCGCAGCGCCGCTACCTGCATATAAACCGTGTCGCGGACACCGCCATGTTGAAATGACGCTATGCATTACGGGGCTCCCAGGGGCAGATAAGAGTTGGTCTCTCTCCGAGAATAATTATGAATTTAACAACGATTACTGCCTGATGACATTTTCCCACATCTGCAAAGCTCACTGGAAGGACACAAACCGAGGACGATATTTTCCTGATATAGGGTTTATTACTCAAGTAAGGGTAAAAAAGTATCTGATTAGAAGGCTACTTGAGTACTGAGTATCATCTGGTCTAATATTTTTAAAATGATGACATCAAACAGACAAAAAATAAGAAGTTATGGGCAAATATTGGTATTTTAAAGACTAAAGGGGACAAAATGTAAACAAATAAACAACATAATCACAAAATAACACATTTTAGGCGAAATTTAGACACAAACTGAGGACAATATTTCCTGACATACAGGGTTTATTTAATTGTGTGAAAATGTAGCACGTTCAAAAAATATATACCGCGATAATTCCGAAAACCGTGGTAATTTTGGTCACAATAACCGTGAGGTTAAATTTTCACACTGTGACAACTTTAATACAGACCATTTTAGATTAGGTCGCATTTCCTTTATTCCCAGATTATGTAGTTTGTAGCACTCATTATAATGTTGTAGAAATTTTCTGGCCAATCCACGTGATCGGTATCGGTGATCAGCCTTCTATTATATCGGTATCGGTGATCGGCAACAAAAAACCTGATCGGTCCATCCCTAGTGGAGATCAGGACAGAAAACCCCAAAAACAATAAAGTTGTTCCCTCATATTTGTCTAAAAACCTCCGACAATAGCAGCTCAAACCGAAAGCAACTATTGCACCATCCGGTTGTGTGTCTCACCAAACCACTTCCCTGGGTCCTCCACTCATAACGCACTCAACAGAACACCACTGGTGTGAGAGGTTCTCCGCTCAATAATATCAGAGAAGGAGAAACAGCTGGCTGCTACCACTTCAGCTTTAGGACAAACTACTAGAGTCCCAAAAAGAGAAAACACCTTTTGAAGTCACGAACAACAAAAGATGTTTGGACATGGAAAACAGTTAGCTGTTCTGGCGGACACGCCCCAGGAATGACACCTGATGGGAGTTTTCTGTGGCCGTGCTTACGTTGAAAACTCTGCTTGTTCTGCAGATTTATTTAGCAGCTTTAAGCCAAACTGACACATTTGTTGTAAATATATGAATTGTAGTTGTTTTAATTATTTTTTTTCTCCATTAAATTAAATTAAATTAAATTCAATTGCGGCCCTGATCATCTATCAGCAGAGCACATGAAGTACGCTAGCTGTAGAGCTCAGGTGTTACTTTCATTGTGCTTTACCAGCTTTTTGAAGCATGGAATCTTGCCTGACCATATGTTATCTGTTCTCTTAGTCCCTATAGTCAAAGAGAAAACTGGAAAAATCGCCTGTATTGATAACTACAGGCCTATTGCTATGGCAAGTGTGTTGTCCAAAGTGCTTGAGCATATTTTGCTGGAAAGACTGCAAAATTTTATAACTACGACAGAGAATCAGTTTGGTTTTAAAGGTAAACTTAGTACTGACTTGTGTATCTACGCTTTAAAAGAAACTGTAAGCAAATACATGAGGCATAATACTTCTGTTTTTATGTGTTTTTTAGACGCCTCTAAGGCCTTTGACAGTCAATCATCAGAAATTATTCATCAAGCTACAAAACAGAGGGGTCCCTTCATACCTAGTTAGGATTTTGCACTTCTGGTACTCTCATGTGGGGGACAGAAGTGTCTGAACCTTTCTCCGTATCGAATGGAGTCAGACAAGGCGGGATTCTGTCTCCTGTCCTTTTTAACCTGTACCTTGACGAGCTGTCTGTTACTTTGAATGCTAGTAAGACTGGATGCTTGGTGGGTGACCGCCTTGTAAATCATTTAATATATGCAGATGACCTAGTCCTCATGTCTCCCTATAGCGCAGGCCTGCAGCAGCTGCTCAGGGCATGTGCTAAGTATGGTGAGCAATTTGACATCCTGTTTAACCCTAAAAAGAGTGTGGTTATGATTGCTGCTACTAAAGGGGACCTGAAGCTTAATTTTCCATCTTTTAACTTAATAAATCAGGTCCTCAAAGTGGTAAGCAAAGTAAAATATTTGGGGCACATTTGAAGAAGTGACCTCTGTGATGACGAGGATATTAAGAGCCAATGCGGTAAGCTGTACATGCAGGCTAACACTCTGGCACGTTAACTTTGGCATGTGCTCAGATCCTGGTAAAGTGTCCCTCTTTTGTTCCTTTTGTACTCCTCTCTATACAACCCCCTTGTGGTGCAACTATAGTAAGGTAGTAATGAAAAAGCTTCAAGTGGCTTATCAGGATGCTTTTAGAATCCTCATGAAGCTCCCTAGATGAACCTCTAATGTTGGAAAACGATTCTAAAGCACCAGTGACTGAATATTTGCTGTTAAATAGTTGTAATTTAATACTAACATTTTAAATACTTAGTCAATGTTTTTTTTTAAATGTGCCTCTCTGACAGAGCAGCTGAACCCAGCCCCCTTTGCTGTTGATTTAGAGCCACCCCTGGTAAAATTAAGTACGTCATTGGAGCAAGTTGAGTCCTGTCAGAAACAGACATTTCATGGAAACCAGTAAGCAGACCTACTCTCTGCTCCGCTGGCGTAGAGCTGCTTCACGGTGTCATACAAACCGATGCGGATCGAAGCGAAGCACACCTGTCTGCGCAGTCCGGCCACCAGCCCAATGTACAGGGTCTTCACAATGGTGATGATGGTGCCAAACACACCTCTGTATTTCATCCTCTGGCCTTCCGATATCTTAGCTTCTCCTTGGATCTAAAGTAAAAAAATTCAGTATTTTCTATAAAACACGCCCAAACAGGTGTGCATTCGGTCTCACCTGTAGTCGGACTTTGGCTGTGTCCAGTGGGAATGTGACCAGATCAGCCACGCATCCAGCTGAAAACTCCTTACCAAGGGCTGACGGCTCCAGATTAGAGGTTCCTCCTCCAACCATGTTTGATATTTTCAAAAATCAAGTCAACAACAGGAATAAATCAATCAATCGTAATCCATCATTTCAAATCTGAAATCTTGTCATCCTGTCAAGTTTCCATCATAAAGTTAGCGCTGTGGTTATCCCGCTTTTGTTCCACACTCAGAAAACGCTGCTACAGGTGATCAGAGAGGAAGCAGGAAATCATAGCCGGTGATTACCTGTCTGCAGGTGGACCAATCATAATCATTAGATTGAAAATAGCTCAGCGTGAACAAACTGCACCATGTGCTGCTGCAGTCTCTCTGATCACCTGCAGCCATGCTTTTGTAAACCTTATTAGTCACAGACTGACAGACGAGCACGTTTACAGTAACCGTCCATCCAGACAGACAGACAGACACACACACACACACACTTATTTTCTCATACAGAGCTAGATCTCAGTCAGAGTTGTGACAAATGTCCGTATTTATTTATAAAAATACAAAGCTTTGATTTTACATGATTGTTTGGGGGCGTGACACCGTGCTAACTAGTCTCATTAAAATGAGCTGTAAATATTTTTGCTATCCTCTCCGTCTCTTTCCTCATGGATGAAGGCGACATGTCGGGACGCCGCCGGAGACCTTTGGGAGGGGGGGTGCTGCTTCTGGGAACTGAAGGATTCTGTCCCTGTAGGGGTCACAGGGTGAAAAAAGGCGAGTGTTTAATGTGCAGATCAGGAAAAACGATAAAATCAACATTAGAGACCAGCTTGAACCGGTTCTGTAGCAGTAGACCTGTTTTCCCAGCATGCCGAGGAAATTTTGTTCATGTTTGATGTTTGAGTGATTTCAGCTCAGGAACTTTAAATGTGCTTTTAAACCACCTTCAAACTAGCAAGGAACATAAAATCCTAATTTCAAAATCAGGGCTTTTAGTATGAAAATCCCTCATAAATCTCCCGCCCCGGTTGTAGGAATAAGAAGAATCCCACTGAAGCCTTGTTAGATTATCTGCTGATTATGAATGTTTTCATGAATTTAAACACATTTTAACTCGGTGGAGAGGAACACTGAAGAGAGGGGAATGAGTCTGAAGACCTGGTGGTAAACACTCACAGAATCGTCGGCCATATTGGAAAATGTTGGCGCTAAACGAATGGCCTTCAGCGACGCCTCCAGCTGGTGGGAGGGGAGGAAGAAGTTTGGGACCTCCAAAGGGAGGGATCTGGATGGAGGGATGTTAAAAAGATAAACAGACGTAGACAACACATCCAGATTTAATCAGTAACGACAGATCAAGGATACGTTTGGGGTTGAGTGTCCTCGTCGTCCTCAGAAGCTGAGGCACTGTGGGTAACGGTGGTCGGCTGTGGGGTTTCTGATCCGTTGTTCTCATGTAGCGTTCTTTCATCCTCCCTCTCTGAGGCGCCTCCATCAGAACCACCAGAGCTGTGATCGAGTTCCTCAAGTTTCCTCTCAGAGCTGCGATTTAACGACGATCTTTTCTCAACTGTCCCATCGTCTTCGTCCTCACTCAGATCTGAGTCTTTTGGCGTCCCACTGCTCGCCACGGACACCAGTTCAGGGTCTGACAGGACACTGGTCCAAGGACTGGTTCTGTCTGTTAACGAGGTCACCTCATTTAGAGGCCTCGGCTTCAGCACAACCTCCTCGTAATCCTCGTCCTTTTCTTCATCCTCATCCTCTCCGGCTTCCTTGTGTCTGAAACTCGTCTCGTCTTCACGTTCATCTGCTGGCGGGTCATTTTCGCTGTTTTCTTCGTCTTCGTCAGGCTCAGAGCCCGTGTGGTCCTCCGACACCTCAGTGGGCGGAGACGGCAGAGGAGATACGATGTCCGGGCACTCTTCGATGTCTCTGCGAGGACCGGGGACGCTCTCGGCGAGAACCTGAGGGGCGTGGTGCTCCACCGCTGAGTCTGTGTCGGAGGGAATCGTTTCCACGTGATGCTTCTTCAGACCTGAAAGACACCAAAACATAAACAATCCAAGCCAGCTTCAGAAGTTTTCCGTAGTTCCGGACATCAAACAGCAGAAGCTCACCGCTGATGATGTCACTGACTTCTCCAACTAACTGGTTGGACTTGAGAAGCAGCTGACTTGTGTCGGTTTCAGAATTCCTCCGTTCCTCGTCCCGGGAGCGTCCGTTCTCCTCCACAGTAGACGGGAACGTGGGAGTGGAAAGCTTACGGTTGAGATATTTCTGAATGTTGTCCAGTTCTCCCAGTTTTCTTCTGCTTAGAGAAAAAAAAGCATCGGTGAGCTTTAGTTTTATACGTAACGACAGAAAACATCAAAGACGAACACCTGAGAGTGGAAATCAGGAAAGAACTGGAAGGACCGGAGTCGCTGGCCGAGCCGGAGCGAGACGTCGCTTGTTCCTGCAGACTCTGGTGGTAAAATCGAACGTTATCCATGTGCTCAGAGTGGCGCTCGCTCTCGCTGATCCTGCAATGATCATCACGTCAGCAGAGGAAGAGTCGACGTAAACGTGACTTTAACCCGGTGGGTAAAAACCTGTGAGAGAACAGCCCGTCGGTGTGTTTGGGAGAGATCTTCTGCTCTGGGAATCTGCTGATGTGGGCGGGAAAACTGCTGTAGACGCCAGAGGTTTGGTAGCTGACGGGAATCCCCTGAGATAAAGGCTGGAGGTCAAATTAAATTAGTTTGTTTTTAATATTTAAAAACTGCATCGGGTGTCGGAAGCAACTTTCCCACCGATGAGTTCTTTGCAGATTCTTCCGTCGCCGATCTTCTCTGCCCTCGCAGGTCTTGGACGCCCCTCAGAGGAGTTACGGACACTTTGATCTGACCGCGGCACTGACCGCTGAAGTCTGTGATGTTGTACCAACCACACACAGACAAGAAGCCACAGAGCAGGGGAGAGAGGTCTACGGAGGCAAATCCAATCACCCGCTCCGTTCCTGAGGAAGCAAAACACCCAAGGAGTCAATTCCCGATAAGAACAAGCAGCAGAAATAAAAATCAAAACAACCGATTCTCATCTTACCTCCTTTGTGCCAAACCTTGAACACGAGAGACTGTTGTGGATCAACCAGCAGGTCCTTAGAAAGCCTGGAACAAAACGCCCAGAGTGCATCAGCGTTGCATCGGAGGAGTAACAGAAACTCGGAGCGAAGCGCGTGATGCAAGCGGACCTGCACTCGTGTTGGTGGTCCCAAACGGGACAGTCGCTGTTGGCAACCACGGCCGTGGAGACGGGATCAGCAGAATCAGCGGAGATGTAGGACACACAGCAGCAGGGCGTCCCCTCGCTGAGCTCTGCTAGAGGACAGCCTGCCAGAAAAAAACATTATTTACGGGCTTTTGTTTATTAAAACAAAAGCTGGTTCCATCCTCACCCTTCAGATTCAGATGCATGGCCCGCTCCACGGCCACAGTCACAGGAAACGAGTCGTCCACGCCCAGCTCCGCGTGCTGCTCGGATGTGATGTCTGGAGTTAATCTGGAGGATTTACTCGTCTGGCTGCTGCGTGTGTGTGCTTTTCTGGGTGTAACGGGGGAGGGGGTGCAATCTGCTGCTTCCACCTCCTCTAGTATCACCTCCTCCTGACTGTCCGAGTTCACACGGGCGCCGTCGTCAGCTGACAGGGCGACGCGGACCCTGACTGCTGCACCTTGTAGGTCCGCCGCAGAGCGCATGAAGAGCGGATAAACTCCTGAAAAACCATAAAACTCGTTACGAATCCTCCTCTAAACCTAAAAAAGAGACAATAAACACGGTTTCGTACCGCTGACGGAGCACTTCTGCTCGGGTGTTTTTGCCAGAGGGGAGAGGTCGACAAACGCTGAGCCCAAAAGCCGGTCTGCATCGCTGGGCCTCACGGTTCTGTTCTTGGTAAAGGTGACCCACACCTGCACCTCCAGCTTCTCCTCCCGCAGGTACCACATCAACGGCTGACTGGGGCTCAGCTCCACGGTTCTACTTCCTTCAAAAGTGACTGTGGCCCTGTCCCCCTCAGCGCGGGGGTGATTCAGGCCGGAGCAGAAAGCCTCCTGGTCGAAGAACTTGTATCTGAAGTAGCAGTAGGTGGAGCGCTGGAGCTCGCTGAAGCCGGGCTGAAGCAGCCAGTGGACGGGCAGCCAAACTTTAGGCATCGAAAAAGTCAGAGGGAGTTTCCTCAGACTCTCCTCCCAGCGTTCATCATCCCGCTGTCTCGCATCGTTCTCGTGAGACGCGTCCCATCCTAGAACCTGAGCGGCTTTAAGGACTCGTTCGCTGTCTGAGTGGTGGGCAAAGCTGATGGAGATCTCCAGACCCCCAACTAAGACCCGCTGATGCTCCCGAGACAAATATAAGCCAAACCAGCCGGAAATACCTGAAAATGTAACCGAAAAAATCAAACACGGCGTCAGTTTTATTAGTTTAGATGTTGTTTGTTAACGTCTGGAGCAGCAAACCTGTTCTTTTATGGAGGAGATCAACCAGCGGGACTTTCACTCGGCCCAGCATCACCTCTTCAGGCTGTGAAAGACTCACTGACACACAAAAAACCAGACTAATGTTACAGAGAGCACCATAAAGCATCAACATTATAACTGATGTAAGCAGAACCTTTGAGAACGTCTCTGTTCCAGACGGTGAAGACAGCGGAGGCCCGCTCCAGCTGCTCAGCCAGGCTGCAGCTTTCTCCGCTGCTCGTGTGAAGCAGCAGGTCACAGGACAGCTCCACGCAGTGCTCAAACTCAGGGCAGAAGGTCCTGGCTGCAGATCGGGTGCACCTCCTCTCGCTCTCAGGCAGGAAGGAGAGCTGAACGGTGACAAAAGGATTCACTCCTTCATTTACAAAGGAGATAAACTTCTCGTCTTGCTCTGAAATCACCCTGAAAAAAGCACGAGAAACAAAGGATGGAGGTTTGTGAGCAGACCAACGGACGGTAAAACAACAACAGCAAAGGAAACGTGCGCATCATCTGAACCACTTATTACTCAGATGTGTCTCCGGGAGCTCCAGAAGTAATCGGGAGAGAGGCGGGGGACATTCTGGACAAGTGTCCCGTCCATCAAAGGGACAAACAACCCTAACCCACACTTATGCACCACCTCGCAGCTGCTAAAGAAGAGGAACGCTAAAGGGAAGTATCTCAGGGAGCTAGATACAAAAAGTAAACCCATCCATCTTTTTGTGTCATTTCAGCATAAATCTGTTCAGGGATCAGTTTAATGGCGCACCTCGCTGCTGTCTTCAGACCAGCTGCTCGGTGAACCTGAATGACGAGCGTGACAACGCGAGAAGCGGCTGGCCTACCAGCCTCTCCTTCTCGTCTCACGGGTCTGTGCTTGTACTGAACGCGCACGTTCAGCAAGCCTGAAAAACAAAAACGATCGGTCAGAACACTCAGATACGCGGTTTGAGTCTCATCCAGGGCTTTTACGTGTACCTGAAGGCTGCGGCTGGAACCCAGTGGGACCTTCAGTTCTGGGAATCAGGGGCAGTGAGAAGATCTGAGCCTCGTTGGGATGATGGGATCTCTGCACGGTGGCCATGGCACACAGCTTAGACAGAGGCAGTAATCCTCGGGCCACCAGCTGATCTCTGACATTTGGATAATAATATCTGCATATAAAATCATTTAATTAGGCCACTAAACAAAAACGTCTGGAGTTCAATAGAAACGTGTCCCAGAAGGTCAAACTTCAACAGCTAATAAGCATTTTTTCATCAGAAATTATATATTTTTTAATAGAAAGTATGACTTTTACTTGGTTATAGCCACAAACCTGCACCAGACTTCGAACTGGACACCTCCTCCGCTCTTCAGACCCCGACTGGACAAAGAGCGGAGCAGCAGCTTCTGGACAGGAACTCCTTCAGGAGCCAGAAGGACATGAGTCTCCGTGTGACCAAACACCGGGTCGGGGACGCAGAGCGTGGTGGTGGTCCGGAACGGCTTCAGGTTCACGCCTGCTCATCAAAACGAGGTTAGAGGCTAACGGAGACGGGAGTTTTTATGAGATGAAGCGGGTCGTACTGCTCTCGATGAGACTTGGGTCTGTGTTGGAAGCTTCGGCCTCCTGACAGGGGAAGCTGTACTGGATGTAGCAGTCGGCCTCCCCCCACACCGTGGACTGCAGTGGCGTCAGCCCGCTGACCGCCTCCACCCTTATCACAAACACGTGCTCTCTCATGACTTCCACCTGTGCTGCTTTTATCTGAAAGACAAACGCATGAAAATATTGTTCCTGCAGGTTTAGGGAGGAAAGAACAAACACGTCTGATTTTTATTTGTGCAAAAACACAGAAAAATGTTTTTTTTTTCCTTAACGAAATATGAGAGGAAGGTGAGGCTCGGAGCTTTTATACTGTAGCTGTGCAGGCATCATGCGGACCTTTGGCTGGGAGTGTGACTGCTGGTCCAGCATGTGAACTGGTCTCACTAAATGAGGGGAAGAGTCGAACTCTTCATCCCGGGCGCGCTGAAGGGCAACGATCTGCTCTGATCGACCCATCGCCAGAACGACCCTGAGGTTTCCTCTACAGCTCCCGGAGAAGACGTCGATGACGGGAACGTAGCCGTCTACCCCTAAAACGGGGTAGTGAGCCTGCAGGAGGAGCTGCGTGATCTTCGGGTCCCTGCAGGCAAAAGACACAAATCCAGTCACAGCTAGCAAGTTTGCTCCGTTTCTGTGGGATAAATGTGGAACAGCGCCCCCTACCGAACATAAAGTTTCTTCCATGCGATCCCAGTTGAGATGTGCTTTACCTGAATGACATGAAGAACTGGTGTAGAGGTAGTTTAACCAGGCCAAAGAGCCCGTCCTGCCCGGGCTGACCCATTCTCTGCCACACTTCAATCACCATCACATTATTTTTCATTCGCTCCAAAAGTTTTGTTGTTAAGCCCACCGGCGTCACCTGAAACACAAAAAAGAGCAGAATTTGTACCTGAACACAGAAGAGATTAAGCTCAATCTAAATAAATAAATATAGTTTCTGCCAGAATGCAGGAGAATTAGATCCACGTAGTCCTAAATAACTTTAAAGGGACTTTACGGAGTTTTGAATTTTTATGCTCGCGATTGCCCCCTCAGGCCAAAAGCATAACGGCAGCTTTAATAGTAGGCTCGTGCACGAGGCGCGCATGCTGTACGTGCACACTCCTTAACAAAAATAACAGCTGAGACCGTCAGCTGTGTGTGTGTGTGTGTGTGTGTGTGTGTGTGGCCCGGAGGACAGAGGACAGGAGAACGCGCAGCTAATTAATTAAATAATTTGGTTCTGTACCTTTCTCTTCAGCACAGCCGACAAAGGTTTATGATGGGTCAGTCCTCCTGCATGCTCAGATCATTCCCTTCCCTTGCTTGAAAAATTGTTCCAAAATGAAAGTTGAACCCAGATCTTTTTTATCTGTGAATTCAACGCCGTTCGGCGAGTCTCAAATAAAAATTTGGGCATCTTACTGTAAAAAAATATACCATTAATGTAAAAAAGAAACTCTAAATAAACTATGTTCACACCCAGAATCAAACCCAGGTCTTCTGCACGAGAGTCTGACGTCTTAATAAGTGAGCTAAAGTGCCAGTGATGTCCTTTGTATCTGTAACATTTATATCCTTGATGACAGCTGAAACAACGTTCAAAGAACGGTTCGGAGCGAAAATGGCTATTTTGTTGCTAATTTGCAGGAAATATCTAGAAGAAAGTTCTACAGAAAGTAGCTAAGGGTCCTCAGAAATGTAGCTAGCTTTGTCACTAGGCGTTAGGAACAGCGACAAAGTGGCACTGCCTCTCTCTCTGCTGCTAAAGCTACGGATAGCAAATGCTACGGGCGATGCCTGAGCGTGAACGCGCATGAAGCAGCCTGCTCGACCCGAGCATCTCTCTTTTTCTGTGATTTTACAGAAAAACAGGCAATCACAGTAAAAATGCCAGGGCTCATTCTACAGGACCAGGGCATTGCAGGAGAATGTATGAAGAAGACATTTATTATTTCTATACATGTTTTGGCTGTCAAACTTACATAATGCCCCTTTAACTATCATAAAAGGCCTGAGAAAGTCAACTGGACTAAATTTCCAGAACCAACCTGAACAAAGTTGAAGGTCGGGTTCGTCCGACCCCAGCTGACAACCGACCTCGCCGTCTCATCGCACCAAAACTGCTTCACGTTCAGGTAGACATTTGGAGCCGGTGGCCCACGACTGAAGTTCTTCCCATCTGGAACCATCAGCAAAGTGTGCAGCAGGACTTCGGGGTCCTCTTCAAACCACTCTGATGACCTGGTTCCACTTTGAGACGTGGCTTCGTCAGACGGCTTCTGAGAAGTCCTAACGTTTGGTCTGGAGGTCCCTGGAGCATACGACAGCGACGCCTCCCCGCTGACATCGACAGACCCTCCCTCTGGACTGGGACAAACTTCTGAAGGTGCGTTTCTCCAAGTCAGCTTTTTATTTTTTACAGGAGATGAACGTTTGCTGTTTGTTCCCAGTTCCATGAAAACCTGCAAAAACATTTAAATGAAGAACGCGATGTTCACTTCAGTTGTGTAAAATCTTTACTCTGAGGGTAAAATAAAACCAATTAAGCACCTTGAGAGGTCCGACCTCCTGTGCTCCACCGATCCCCGCCACGCTCTGCACCGGCAGGTCAACAGACTGGCAGAGCTCCTCGCTCTGCAGCAGACGACACAGAGGGAAAACCGCCTCACCCACGGCAACAGGCTGCAAATGAATAAGTCACCAGGTCATCAAAACTACATCTGACGCAAGAATTATCATTTCAAACCATCCCATTCACCCTCTCCTGTTTAGGAAAATCACCGGTGGTTCCTCAGCAGCTACTTACCTTCTTCTGGTCACTTTTCCGTGAGTAAATCCTAAAAGTCAGGTGGCTTTCCCACCACCGTCTGACGGCAGCGGCGCTGAAGTGGACGGGGAGCACAGACAGCTGGTGGAACTTCACCACTAAAGTCAGAGAGGAGCGGTTTTCACTCACAAACACAAACAGTTACTTAAAGGGACTTTACGGAGTTTTGAATTTTTATGCTCGCGATTGCCTCCTCAGGCCAAAAGCGTAACGGCAGCTTCAATAGTAGGATCGTGCACGAGGCACGCATGCTGTACGTGCACACTCCTTAATGAAAACAACAGCTGAGACAGTCCCTTGTGTGTGTGTGTGTGTGTAGCCTGGAGGACAGAGGACAGAAGAACACGCAGCTAATTAATTAAACAATTTGGTTCTGTACCTTTCTCTTCAGCACAGCCGACAAAGGTTTATGATGGGTCAGTCCTCCTGCATGCTAGGGGTTGTATGAACTAGTCGACTAGTCGACTTCACTGCTCTGTAGTGACTTTTTATGCACGTCATCGACTAGTCGCTGTCACGTGATAATGACAAGATGCAGTCCTCGGAAAAGACAGCAGGTGACGAGCCCCTGCACGTCTGGATCGAGGCGGAGGCAACGCGCTGTGCCAGAGCGTCAGTATCTGACACCCGCCGTAAAACGGACATTTAACCAAATTGTGACCTTTTCCCTCTTGCAATTTAACCTTCTCCTCACCCCCATCCTAACCTTAACCAGCTTGCAAAGCTCTGATTGTTGATGCGCTCCAGACATTGCGTCCTGAGCACGACCACAGTAACATTATCAAATCAGGTGTCACCACTCAAAAATAAATGTAATGCAATCGTTCATGTCGGCTCATTTCCTTTTATGTTTTCTGTCTTTTATTTTTGCCTGATGCGCCCCGCTGCTGTGGAGGGGGTGCATCATCTGTTTTGTCCACCGGTGACGCACTGCGGCCGGCGAGCAGCTCGCACTCCGCTGTTTTTGCGGTCGGTAGATCTTTTAGAACTGCAGTTCAAAGGTAACTCATGAGGTGAATATATATGAACCCAGGTAGCAGTTTTTCTTTAGGATTGAGAGGAGATGCAGGAAGATAATAAACAGGCAGGACAGAAAAATAGTCAAATAAAAACAAGTTAGTTTTTGTACCTGCTGGTTGCAACAAACAGACACCACTGAAGGTAATCAGAAGTGAGGAACAGAAAATGAAATAATTATTTTAATGTTTAGAGCAGCAGGAACTCCGAGAGGCTGCAGGCGCATCAGTGAGTTTGCGGCCGCTGCGCAGGGGGAGGGGGGAGAGGGCTGAAGCAGAATCTACCGTTGTTAAAAGAAATGTGTTTAACTTTGAAAATGTGGGCGCAATTTTAATTGTCAAAAACTCCAGCGAACCTACCGACCCCCCTGCGCGGCTTCAGGTGTATGACGTCATCAACGACTAGTCGAAGTCGACTCGATTTTCATTACTTGACTGTCGACTTTAAAAAAAATTAAGTCATGCAACCCCTACTGCATGCTCAGATCATTCCCTTCCCTTGCTTGAAAAATTGTTCCAAAATGAAAGTTGAACCCACATCTTTTTTATCTGTGAATTCAATGCCGTTCGGCGAGTCTGGGCATCTTACTGTAAAAAAATATACCATTAATGTAAAACATAAACTCTAAATAAACTACGTTCACACCCAGAATCAAACCCCGGATCTTCTGCACGAGAGTCCGACGTCTTAATAAGTGAGCTAAAGCACCAGTGACATCTTTTGTATCTGTAACATTTATATCCTTGATGACAGCTGAAACAACGTTCAAAGAACGGTTCAGAGCGAAAATGGCTATTTTGTTGCTAATTAGCAGGAAATATCTAGAAGAAAGTTCTACAGAAAGTAGCTAAGGGTCCTCAGAAATGTAGCTAGCTTTGTCACTAGGCGTTAGGAACAGCGGCAAAGTGGCACTGCCTCTCTCTCTGCTGCTAAAGCTACGGATAGTAAATGCTACGGGCGATGCCTGAGCGTGAACGCGCATGAAGCAGCCTGCTCGACCCGAGCGTCTCTCTTTTTCTGTGATTTTACAGAAAAACAGGCAATCACAGTAAAAATGCCAGGGCTCATTCTACAGGACCAGGGCATTGCAGGAGAATGTATGAAGAAGACATTTATTATTTCTATACATGTTTTGGCTGTCAAACTTCCATAATGCCCCTTTAAATTAGAAAAAATATATATTTTTACCTCCACCAGTGACTTTACTGGAAACCACCCTGGTCACCTCCACATCTCCAGCTTTACTGGGACCAAACCGACCAGAAGCTGATGGTAGCGCGTACTCAACAAAATAAGTACTAGCAGAGACATAAAAGCCATCTTGGTCACTTATTACTAATGAAAACCGTTTCAGTAAAAGTAACAGGAATTTAAGTTTTTACCACTTCCTGCTGGGTAATGGACGAGGGGGCTTTCCTTTAGAGGAGTTCCTGGGCGTGGGGTCTGAGCTGCCTGCAGGTAAAGCTAGGGAGTCGATGGTCACTCTCACAAATCGAATTACACTCAGCAGAGAGAGACGCTCTGCACTGAGAGGAGGATCGCTGCACTCTGCAGGCTGAAGACGAGCTGATGTTGGACTGAAGGAAGCAAAGTGAGACTCAAACCACCCAATCACACACACACACACACACACACACACACACACCTGCATCTAAACGAATTGTTTCTTACCTCTGACTGATTCTCGGTCCAGACCGTGTCTGGTTTGTCCGGGAGGACGTTGTTCCTCTACCCTCCACCTCATCTTTATCTGCTTTAGAATCTAAATTCTGAAACACGTTATTTTAATAAATCTTCTGCAAAAACTGTAGGATGATGAAAATATAAATGAATCTTTTTCTTTGAACATCTTCGCTACGTTCATTCTGTGTTTCCCATCAGAATTCATTTTGTTGCGGCTCGTCATACACAGAATAAGAGGAGCTTGTTTTGACCTTAGCTATGGGTCAAAACATCCATCCATCCATTGTCTGAACCCGCTTTGTCCACGTAGGGTCGCGGGGGTGGGGGGGGAGGCTGGTGCCTATCTCCAGCGGTCAACGGGCAATCAGGTGGGGTACACCCTGGACAGAGAGCCAGTCCATCACAGGGCAACACACACACACACACACACACACACACACACACACACACCCTAAGGACAATTTAGACAGACCAATCAACCTAACAGTCATGTTTTTGGACTGTGGGAGGAAGCCGGAGTACCCGGAGAGAACCCACGCATGCACAGGGAAAACACGCAAACTCCATCAGGGTATCTGCAGGTTTAAGGGAGCCAAATTTAAGACTTTTTAAGACCTTTTTTAAGGCTACTTTAACCAAATTTAAGCAATTTTTTTAAAATTAAATTTAAGCTTTAATTTCCAGCTATTGCCTGGAACCGGTGCTAACCACGTCACAAACATGGGATTAGCCATCCAGTTACCATTAAACTTGCACTTCCCCATGGCGCAAGCTCCAACTAGATTAACCAGCTAATGTGCTCATCTAAAAATAGCCCCCTTTCACAACCAGCTGAATGTGTACGGTTCCGCTTACGCCAACCATCATACACAAAAAATGCTGAACACTCGAAATTCACGAAAATTTTATAGAAATAAAAGAATCTTGTTTATTGGGTCTTTGGTAATTTACGACCTTTGGAAACTGTGTTTAAGGATTATTTGTCATTTTTAAGGATTTTCAAGGCCTTAAATTTGGAAAAGCTAATTTAAGACTTTTTAAGGACCCACAGATACCCTGTCCATGCAGAAACATCCCAGGCCGGGAAGCGAACCTAGGACCATCTCGCTGCAAGGCAACAGCTCTAACCACTGCGCCACCGCGCAGCCTTGGGTCAAAACAAGCTCCTCTTACTCTGTGCAGGACGAAGAACCCAAAAACATTCATGAATCTTCTTACAGGAGTTTTGTAGAACAGGTTTTCCAGTAAGCTCTGATCGTACAGCGGGTCATTCGGCTCGCTGTCTCCACACACACTGTTATGACCAGAGAGAGATTCAGTAGGAGAGACTTGTCCGTCCCAGAGAGGAAGTGAAGACGTGAACGAGCTGGAAAAAAATGATCAAACATTTGTTTTTATTGATCTCTTCTCACTAACACGTGATGCAAACACAGACAAGCGTACCTGCCAAAGAGCAGTTCCACAGCTCTCCTGTCCATGTCAGCAGGACAGTACGTGTCTGCGGCCAACGCGGCATCACGAATGTGCTGCGGAGCTGAATCTGCATGAAGGAACATTCCTGATGAAGAGCGGAAGGAACTGCAGGCAAAAAGATGGGATTTAAGTTGTTTAACCTGGAGCCCTTGTTTAGAGACATAAAACACCTGATTTGTTGTTGTTTTTAAAAATGAACTACTACTACTGACTTGTCATGTAGTTTGATGTTGTGCTTCAGAAGAGGTAGCGGCGTTTCTTTTACCGGTGGAGCAAAGTTCTTTTCACATTTCAAAGAGGATTCAATCATCGCATTTCTAAGCTTGTTTCCACGCTCCAAAACAACTGAAATAAAAAAAGATGATTCTGTTTATTTAGTGAAAGTCGAAACTAAAGCCTTCATGGGTAATTCATGTTGTTCTGAAGCAGCGACTGACCTGAGATGATGTCGTTAGCTGGTGGTCTGTTAGAAGAAGCTTCAGCTGAGGGGTTATCAGCACTTTGAGTGCTGTGAGATTTACTTGATGCAGGAATGCGAGTCTCCAGCATCTCTTCTTTGTCTTTTAGACCATTTTGAAAGTGCAGGTGATCTTTGCCTCTAAAAGCATTAAAGAAAATCAAACAGACTCAGTGATGAACGGCTGAACGTGGCTGCGGACGTCATCGTGTCCAAACCTCAGTGTGTTTCCACCGCCGCTCCCGGCTGATTCTTTCCCACTTCCTGCTGAGGAGGGTCTGTGGTGCGAGGGCACAGTCAGCGTGGTGACTCTTGTCCCATCAGTGCCGATGTCTGTGGGGGGGCAGGAGCTGCTGCTGTCATAAGCTTCTGTCAGAGGCTCCAAGTTCAGGGAAACCTAAAAAGTTTAGATGTGGATGGCCTCAGAAAACTAACGGGTTTAACCAGAAAGCCAAGTTTTCATTTCAAACCCTGGTTGCTAAATAAATGTTTCCATTAAGCCTCTAAACACAAATTATGGAGGGCTACATCTGAGTTTCCACTCACTTGAACCTCTCCCAGCTTTTCAGAAGTTGGTGAAACTAAAGTGTAAAACCCGCTGATTGGTTGAGACTGAGTTAGATGGGAAATACCAGCGACTTCAGCCCGAGCAATTGGTAAATGATCTGGTTTTGTCAAAACGTCCAGCACCAAAGAACCCATATCTGTTAGGAGAAAAGCAACAGGCATTGATTAATGAAAGGAGACTAAACCCAATAAACGTATCTACAGCTTTGTGTTACCTGTTAGATACGAGGTGAACTGCTTTAGGCCACAGCGGATTGGGAAGCGAGCTGTGCTCTTGATGTTCTTCTGCGAGAGCAGCGATCCATCTCTGGGAAAGAAGTGCGTTCCGTTGGATGACTCTCCCCACCAGCGCAGCCTGATGAACGTTTGAGACGGAGGGTTGTGCACCGTCCATGACACACGACTTACTGTCACTCGCAGGAAGCATCTCGGCTGGCCCTCAACAAGAGGAGGGAGGCTGGTAGAGGGGGATACATCACTGGGAACTAAAATATTAAATCTGAATTACATAAAGTATACACACAATGGACAAGTGAAGATAATACTAGTATTAAATGTACATATGAAATAGAAACGAAGAGTTAAGTGTATTTCTTGCAGCTTATTTTGGGATTTTGTTTATTCTGTTTGTGTGAAAGCAATTCTTTATTATGATGTGTGGGCTTGACACATAAAAAATATTAGAGATGTGAATATTTTGAAGATGAAATGCAGCTAAGTGACAAACAACACATATAACTTTATTCTACAGGTATGGTCACATCAGTGCACAGAGTAACAGCAAATAATAATTACACTGCACCCTAGTAATAACCTGCCCGTGTACTGGCAAACAATAATAAATAGTCATTTAAAAATAAAGGCATCCAGTTTTATATATACATATATGTATATATATATATATATATATATATATATATATATATATATATATATATATATGTATATATATATATATATACATATATATGTATATATATATACATATATATATATATGTATATATATACATATATATACATATATATGTGTATGTATATATATATATGTATATATATATATATATATACATATATATATATACATACACATATATATGTATATATATGTATGTATATATATATATATATATATATATATATATATATATATATATATATATATATAGAAAGGCTCTTATCTCCTGCCAACAATCTTAGTGACAGTAAAAGCAGATGCTACATGTTTATATATGCAAAAGCAAAAAGGCACTTTTCCTTAAGTAAAACAGAACTTAAAACTCTACATCTGTCTGCAACATCCATCTATCCATCAAACTGTGCAATTTGTTCCAATTTAAAGTTAAAATAGTTAATAAAAGTTGTTTGTACAGCTAATAACTGCTGAAAAACGTCAGCAGAGGGGGAAATACATGTTTACTTTCTATGAAACTAAGCTAGCATAAGAGGCTGGCATGTCTGACAGCTGATAGCTACTTACCACAACATTAGCAACTAGCTAAACTAACCGTTTCTTTTGCTGCTTCCCGCTCTGACAGACTTCTGTTTCCTGCTCTTCATCCCTCATTAACAACAAATGGTGACACACGCTCTGTCCAAAGCATAGTAAGAATGGTCCACGGACATTTTTATCAACCTCTTGTAGCGAAACAATCCGTTAAATAGGGCTACACACACAAAACTACTACACACAGGAGCGGCGGGGCAGCGCGGAAAACCGTCTCCGAGCAACAAAGCCCCACTTCCGCAACGTGACAGTTGCATTCTGGGAAATAGGGTTCTTTTTGACATTTGAGATGCTAAACAAACTTCTCATAATTTGATCATATCTTGACACAAATGAGATGTAAATCCAAAGTGAACTACAGTTCATCTAAAGTTGCATTTTACAGTAATTGCCTTAAATTATATATATATATATATATATATACATATATATATATATATATATATATATATATATATATATATATATATATATATATATATATATATATATATATATATATATATATATGTAAGGAGAGGACATTAAGGAGAATTGTTTCCAGAAAGAAATATAATGGTGAGTTATGAGACAAAATATTACAAAACGTACGTGAAGAGCGCCTTAGGACTAAATCAGCTAATGTTTATACAGATCAATCAATTTAATACAAGGTTATTATTATAGTTTACGATATTTAGTTCCTTTACATGTATTTTGATTTAAAATAAATTTCATATTTTTAAGCATTGATGAAAATACATGTTTTTTCATTCAATGTACAGCCTTTTTAATTCCTTATTCTTCTTTGTTCCTGTCATGAATGTGATTGCTGCTGTGACACCAAAGTTTTCACTGTAGGACAATAATGAGATTTTCTATTCTATTCTATTCTATTCTATTCTATTCTATTCTATTCTATTCTATTTTTATTACTTATAAGTATTATTTATGGACATGAAAAAAATTCAAAACTACATTTTAATTACTGCAAACTTTAATATGTGAAAACTATCACACACATTTAAAAAGAGAAGCTGGAATCTGTCGTCACCAGAAGAGGGAAGCACTGATCTAATCTGAGTGCACCGATGTTTCTTTTTTCTTAAACCTGAGATTTGCAGAAGCTTCCTGATTTGTTCATTATCTGCTGCTCGACAGTTTTCCAGTCAATACAACTTCAGAGGTTAGCTTGATCCCAAAATTAGCCTCGTCAAAGAAATTCAGGATAATCCATACAAAAACTCCATCTTCCGTTAGAAACGTGAATGTCTTTGGCACCGTGCGGGAAAGACCCCTGATCTGCTTGTGTGTGCTCTGCTGGTGTTTGAACAGCTTCTGAATGGAGCAGCACGCCTCTGCAGACGTGTTTGCTGTGGTAACAGTGAGAGGTGCGGGGAGGAAGAGAACATTTCTTTTCACCTTTGCCCCCAAACAAGTTGCACACATTTTTTATTGCGTTATTCAAGAGTTTTTGAGGGATAACTCTGCTTTAAATGTAATTAACAACAGCAATGACGCTGAACAGCAGTTTGGCTCTCCGGGAAAAAAAAAACATTCTGCAAAGCTTAAGTGTAGGAATGTGCAATAGGATCCATTACATGCCTTCTTCATATATTATCCATGTGTCGTGGCGTGCTTGAAAAGCACAGAGAGCTGCAGGACATTCCTAAAAAGCCCCTTGCAGAGGTGACTATAGTGTTTTACCAAGCTCAAATAGTGACATTTACCATCCACTCTGTTTTCAGATGGATTAGGAGGTTTTCAACAGATACATTTGAGAAATCTGGTGAAAAAGTGCAGAAAGGGTTGGCTGTGTGAGCTGGCGAGCAGAGAAACTGAAGATTAGCAGCATCTGAAACACAATAAAAGCTGATTTATTCATTCATATTTTCCTTTAGTTATTTTAAAGACTCTTAAGGAAGATAAGCACATAAAACATTCATCTGGGAATGAAGGGAAAATCACAGCAGCTGGCTTCTTCTCTCAGTCAGGATTTTAAAAGCGATGATCCACTGGGAAAGATTAAAAAAAACGTACCTTCCTAAGTTCTTCCTTTAATCATAAATACCAGAGTCTGTGGCTAATCAGCTGTCGGTTGTGAAGGTAAATCCCGGAACGGGGGGCCCTCAACTGTGTCAGATAGGAGCTCTGTTTTTTAATGCAGCAGGTAAACAGGTTCACATATTTTCCTAAAGCGTGCACACAGTGTATGAAAGGTGGATGTCTTTCCATCTGTTGGACGGGCTCGCCTCTAAGGGCTGCTTTCCAAATGCTCCACTCCCCCTTCACCTCCTCGTCCGTGCAGGGCTCTTGGCTCCAATCACAGCTGTCCCTCCGTAGGACTCGTGTAGGACTGCTTGTGAGTTCTCCTTCTGGCTGCTAGTGTGCCTCAAAAAAATAAATAAATAAAAAAAGTCCTGTCCACCAGGATAAAGGAGGTCCAGCGATCACATCAGCACATCTCACTCGTCGGGGTTCAGGCTGCAGCGGTGGTGGAACTCTTGGCCGAACTCATGAATCCATTTGTTTGCCACTAAAACACAAAGACTTTAGTTCAAATGGACTTAAATTATAAAAATGGCATAAAACACCTTCAGATGATTCTGCAGCTGCTTTGTGGTTATTATTATTATTATCCGTCAGTTGCTTTAACAAGTCTGGAAAAATTATTTTCTCGTCTGAGCCAAGCAGCAGCAGATGTTCACCATCCAAGATGAGCCCTCTGGGTCCAAACTGGAGCATGTCTGAATACCAAACAAGACTCATGATGTATTCTGGCTCTTAAACTGGGACACAGCTTCATCCAAACTCACCCCATTTGTCCCCGATAAGCACCGGGCAGCCGGCATGGAGGGTGTCTTCGTCCCCCTGCCCGTTCCTGTGGAGGTTCCACCAGAAGATAGCAGCTTTCTGTCCAATAAGAACAGTTACAATTAAAGGCAGAATTGATAAACTCAGTTACAAACTGTGCTCAGAAATGTTATTTATGGATGAGTAAAACTCATTTCAAAGGGGGTGATTCTGCAAACATGAGAAAGTTGCAGGAGCAGTAAAGGAAGCTCAAGATAAAGGTCTTTCTGGACTATGATCTTCAGATCAGATCTCTTATCAAACACTGACAGTTATCTACAGCAACACAATAAACTGATACCATATTAACTTATGAAATGCAAGATTCTGAATCTCAGTCAGCTCTGACCTCTGACCTGTAACAGCCACCCATTAACCTACAGCTGCTAGGAAAAGGACGTAGGTGTCTCTCCAGGTCAGGTTGAAGGTTAAAGATAGCCTAGAAAGAGTGGGAACTTCTTCTATGCTTCTATGTATCACAGGAAACTTTGTTGGGGCTCAAAATGGCCCAGGAGCCCACATAAAGAGCCAAACACAACCCCACAGTAAGGCTTGGTTTATGCTTGACACATTTACTTTCCGCTTGATGATGCGGCTCGCGGATGGAACGCGCTTCACAACTCGCAGCGTTTATGGTTCATGCGGCTTGTCTCTGCGGTGAGCCAATATTCTCCCAAACTGTAGGGGGCAGCATGGAGCTCTATTAGGCATGCATCCAACACTACACCATAGTAGAAGTAAAAATTACTGTTGTTTACAACATGGAATGCCAGCATTTTTTAACAGCGTCCTCGTCTTTTCCGACAGTGCGAGCTATTTCTCTCCAAGAATTATTAACAACATGTTGATCACGGTGATCTCTGAGAGCTCAATCATACACATGTCTGTATTTACGAACCTCTGCCGTACTAGTTCTTGCCAGTCCGCCATGTTTTTCCGTGTCCGACCGTCCACGTAGTTAGAAACTTTCCTAGGTGCGCGGTGCGGAAATTTTGGGCCGTGCGGAGGCGCGGTGGAGGGGCGTGGTTTTTAAAATGATGCAATTTTGCCGCGCGGACCTCGTGGACGCGTCAAGCATAAACCAACCTTAAAGCCTGAGTCATGCTTCTGCATCTGCGTCAGTGCGGAGACACGCAACGCCATTATCTGTCCTTGCGGGCCTGCTGGAGAGCCCTGCAAGGATGTACAGAGTCGAGCTCTCTTTTCTAAACATCCGTCCGTCGAGACGGAGAACGCAAGCTTGTGATTGGTCAGGGCACCGCGCCATTGCGCCCTCAAAAACATAAAGAGAGCCGAGAATAACTAGCGGCAGACACTGAGAAGCTTGAAGAATACCTCGCGAAAAAACTCTAAAAATATGAACGTTTAATTCCCCATGACTGGAGGAGTGAAAAGATGTGCAGCAGGCGTTTTATTTGTGGACGGAAATGACAGGAAACGTGGGTTTAGAGGTGGCGAGTGCATGAAGAGGTGGAGGAGAATGAGAGACAAATTTGTCCGAGTTAAAAAGTCTCTTATATACAAAAAAACACAACATAAGCACTCTATCTTGGACCGGATACATGGCAGGATACAACAGAACAGCGCTACGCCCTCTGTTGTCCTGGTGGGGAATTGCTTTGCAACACTCCCCAGGAGACGGAGAAGTATGAGGGCAAAACGTCTCCGTCCGTGCGTGCGTCTCTCCCTGTTGGAGCTGACGGAGAAACATGAATCAGGCTTAAAGCCCAAGCATTGTCAAATGGGTTAACCCCACCTACTCAACCAGGACACAAATATTAAATGAGCTGCATACCCCGGTGGCTCCACAACGCTGCCTGAAAGCTGACTGTGTTCTCCTCTCGTCCAACAAGGATGTTAGCAGCAGCTTGGGCTAGCATTAGCACTAGCTTGGGCTAGCATTGTTCTGCAGTTAGCATTGCCACCGTTCAACTGGGTTTGGACATGTAAGTGTAAGAGTGTGTGCCTAAGCCTGTGACATGTAAAATCAGCTTTTCTCAGAATTAACCGTTTCTCTGCGGCTGTTACGACATCATGAGAAAGCAGGTTGGAGACGACACAGACCTTTTCGTACATTAGACACCCCAAGCTGCCATTACACAACATTAGCAACAAGGTAAATGTGGTTTTGAAATCCAGGATGCCTTTAATGCAATATTAAAAGAAGGTGGATTTTGTTTGTTATGCTTGTTTTAAGTGTTTTCTATCGTAGTTCAGCCCAGCAGGGATTTCATATTCATCCTGAGCAGCTTCGTCTTCTCCTGACGTCAGAAAAAGTGGCTGGATCCGATCATTGTTTACCTCCACAACAGGAACACTGAAGTTAGCATGAATGAAGGCTGTGGATCCTCCTGCCTCGACAGAGCTGAGCTGTGGAGAACAAGACGTCATCAGACGCTTCCAGATGCAGTTTATTCTCAGATTAATTGCATCATTTAAAACCCAACAGAATTAAGAAGAAATATTTAATCCTATATTAAATAGCAGAACTAGATCAAGTTTTTCCTGCTACATCTGTCATGGTCTGTGTCTGCCCTCATGTGTCTCCTTGTGTTCTCCATCCCTCTCTAGGTTCTCCTTTTGTGTCTCCTAGCGCCCTCATGTGTCCTTGTTCTGCGTCTTCCTCATGTGTCTCCTGGTGTTCTCCATTTTTCCCCAGATCTTCAGCCCTCTAGGTTTCCCTCCTCAGATATCCCCCTCCCAGTTCCTGTGCTCCCATGGCCTCCTTTAGTCACGCCCCTGTAGCCTTTCTTTCTGTAGTGTTTTTCCTTAGTTTCAGCTTCCCCCTTAGAATATTATGTTTTTTGCCCTTCTGGTCTTTAGGTTTATCTCTTAGGTCATTTTCCTTTAGCTACAGCTGTTCATATTATTAGTCTCTCTAGTGTGTTCTTCCCATCAGTGTTTGAGGTTTTTCTCCCCCCTTTGATTATAAAAGTTATGTTTCCTGCTCTTCTTGTCTTTAGGTTTTATTCTTAGGTCATGTTAGTTTTCCTCCCTGATTAGTAACTCAGTTCACCTGGTCTCTCTCCCCACGTCATCTCCCTCTCATCCTCCCCAGTGTATAAAGCCCTGTCTGTGTCTTAGTGTCTTGTCGGTCCATTGTTTGGTGTCAGCGTTGTTTTGTGCCTCGTCTCTAGGTTTTGTGCTCTATGTGAGCTTTCATTCTCCTAGTGTTCAGGACTTTGGTCTTTGGCTTCCTGCCCTTTTTGGATTTTTTTGTTCCTCATCCTAATAAAAAGGATTTTACTTTAAAACTGCACCTGCCTCGTGTCATCTGGTGTTTCTGCATCTTGGGTCCTAACCTCCTCCTAACTCGCAATGTGACAGCATCAACCACCTGGAAGCTCAGTAAGGTTTCACTCACATAAATCATGAACGTCGCCATTCGATTCCCAGTTTTCAGCTTGAACACAGGACTGGACAGGGACTGTCAACAAACAAACAAACAAACATTAAAGGGTTATAAAGCAATAATTGCGGCCTTTAGTTGACAGCCTATTGAATGCTATTGATAACTTACTGTAGCATGGTCGAAATGGGGTTCATAGTGGCCACCAATCCCATAATTCACCACCTGGAGGTGCTCGCCGTGTGGATGTGTCACATTCAAACCTGTGAGCATGGTGATGCGCTGATCCAGTTTCCCAATGATGGAGCCTACAGATCCCTTCAGCCACGCACTAAAACCAAAGCATCAATAAATAGCAGCCAATGCTCAAGCTTCATGTGATTTTATTTGGTGTTAAAAGCAGTAACTTGTACCTCTGGCTGATGCGATAGTCGACTGTTGCTTGTTTCTCTCCAGCTGCCACCACAGACCTCCTCAACTTGTTAGCAGAGACAGAAAACCGCATTTTACACGTTTCATTTGTTTTTTACTGCATCACTTCCCACAAAGTCTGTAAAACATCATGTCCTGCACTGACATGTTCCATTTGTAAATCACTGTGAGTAGGTGCTGCACCCAGTGCACAAATACATTGAAAAACACTGACTTATCATTGAGGATGTATTGTAATTATGTATAATACGCACACAGGAAACAGTCTCTAACTGAAAGAGCAAAAAGGTAATTCTTTCCTTCAACGCTTCAGTAAATTAAAGAAAACCAAAACAGACTTGGGGTTTTATCCAAAAGGCTCCGTGATCCAGAAGAGTAAAGTGTACCACAGGCCTGGTTTCAATCAGGCTGACATAATGATGAAATGAGAACTCGGTTTTCCATCCAAGCAAAGAATGGAAAACTCATCGAAGCCAAAACCTCCCAGAAACTATGGGGGCATCGTCAGCTACCCTCTGGGCCGTGAGCTCAGATTTTAGACAAATATCAGATTGTTGGCAGGGAATTTAGCCAAATCTAATCATCATGATTGTTTTTTTCTAACAGATCATTTACAGCCAAAACATAACAGAGAAGTCCATCTGTCCATATGTCCATCCATCCATCCATCCATCCACGCATTTTCCTCTGCTCATCTGGGGTCGGGTGGAGGGTAGCAGTCTAAGCAGGGAAGCCCAGACTTCCCTCTCCCAAGCCACTTGGGCCAGCTTCTCCGGGGCAATCTCGAGGTGTTCCCTGGCTAGCTGAGAGGCGTCCCTCCAGCGTGTCCTGGGTCTTCCATTAGGTCTCCTCCCAGGCATCCAGGAGGCATCCTGACCAGGTATCCGAGTCACCTCAACTGGCTCCTCTCGATGTGGAGGAGCAGCAGATCTACTCCGAGGCCCTCCCAGATGACCGAGCTTCTCATCCAATCTCTAAGGAAACTCATTTTGGCTGCTTGTATCCGCAATCTTGTTCTTTCAGTCACTAAACCCAAAGTTCGTGGCCATAGGTGAGGGATGGAATGTAGATCGACCGGTAAAGAGAGAGCTTCACCTTCCGGCTCAGCTCTCTCTTTACCACGACAGATCGGTACAACGCCCACATCGCAGCAGACGCAGCACCAATCCACCTGATGATCTCCCGATTAATCTTTCCCTCACTTGCAGACAAGAACCGAGAAACCTCATCCCTGACCTGTAGGTAGTCTATTCAATAATGTATCTGTCGGCACGGTGGAACAGCTGGTGCATCAAAGCAAGAAGGTTGCAGGTTCAAATCCAATCTGCCTTTCCGCATGGGCTTAGTGTGTTTTTCCTGCATGCATGGGTTCTCTCAGGTTATTAGGGCTTCCTCCCACGGACCAAATACATCCATATGAAGTGGATTAGAGACACAGAATTGTCCTACTGAGGAAAAGTGGTTCAGATATTTAGTGTTTCTACATTTAGTTCATAAGAGGCTCTATATAAAAGATCATTTCTTCTTTCTTCTTTCTTCACCAGATCCGATGCAGAGTCTAGCATAATAAAGTCTTATTCCTAGAGCTATTGTTGTGTTTGTGAAGCAGTTGTGAAGCTGTGTTTTCAGTGCAGAGCTGCAGGGGTAGATCTAAACAAAGAAACATAAATTAACACAACAAACCGTAGCAGTAGCAAAGGATTTTGCTCTGCAGGTCAGTTTAGCCATGCTCCATTGGCCTCAGCAGGTCTACCATTGGTCCAACAAATTTTGGCTCAGCCAATCCCGGCGCTCTATGTTTGTAGAGCGACGTTGGGCGGGCTTAGCACCCGAGCTGCGATGGAGAAAACTACAAAGATGGTGTCGGCTCAGGAACGGCGCTAACTTGAAACAGCTTCGGCATCAACTTTGGATAATTTAGACCTGGGACTTTCTTTGAGACATGAGCAGAAAGAGAAAAGGGAATATTGTTCTTCTCAGTGAATGGTGGACTGCCCCATTGACTGATGTTGTTTGTTGTTCTCATTGGTTCTGGGATTGTCCAACAGGAGGTGGAGACAGTTTGAAAGACAACTATTGTAATGACGTTAATTTACATTTAATTGAGGACCACAAGACATTAAAATTTCATATCGAGTATGAAATCCATCTTGCGGACCACTGGTTTATTTAATCAGAAGATTGGAACTTTTTATTGTAGGGATTTGCAACACCTTGTATCAACTGAGAGACAAGAGACGAGAGAGAGTGCTTTAAACGTTTAAGATAATTTATAACTAAATAATTTTAAACAATTTAACAATACTAACGCTCTAATGATGGATGGATCTGTTTGAATGAGATGTGAGATGGATGGTGTGTGTGTGAATGAGTGTCATTCAGAACCCTCGTATCTGGAGAAACAAAGTCTGAGTGGGAGATGAGGTTTTGCTCCTAACTAATCAGAGTTTGAGACTTGTAGTCATAAACACATGAGACGCCATATTTGTCGCATCCACATACCCTCAGTGAGACCTCCAACAATGGATCCAGAATGCCAGGTCCTCTGACCTTCCTTCCGGTACTGGAGCCGATGAAACAGCGTCCCAGCACGACAAACTTGTCCATGGATTGTCTCCAGGTAAAAAGCGACAGGTGGTTCACAGCGTCAAACGGGGACCCTCCTTCGGTCAGTGAGTTCAGCTTTTATTCTGAAAGGAACCGTTGCTTGGTTGGTAAAAACAACAGATTTTTCCCAGCTTGGTGGTTCTCGGCTTAAAAAGAGAAGTGCAGAATGGCCGGTCCAATACTTCGCTTAGCATGCGGTGAACTCCATGGGATCTTGAGAACTGAACTAAGATGGTGTTGGAACTGGTTTTATTAATCTGGATGTTTTTGAGTCTGGACGAATCAAAGCTGGCAGATTTATAAACACAACAGAGACGATGCCACGTTTCAGACTAGGAAGGTTCTGATTGGATCAGTAACTGCAATGTGTCATGCGGCCGTTTAACTTAACGTGTGTCAGTGTGTCTAGTGAACTAGATTAAGTCATATTACTTATTAAAGCATATTAATCATAACATTGTGATTTCACAGATCGGTCACATTGTATTATTGACTAACAGTTGTTTTGATTAGCTTTATTTAAAATAGAGTTCTTTGATTTAATAAAAGAAACGAGTCTCTTCATCTTCTGTCTTCATTGCTGGAAAGTAAACAGTTTAGAAGCAATATGCATGACCTTGAAGCTGTTTCATGCACTCTGGCGCTGTGTCAGAGGCAACTGTGGAAAACGCTAAATAACCTGGAGGAATAGCTCCTTCATCACGTTACACTATAAACTCTGCCCCATGACTGAACTCTGTCTATGTGTCGTGGACAGACTAAACATTCACACATATAGGATGGCTTACCAGGTTGAGAGTTTAGTGCCCAACCCTGATTTAATCACAGGAGCCCTGTTCTGCATGTTGTAGATGTTTCTCTTTTCTAACACACCTGGTTTATTCCATGGGTGATTAACAGACTCCTGCAGAGCTTAAATCAGGTGTATTGGAGCAGAGAAACAACTAAAACATGCTGGATGGTGGTCCAGGATCCGACACCACTGCTTTAGGGTCTCCTTGTAGCATCTGGATTTAATTTTTGATAACATCAGTGTTCCTGACTGTTGTGTCACCAGAATGACATCAACCCTTCTGGCTCAAGTTAATGTCAACAGTTAAAAACAGGCAGTGTGTGTGTAGTTTAGAGGGATTTCTATCCTCAGGTTGTTGCTCCAGCGGTCACAAATGTTATTAGACTATTTTCCTCTTATAGGATCATGCAGTCGGCCACTGAGCTCTGTGGTTCTCTACAGACTCTGAACATTATTGTGTTCTCATGCTGGATGATTAGATTTGTGCACATTATTCTAATTTAAGAGCTGTTCTTGGACTTCTCCCATCATATGTAAACACGTCTCAGATCAGTCGGAGGCTACGATGCACCCACGGCTGAGCTCAAGAACTCTCTAACCAAACCTAAAACACACCGGTTTAAAGCTGCCTATTCATTCTAATCATTTGTGATTTTTTTAATCTTATTTCCTTTCTGCGTTTGTGCACCGTTTTGACATTTTCTTCTACCTGTTCTAATGTTTTTATTTACTTATACGGTGACCTGGAGTTTTTAGAAAGGCGCCTTGAATAAAAAGTTTTGTTAAAGGTACATTATGGAAGTTTGACAGTCAAAACATGTATAGAAATAATAAATGTCTTCTTCATACATTCTCCTGCAATGCCCTGGTCCTGTAGAATGAGCCCTGGCATTTTTACTGTGATTGCCTGTTTTTCTGTAAAGTCACAGAAAAAGAGAGATGCTCGGGTCAAGCAGACTGCTTCATGCGCGTTCACGCTCAGGCATCACCCTCAGAACCGTTCTTTGAACGTTGTTTCAGCTGTCATCAAGGATATAAAAATTACAGGAAAAACATACGTCATTGGTGCTTTAGCTCGCCTAGCAAAGCGTCGGGCTTTTGTGCAGAAGATCCGCGTTCGATTCTGAAAGCGAACATAATTTTTTAGAGTTTCTTTTTTACATTAATGGTATATTTTTTTACAGTAAGACGCCCAATTTTTTATTTGAGACTCGCCGAACGGCATTGAATTCACAGATAAAAAAAAATGTGGGTTCAACTTTCATTTTGGAACAATTTTTCAATCAAGGGAAGGGAATGATCTGAGCATGCAGGAGGACTGACCCATCATAAACCTTTGTCGGCTGTGCTGAAGAGAAAGGTACAGAACCAAATTATTTAATTAATTAGCTGCGCGTTCTCCTGTCCTCTGTCCTCCGGGCCACACACACACACACACACACACACACACACACACACACACACACACACACACACACACACACACACACACACACACACACACACACACACACACACACACACACACACAAGGGACTGTCTCAGCTGTTATTTTCGTTAAGGAGTGTGCACGTACAGCATGCGCGCCTCGTGCACGAGCCTCCTATTGAAGCTGCCATTACGCTTTTGGCCTGAGGGGGCAATCGCGAGCATAAAAATTCAAAACTCCGTTAAGTCCCTTTAATATTAATATTTTCTAAGGAGTCCCTGTTGGTGATCCAATACCACCTGCACATTTTCTGTTATTTGATTATGAAATGAACCAGAAATGGATCTAAGAGGTTTATTCCAGGGGGATTAGCTGACGCTGAGACCAGAGCTGCAGCTCTGAGAATCAGAACCAGATGGAGAGGTGATTTTCAGCTACAGGGTGCACGTTACTGTCAGAGCAAATGTCCTGCAGGCAGGAGGAAATTAAAAAGAAAAAATAAGTTGAAAAGTTTCCTGAATTAATGAAAATCCGTAAAATCACAAGAGCCATTGTCAGTTTCCAGCTTCTGATTAAGAATCACAAACAAACTGAATTTATAATCCCGATTGGTTTTATAAAAAGTGACAAAAATCAAATTTTAGATTTGCTCCCATCAATCTGCAGATAATCAGGTTCCTGTTACCTGGTTTTGTTTATCAAAGCTCCTCTGTGTGGAGTTGAGTGCTTACCCCGGGCCGGGCGAGCTTCTTGATGCCCTCGGCCTCAGCTTCGGTGACGAAGTCGTGGTAAAGCACCACATACGGCTGCAGGCTCAGCACCTCCCGTCTCACGGGCCGCAGCAGCAGAACCGGATGATTGTTGGAGAAGAAGTCGCAGAAAAGTTGGTGGTTTTTAAAATGCATCGGCTGTAGAGGGAACCAGGCGTGTGAAGTCCGTTAACAAGATCAAACGGGGTGACTTCTTTGTTTTATTCACATGAAATTCATCCTCAGTTTAATTTGTATTTGTTTAAAGGTTGAGCTGATTAAAAGGACAACAGGAGTTTCCTCCCCCTCAACATTTCTAAGACATTTGCAAAAAGTTGACATATTTAGATCATTTGCTTTCTCGGGGATGCTGTTGCTTGTTTGGTACATGCGTGCGTGACTGCGCAGAGGCTCTCGTTCTTTACTTTGGCAGCCTTGCAGGCTGTGTGATTGGACCTAGAACTAGGAGGCATGGAGGTGCGGCAAAATATAAACAAAAAGGCGTTTTTCCACTACCGGAACTTCAGGGTAAATTTAAAGTTAAGTTAAAGTACCATTAGTTGTCACACACACAGGTGTGTGTGCGAAAATTGTTCTTCGCATTTGACCCATCCCCTCGGGGAGCGGTGAGCTGCAGACACAGCCGCGCTCGGGAACTATTGGGTGGTTTTAACCCCCCAATCCAACCCTTAATGCTGAGTATCAAGCAGGGAGGCATTTTTTCAAAGTCTTTGGTATGACCCGACCAGGAATCGGACCCCTGATCTCCCAGTCTCAGGGCGGACACTCTACCACTAGGCCACTGAGAAAGGTCATACAGGAACTTCCCGGCATGAGTGTGTCTCCACTTCACCGGGCCCGTTTTCCGGGCTGTTTTCAGTAACTTTCGGAGAACCTGAACAGCAGCAAGGACTCATAATGACCCGGTGGAGTAGCTGACTGTCACAAAGTGGTTTCGGAGAGAGGTTAGGACCCAAGATGCAGAACCAGGCAACGAGGCAGGAGGTGGAAAAACGTAAAAAAAATCTTTTATTAAGGGAGCCAAAAAACAAAATCTTAATAACTAAACCTAGAGAATCTAAAAACACGAGAGACCTAGAAATACTAAAAGCTAGAGAGGGGGACGAGACGAGGTTGACACAAACAATGAACCAACAACACACTGAGGACCTGTCCACACGTAGTCGGGGATCTGCCAAAACGTAGATATTTTTCTACGTTTTGGCCTGTCATCCACACGAAAACTGAGTTTTTTCACACAAAAACGGATCTTTTTAAAAACTCCGGCCAAAGTGAAGATCTGCGTTTTCTCCATTTTGGGTGTCTGCGTGTGGACAGACAAAACCGGAGTTTTAAGGTCCGCAACGTCACTTTCCACGACAAAAAAATGCTGACATCACGTGTGCGACCTGTGTTTACACTAGCCGACAGCATGGATGCCCTCAGAGCTGCGCTCGCTTTATCAATTGTCCAAGCGCTGTTTGCTTGTTTGTTTTTGCAAGCGGAATTACTGCTCCTTGCGGAAGACCACAGACGAAGGACGAGGTTAAGAACGGGAGAAGTACTGCCGCCTACAGGTCTGGCATGTCCTTAACAACGTATTTATCCGAGTACGTGTGGACAGAGTTTTTTTTAAACGAGGTGGTGTGGATGCAAGTTTTTGGAGGGGCGGATATTCGTTTAAAAAAAAACGGCTACGTGTGATCTAGGCCTGGCAGACAGGGTTTTGTACACTGGGGCAGGATGAGAGGGAGATGAGCTGCAGGTGTGTGGGGAGAGAAACCAAGTGAAATCAATTAACTAATCAGTGAGGGGAGAGCGACTTGACCTAAGATTAAAAAGAAAACCTGAAGACAAGAAGATTAAGATAAACAACTAATGATCTGAGGAGAACTAAAAAAACCAGTGTAGAAAGAAACACACTAAAAAGAGACTAATAAATGAAAAGCTGAACCTTTAGGAAAAAACTACAGAAAGAAAAACTACAGAGGTGTGACTAAGGGGGACCACGGGAGCACAGGACCTGGGGGGATACCTGGGGAGGGGGAAAACCTAGAGGGGCTGCAGATGAGGGGACTGATGAGGACGCTAGGAGACACATAAGGAGAACCTAGAGAGGGATGGAGAACACAAGGAGACACATGAGGGAGACGCAGACCATGGCACTGACTGGAACTTTTGGTTAACTCACACTGATTGGTTGTAACTCAGTAGGAAATGACATCAGCAGACGCGGTTCAAAACAACCCGACATCATATCTCTCAGTCTTCCCCGTCCCAGAATGTATCCCGAAGTTCCGACAATGGAAACACGCCTAAAGACGGCGCCCCTCTTGCACCTTTATAAAAGGAGGAAGACTGGAAGCCACCCAGCTCCAACTCCTGACTGTTTGTCTCCTTTTTTCATCTGCCGAGTGTTCTGTGGGCGACGGTGGCACAGGAGTTAAGTGCTCGCCGCGTAATCGGAAGGTTGCAAGTTCGAGCCCCGCTCAGTCTGTCGCTGTGTCCTTGGGCAAGACACTTAACCCACGTTGCCTGCTGGTGGTGGTCGGAGGGACCGGTGGCGCCAGTGCTCGGCAGCCTCGCTTCTGTCAGTGCGCCCCAGGGCAGCTGTGGCTACATCGGAGGTCATCCCCACCATTGTGTGAATGTGTGTGTGAATGACTGATTGTGTTGTAAAGCACCTTGTGGGGTTCCAGGACTCTAGAAGGCGCTATATCAAACACAGGCCATTTACCATTCTCTTTTCTCCGTTGTCCCCATAAGGGCTGTCGTGCAAACCGACCGATGAGGCCAGTGAGAACATTTAGTTACATGCAGTTTGTGTTCTGAATCCCTCATTGGGATAAATACCTGAGAGCCTTGTGTACGGCACAGTCTCTCATAAACTTGTCGTGTCCTTAGATAGGTGGACGAAGGTCTCTTTAATCCATCGACACGCGGCGGACCTGCGGCAACCAGCAGCTTCTCATATTTCTCAATGTTTTGCAAAACCCGTCCATTCAAGGGATCTGGGAATAAATATCAGTCTGGTTTTGGTTGGGTGGAACTAACCATGTGTCAGACCGAAGACATGAGCTGAAGACTTACTGTGATGCAGCAGCTCGTGAGACAGACTCAAAGCGTAGGTGACATTTCCTGTCTGAACGACAGAGATGTTTAGAGTCAGTAGAAATATCTATAAACGTTTCAGAAATTATAATTGTTGGACCTTGAAGTGGGAGAATGCCAGGTGGTCCAGAGCATCTTCTAAAGTCCCCTCGTCCTCCAAGCTCCACTGTCCTCCGGCTGCCCTGAAGAGACGCACCGCCTCCTCTAACCACTGCACCGAGTGATAATAGTCCTCCTGCTCATAAGCCACCTGGGGACATAAAATAGGGACAAATTATTCGAGTCTCCTGTTAACCTAAACATGCATGTTGCTGGTCTGTGGGAGAAAATCTGAGATTCCAGGAGAAAACCCACACATGCATGTAGAGAACACGTTAACTCCCCGGGTGTCACGAGCGTGCCGGTGAGCGAAGCGGTGATCAGATGAGGATCCAAACGCGGGACAGGAAGACAGGTAGGACGTTTAAAGGTTTTAATGATTAACACGCTGGACATGGGAACAATGACTCGACATGAAACACAGAACAGAAGGGGTTTAAATACACGAGGAGTGGGAGCTAGGGTGATTGGGAAACAAGAGGCAGGTGGGAACAATTAACGGAGACAGGCTAAAACCTAAGGGGAGACAGGACAGGGTGTGACACAGGGATGCACACCTGCAGCATGTTTCCAACAGCTCCATCCATGCAGCCCAATTTATTATAAAATAGAAAGTTTAGATTCCAGTTTTTAAACTGTTTTTGAAACGTGCGTGGCTTTTAAAAGGCATTTGTGTGAAATACTGGAGCGTGAGATCGATAGGCGGATTGGTGCTGCATCTGCAGTGATGCGGGCGTCGTACCGGTCTGTCGTGGTGAAGAGAGAGCTGAGTCAGAAGGAGAAGCTCTCGATTTACCGGTCGATCTACGTTCCTACCCTCACCAATGGTCAGGGCCAGATTAAGACTTTGTTGTACCCTGGGCAACAATATTCAAGGGCCCCATCATCACGACCCAAGGATCACCATAATATGGTCACATACAGAATATTTTACTGTAAAATGCAGTAAATATACTCAACACTTGAATGCCTGACGTCACGTAGCCCACTCAGGGTAACCTTTGACCCACCTCGTGTGGACTGACCAATGAGGAGAGGGTCTTAACTTGAGGCCCTCTCTTTATTGGTTAGTCTGCATGAGACTGACTCTCAACTGACGTTCACAGTCATAGGCAGCGAAGCGTCTCTGTGCAGCGCAAAAGCCCGGGTGGACAGTTTGTTTAAAACAGGGTGATCATATTTCCATTTCCAAAAAAGAGGACAGGGGATCCGTACCTATGACGTCACACCATGGCAACGCCACACAAACCACGTTAGGACCCATTTTTTTGTAAGATCTAAATTAATATCAGATTCTGCCAATAAAAGGGCTCCAAAACAATTCATATGTGAATAATTTACATATTTATTGCAAAATCTCCTTTTTCTGCTTTAGTGCTGCAACAAGGTTTTATTAATAATAAATTATTATACCTGTTGTTTTACTACAGCATCGGTACGCTTCCTGTGCACAGATTATTAAGGATGCTTGTTTCAGCTGTGAGATTAGACGATAGGATCAATGAAAAACTAAGTTGTCACACACTCCATGGAAACTCCATGGAGTCCAGTTATGGGGGGGGGGGGGGGGGGGGGTGTTTGAAACCTTGAACCCCAAAATACCTTGAAACGGCCCTGGGTGTGTGACTGAGCTTTGAAGGTGATCTGAACTGTATCAGATGTATAAATATGACATGTGTATAACTTATTGTTTTTTACTGGTAAAAACGTGTAGTGGAGATAAATCTACCTACATTTTACTTTTCAACACTTTGTTTTGTTTTCTTGTTTTTATTTAACTATTTTCCTGTCCTGTCTGTCTCTCATCTTCCTGCATCTCCTCTAAACTCTCCAGAAAATCTGCTGCCTGGATTCTTACCTTTTCACCTCATCAGTTACTTCTGAGCAGATCAAAGGGATCTCCTGACCGCAAAGCGCAGAGCGCGTTTCTATGCTGCGTCAGTGAGGTAAAATCACCACAGCACAGGTGATGAGCTCCGCAGTAGCAGAGCGCTTCAGGCACAAATAAGACAGAAAGTAGAGAACATGTGTGGACATGAACGATCGTGTGTTAATTATAGTTTTTTGGTTGCGCCACTTTGAGAATGGACCGTGCGCTGGAAGCAGCTGCCTGGAGCGCTGCGCAACGATCATCGCTCTGCAGCTCTCTGTGCTCTCTGCTCAAAAGAACCCCTGGAAGCTGAGAGTCCATGAATGATGTAATATAGGTAGATAACGTTTTTTTCCACCTCCCCTGGATGTGTAGGATATCCAGCTCGGACATTTTCATCAATACAAGAACCCCCCCCCCCCCCCCCCCCCCCCCCCCCCCCCCCGGACACCTCGGACAGAGAGTGAAAAGTGGACATATCCGTGAAAAAGAGGACGTATGACCACTCTAGTTTAATATAAAGCAGGAGTTTACAGATACAGTATTTTGGTCGTGCCCTTGCTGCCCTGGGCCCTTTAGAGTTCGTGGACCCCTGGGCAATTGCCCAGTTGCCCGTATGGTTAATCCGGCCTTGCCTATGGTCACGAGCTTTGGGCAGTGACCGAAAGAACGAGATTGCGGATACAAGCAGCCGAAATTAGTTTTCTCCGAAGAGCGGCTGGGCTCTCCCTTAGAGATAGGGTGAGAAGCTCGGTCATCCGGGAGGGGCTCGGTGTAGATTCGCTGCTCCTCCACATCGAGAGGAGCCAATTGAGGTGGCTCGGGCATCTGGTCAGGATGCCTCCTGGATGCCTCCCTGGTGAGGTTTTCCGGGCACGTCCAACCGGGAGGAGACCTAAAGGTAGACCCAGGACACGTTGGAGGGACTATGTCTCTCACCTGGCCAGGAACGCCTTGGGATTCCCCCGGAGGAGCTGGCCCAAGTGGCTGTGGAGAGGGAAGTCTGGGCCTCTGGACTTAGGCTACTGCCCCCGGGACCCGACTCCGGATAAGCGGATGAAAATGGATGAATGGAAGGATGGACGGACGGACGGACGGACGGATTTGTGTGAAATATTTGGGCTCAGTAACTTAAATATGCTTGACAGAAATTAATCTTTGTGCAGAAGAAGCTTTGATCAGATTTTGCAGCATGGCTAAAATGTGCAGCAGAATCCACTCAGATATGTGCTGTTAGATAATTCAGCAGTCAAATGCATTGTGGGTAATGATGTCATGGCTGACCGTGACCCCTCCTCGGCACAGATGAAATAAAGTCCCATCATAATGAATCATCCCTGCTCTGTTTTCGATCATCCCAGCCTTTGTTGACGTGGGATCGTGTAATTTCCGAGCCTCTCCCACGCGCTGCCCTGCCCTCACACATCGCCACTGAACAAATACAGAAGCCTTTATTACAGGGGAACTTTTTGTCCTCTTTTCCCTACTTGTGGGTTACTCATCTTCACTTGAAAAGGATGAATCAGCACATGATGGGAAGAATCCCAGTTTTTTCCACGCTGACTTGTCTGGATTCCCACCACACAGCGACTGAGACGTCTGGAATAAAACTGCTTCGTGTGGAATAGAAGATGGAAAATTTCACAGAGGGCATCTCCCAAATACCTGAACTTTTAGTCTTCTTGCATGAGATGTTTCAGCTTTTACCCCCTAGAAAGTTTATCCAGAGGTTTGCAAGGGGATTAAACTTCTGGTTGCATGTAAACAAATCAAAACGGACGTAAATAAAAACAGAATTTCCAGTAAAATAAGCTTAAAATCTGACAGAATTCACCTTCCCAACCAGGAAACAGTCATCACCAGACAGTGAGACCGACACCCGGGGAAAGCAGACGTCCACCGCCTCCCCATTGATGATGCTCTGAAAGCGTCCTCTAACGAGACCTGACACCTGGAGAGCGTACACGTCCTGCAGCCTCATCAGCCCCTTCGCAGCCCCCCGCAGGTCCTCCACTTTGGGCCGCTCGGCCTCCTCCTTCTCGAAACTGGACCTGAAGGCTGGCCAACAGAAGGTCAACGTGTCAGCTTGGTTGTGACAGATGGGAGCGTGAATATTACAACCTGATGTTTGTGTGAGAGGGAAGGAGAATCAACCTTGGGTGTTTTCCTGAGCTTCGTTGCTGTAGACAATGTTCAGCCACTCTGACTGCAGCCGCTTGATGAGCGTAAAAGCCACCAGCGGGTTGGTGGTTGCTGCTGCAGAGCTTTCGTAGAGTTGCGCGTGCAAGTCGGAGACTTTGGTAAAAAATCTGTGGAAACAGTAAAAAGTGTGTTTTTTACACATATGTGACCAAAGGATTTTAAAATGACAAAAACGTTAATTTGCAGTTTTTATGATGAACTTGATCTAGAATCAAGAAAGTCCAGCAGCACCAAGACCAACTTCTAAAGCTGATTTAGCTAACAGATGGATGCACCACCAGAGCTCAGGTGTAGCAGGCAGGTGTGCATGCACCTTAGCGAGAAGGCTTTTGGAAGCTGATCTGGTGCCAGGAAGGGCAGCAAAGAAGCCATTGTGTTAAAGGTCCAGGGATTGGATGATTGAAAATTAGAATAAAATCCACTTTCTGTGAGGAAAATGTTGTCTAGAAGAAAAAGCGAACGCTTACATCAGTCCTGTGTCATCATCGTCCTGAGATCATTCATGTATGGAGCTGTTTGTCAGCCACAGTCACATTTTTACCCATTAATAAAGAATGGAACCCAAACATCCTCCATGAGGAACTCCTACCAGTCCACAAACCATCAGTTTGGTAACAAACTATGTAGTTTCAGCATGATGAATCGCTGATTATATGCAAAAATGGGGTGCCATCAATCAGGATTTATCCTACAAGTTGACTGACAGGCAGCCAGTGTAAATATCACACTATTACGTATAAATATTACAAGTTCGCAAACAATTATTGAAATAGAAACATTTGAAATGTCTGCGTCAGTAACTAACCATGGAAATACTTGTCAGAAAGATAATTCGTTATTAAAAAGAGATTTTAAATGTGTTGATGAACGAGTCCAGTCTCACCGCTTGATGTCATCAAGTCTCTCCGACTCCTGACCAATATAAGTCCTCAGGTGATCGATCAGGTCCCGTTCGACTCTGATCGCCTGTTTCACGTTTTGCAGAGAAGTGAAAATCTCTGCTGCGGTCTGATGAATCACAGAAACGGCCAATAAACCCCAGAAAAGAAGAGAAAACTTCATCTTTCCCCCCGAGCCGCTCCGACGAGCCTCCTGATGCACCCAGCTGGTCTGAGATCAGCTGGCAGCTTTTCTGGGTCAGATAAACATCCTCAAGACCGAGTTTAAATGTGATTTTATTGAAAAAAACGAACTTCTCTTCAGATGGATGAGCCCATCGTATGATTTAAATCATTTTCAGGGACACTGCTGCTTACAGGCGGGGCTGCAGCGACATCTACCGGTGGAGCACGTGCATTGCACCTAAACGCCACCACTGGTTCTCTGAAGTCTGAGCTTCTGTTTCTTCCTTAAACATCTTGAGACTTTCTGTGAATGATGATAAATGTTGGTGTGGAGAGGAATCCAATAATAACCAAAATATCAGGATATAATTTGTTATTTAAAAATATGGTCAAATAATCGTTTGATGATGAAGAAAAGTGCTATTTAGTTTGGCAAAAGTGTCTGGAATGGTTTTCCTGTTAACTGGATAAAATAAATGTACAGAAATACGATAAATAAACAAATAAATGAATAACTTCAGGTTGAAATATCAAATAAATTAAATCAGGACATCAATCATCTCTGAGCTTCATCAAACATTGTTTGTTAACTCGTTAAATTTGGTTGAATGTATTTAACATAAAGTTTATGTCATTTTATCAATACAGGTTTTTAGCTGCATTGGGTTTAAGATTAAGGACTGTCCTTCCAACAAGTGTCCAACAAGCTCGATCTCTTCAGAAAATTTAACATGTCAAGACTTATTTTTTCTTATTAACTTTTTCTTATTAACATCCCCTCAGTAGCTTTGTTTCAAACACGTCTCTTTTGTGTTTTTTTATTGTGATTTTAGATTCCACGTGGATTTCATATGGTCTGTTTTTGTTTTTAACGTGAACATCCTTTGTAGGTAAGTTATATAAACAAACAATGGTGAAAAACATTTTATTACCTTTATTTTCAAAATACAAACTCAGCATTTATTTGTGATGATTTTTCTTCCAATAGATTTAAAGCATCTTGGTTTATTTGGCAGAAACCAAAAATGTAAAGCAGATCATGTTATTCCTTTGGTATGTTCTTGATGTGTCTAGTTTCTAATTCCATTTTTGGTTATTTTTTAAAACACAGAAAGAGAACCAAAAATGGAAGTAGATGATGTTATTATTGTAATTATTTTGAAATAATGAAAAATACACTTTTTTTTTGCTTGGAAGTGTCATTTATTCAGTAAAACATTTTTTCAAGTGATATGTTAAAATTTTGTCCTATGATGGACTGGCTCTCTGTCTGGGGTGTACCCCGCCTGATTACCCGCTGACCGCTGGAGATAGGCATCAGCCCCCCCCCCCCCCCCCCCCCCCCCCCACGACCCTACGTGGACAAAGCGGGTTCAGAAAATTGATGGATGTTAAAATTTTAAGGAAACTATTTTATTTGTGTCACACAAAACAATAACACCATATTAGTATTTATCGGATGTGCTGAAAAATATCGATTCAGGTCTGAATCGGGATTCTTATTTATAAAGGTTCAGAATCGATCACGAGAACTCAAATGTTTGGTTTTTACAGGTTTGAGATGCACTTTTGTCTGTTTTTTATCTTTGTTCGGAGAGTCAGTACTCCGTTTACTTCTGTGGTCCCATAGATTGAGATGATTTATGTTTGAATCTGCTGATAAGAGGGCATTTGAATGTATTTTTTTTCCATACTCATTAATTTGAGATATTCTCATATTTATTTTCTAAGTTGATAAATGAGGGTTCAGGATTACTCATGTATTTTTAAGTTATTGATAAATGGGAGAACACATTTTCCTTTGTAAGAAATCTGAGGCACTTTTTTTAAACAGGTTGAGGACTCAAATGTTAAACTTGTTTCTACACATACTCGAAAAGTATTTGACCGTATTACTTTCAAAGCTACTGTTAGGTAACTACAGATTTGTTATATTTTACAAGGTAAGCAAAAATAAATGTTGCCTTTTGGTCAAAAGATTGCTTCTGTTTACAGTTTTAGAATCACTTTAGTTTACATTGTAAATTAGCATTTTTGGAGCACGACCAGTTTAAAGTCAAATAAAATGTCCCATAGCTTTAACTAACTTGTACAACAAAGTAGTTCATCCTGGAACTGACACTCTTTGTTAACACTGAGTGTGAACTGATTTAAATCGAGAATCGATTCTGGATCGAATCGACACCCAGAGAATCGGAATTGAATCAAATCGTGAGTTGCTCTAAGATTCACATTCCTAGTATTTATAATAAATTCTACATGTTTTAAAGTATAAAAACTCCTGCACGTGTGTTCAGTTTTGCATCCAGTATCCACAGAAATTCAGTCAACTATTTATTTCAAAGACTTTTTTTGTTTATTTACAAATAAAATCAGCTGCATTTAAATGTTATTTAGATTTACTTGCTTGTGGCTTTTGACACAGTTTTGTCTTCACCGTCAGCTCAACATGTTCCCTGGGAAAGTGGAACACAGACACACACACACACACACACACACACACAGGATCAACTCCATCAGTGTTTGCACACACGCTGCAGCTCCTGTCTGGTTTATGTTTAACAGACTCAGATCCAACATGTCTGCCATGGTCACGGAACGACGACGTCACGACTCACAGGTCAAAGAGTTAAAATACACTTGTTGCTTAAAAACTCTACTTGACCCTCACTTTTTAAAATGTGTTCAAATTGTTATGAAATTTGACATAAATATTCATGTTCCATTGTTAAATGATTAAAACGGAGATTTAAAATGTTGCATCAATTTATAATTAAGACTTTGAAGACACCTACATCCAAAATCATCATAATAATAAAAACATATCCAACTTTATTTGGGCCAAATGAAATAAAACACCACAACAGTGTATAAGGATTGTGTTACAATGCATTAAGCCTTATTTTATGTTTCTAGTCCTTAATTCCAAAGAATGTGTCAATTTTGTGCATTTTTTTCCATCTTTTCCACAGCATGGAAGACATTTCCGATCATTTCCTTTTTTTTCATCCCAACTCTAAGAAGCATGAAACTATACAGTCTTTTTTTGATGTTTTTAAATAAACAAAAAACAAAGAAGATGTTCAATCAGCATCTGACTTTCTGTGGGTGGCGGGCAAATCTGTTCTGGATGTGCTTCCGGAGACTCTGGTCCCTGAAGCCATAGATAAGCGGGCTGAGGAAGCGCGGGAAGAGGATGAAGCAGAAATAGTTGAAAAAGGCGATGTCCTCCTGCAGCCACTTTGTGTGCATGACTATGAGGGTTTCAGTGAAGGGGTGAGTGAACGCCAGCATGCACAGCAGCAGCTGGAGGCCGTGCAGCAGCACGGTGTGCAAGGCTTTTCTCACGGAGGCCCTGTCCTGTCGCAGCTTCCTGGTTTCCATCAGGATTCTCACGTAGGTGAACAGGATGACCACAGCCACCACGGCAAAGAAGAGCACGCTCACAGCAGCTCTGAACAGGCCCTGGACCGGCAACGAGTTGACAACAACGGCTTTGCAGAGCACGTGGGAGAGGAGGACGTCTGCAGCAGGATTCTGTTTCCCGAGAAAAAACTCCGTGATGGGGAAGGTGAAGCTGATGACCCAAAGGCTGAGAATGATGATCCAGATCCGGTCTGAGCGCCAGAAGGTCGGGCGCTGCAGGGGGTAGAAAATAGCAACGTAACGCTCGAGAGACATCACAGCCAGGATCAGATTTGTGTTCTGGAAGGTGCCCGTGGACAGAAACAGCAAGGGCACACAGAGCAGAAGAGCAAACCTCAGCTGAGCCATGGCGCAGAGAAAGAGCAGCACCGAGGACAGGATCTGCAGGGTGTCGTTGATCAGCATGTGTGCAAACAGGATGTAACGGGACGAGTCCAAAAACGACCTGTGGGATGTGAAGGTGTGCAACATGATGGCGATGCAGCAGAGGAAGACGAAGAAGAGGGGGATGACTACACACACCTTGATGATCACTGAGGTTTTTTGTGACGTTGCATTGAAGGAAAACTCTGTCGCATTCTGCATTTTTCTGCAGCAGACGTCAACACAAAAACTAAAATCAAATGTAAACAACAACTAACACAACATTTACACCAGCTGCATCGTCTCTAACAGTTCATGCTCACTCCCTCGCCTCTCAGAACCTTCATCAGTCTGAGGAGCTCAGGTTTCGCTCCTGACACATTTCATCCGTGTGCTCCTCTCCTTCTCGGGTGCGTTTGGTGACATTTCTATTTGTTGGCTTGGACCTGAACCCTCCAGAGATCCATCAGCATCGTCTTTGAGGGTTTAGCTTCTCATTAGCAACAAAAAAACAGGAATGGAAAAAAAAAAACAAGTAAAAAAGTTGAGCAATCGAACTGCAAAGAAAAAAGTGGATCTAGTTTCAGGGATCTGAACGGGCCACGACTGGGCATCTAGATGCAACACCTGTAGATTTAAAAGATATTTCATTATTGAAGTTAAAACATTTAACAGCAATTGCTGCTTTCTAGTTTTACAACAAATGGAGCCGCAAATTAAACAAAATGTTAAAAACATTAAGAAACATTCAGGAAAGAGTGGGAATGTGTCATTTTATAAAGTCCCATCTGAAAGGACACACACACACACACACACACACACACACACACACACACACACACACACACACACACACACACGAGTCAGGTCGTGGGGGCAGCAGCCTAATGGGCCATTCCCATCTGTACCGGGTCGGCCCGAGCCGGGTAGCCCCAGTCGGCCCCAGCCTGGCCCGGTTGATTCCACACATCCTTGTCTTAAGCCCATGTGGGCTGATTCTACCCACCAATCAGAGGCTTGCTCTAATGGAAGGTGTGAATTTGCTGTCAGCAGTGGGTGTGTTGGCCCTGGTCGGCCTGAAGCAGACCCCCTCGAGAAGAGGGCTGAGAATGAGCCTTGGTTGGCCCGGAAAAATACCAGCCCACCCAGATATGTAAACAACCTACGCTACCCGGCCCGGGCCGACCCGGTACAGATGGGAATGGCCCATAAGCAGAGAGGCCCAGACTTCCCTCTCTTCAGCCACTTGGACCAGCTCCCCCGGTTTCCTACCTCAGACAAAAACACAATGGAACAAATTTTGTTTTTGCTTTCGTTTTTAGGGTCAGGGTTAGGAAAACTCCACTAGGAGCTTTTTTTTAACTTGATTTTCAAAGTTGTGGCTCCACCAAACTGATGATGTGTCAAGCCAAACAACACTCTGTGAATCCGGCGACCTTGACTTTTGAATTTGTACTTGTGTGGCTGCTTGAATGTTTTTGAAGTTGGAAAACATTTGGAAAAACACAGATGTGATAAAAAAAACAGGTGGCATAGCTGATGCATTATCTTATTTGACGACGTTCCAGTGTCACCCATTGCACAACGAGGTCACAGCAGCTGCAGGTGCGGTAAACTCACGATGCATCTCTGTAAACTTCCACATGCAGCAGCATCAATGACGGTTTCAGAGCAGATCCTGAACGGATGAGCTGATTATTAACACCACGCTCCTGCATGTGCTTTCAGTTGTGCAACTTCAAACAAGCGGAGTCCACTGGGAGCTGCTCACCGGGTCGCTTCAGGACTTTACGCAGGTCCTGCGTCATTCATTGGGTCGGCCTGAGAGCTGTCCACAGCAAAGTATTTAAACTCCATGAAAGGCAAACGACCAAACTAACGTTTCATTGGCTATCAGGCAGAATAAATGTTTGTGTGGAGCAATGACGTTCCAGTGAAACGTCATAAGAAATAAATACAGAAGTTGGATCTCTTTGGTCTTATTAAATTATGGATGTTTAACTTGACTCAAACGTGAAAACGATAAAAACTGTTGTTAATCTTTGGGTTTAATTCAATTCAATTCAATTCAAGTTTATTTATATAGCGCCAAATCACGACAAGAGTCGTCTCAAGGCACTTCACATAATAAACATTCCAATTCAGGTCAGTTCATTAAGTCAATCAGAAATAATTTTTCCTATATAAGGAACCCAGCAAATTGCATCAAGTCACTGACTAGTGTCAGTGACTATACAGCAATCCTCATACTAAGCAAGCATGCAGCGACAGTGGAGAGGAAAACTCCCTTTTAACAGGAAGAAACCTCCAGAGAATCCTGGCTCAGTATAAGCAGCCATCCACGACTCACTGGGGATCGAGAAGACAGAGCACACACACACACACACACACACACACACACACACACACACACACACACACACACACACACACACACACACACACACACACACACACACACACACACACACACACACACACACACACACACACACACACACACACACACACACACACACGCGTGGACAAGTAATGTGTCTATAGTTATATTGTGATGTCTTAGTAAATATTCTATTTGGTGAGAGATAAACTTTATTGTATTTATCCGAGTGGATCTATAATTAAACGGATAAACTAGTATTAGCACATCAAAAGTCAAGGAAACCAAAAAGTTATTATCAGGAGAGGGAGAATGTATTAGTGGTTAGCAGCAGTGTGCTAGTCGATGGCCCCCTCCATGAGGCCACCACAGCTCAGCAGAACGTCATCGCAGCTTCTTCTGGGGAGAAAAACACTCACAGAGAAAATAAAGTTAACAGCTGAAATTGGACAAAATAATACAGTTAAAGAGCAGACTGTAGAAGAAAGCAGTAGAGTGTGAAAAGTGGTCAGTGTATCCTCCAGCAGTCTAAGCCTATAGCAACATAACTACAGAGATAACTCTGGATAATCTATCCTATTTAGATGTAGGCATGTTGGAGGCAGGGCAAGGGAGAGCCGTCTTTACCGACTGTACACTCCACCTCCCTCTACTCCCCCACTTGTCCAGATTTAGGCTAACATCAGATTTTAACCATAGGCCCTATCAAATAAAAATGTTTTAAGCCTATTCTTAAAAGTAGACAAGGTGTCTGCCTCACGGACTAAGGCTGGGAGCTGGTTCCACAGGAGAGGAGCCTGATAACTAAAAGATCTGCCTCCCATCCTAATTTTAGATATTCAGAATTGTGAATCCCTAAATGTAGGTTTTAGAGACTTTTGATCTATTAAATGAACCAAAAGAATATTTTTTCAATCCATTATGGATCCAAAATAAGAAAAATGAAAATAAGCTGACCGACATAGGAATTAGAATTATTGCTAAAGGCTGCAGCTGCATGCTGGCCCAGTTAGGTTCTCTGCAGCGTCTCTGCATGGAGTTAGCGTGTTCTCTACATGTCTGTGTGATTTTGACCCACAGACCAATTTATATTTGTAAACAAATAAAGATTCTGTTTCTGGTACCTTCAGCATATCTGCCATGTTTTTTGTTCAGTCTCACCTGAAGTCCTTTTCCATCGTCTTCCTGTTTTCAGAGAAACAAACTTCAGCTCTTAAATAAGGCAGACCTCTTCAGCAGAAGTTTAGAAGGAATCCAGTTCTTCTGAAGCACGACGGAAGTTGCTTCTCCTTGTAAACTGAAGTTTGACAGTTAAACGGATCTTTGCTTGTCTCTGATTACGACAACATTTCTCCTCTAACACTCTGGGGTCCAGAAGGCGTGTCACACCCTGTCCTGTCTCCCCATTCTGTTCAGTCATGTGTCCCTGTTAACTGCTCCCATCTGCCTCTCGTTTTCCAATCACCCAAGCTCCCAGCCCTCATGTATTTAAACCCCTTCAGTTCTGTGTCTCGTGTTGGCTCATTGTTTCATTGTCCTGCGTGTTCCTCATTAGAATCCTTGTTTTAAATGTTCCTGCCTGCCTGCCTGCTCCTTCCCCTGCAATTGGATCCTCACCTCTGCTTCACTCACCAGCACGCCTGACAAAATGAATCGTGTTCCCTCCAGAGATTCAGGCTACAGAATTAGAATGTCTGCAGACTGGATGATTTTGTTGCACATCGTTATAATCTGTCATGACTGTGGGTAGTTTCCTGACCCAAGACATGCAGAATCGAGCGAGGAGACGTAGGTAAGGAGAAAAAACCCCAAATGTTTATCATAGGGGTAACTGAGGGTGCACCGCCAGACGTGGCGGTGATGCTGAACACAGCTCCGGACAGGGTCTGCAGAGATAGAGACTGGTGAGGGGTTTGGCAGAGAGAAACAGAACTTAAGACTCAGGACCTGCCCACACGTAGCCGGGGATCTGCCAAAACGTAGATATTTTTCTACGTTTTGGCCTGTCATCCACACGAAAACGGAGTTTTTTCACACGAAAACGGATCTTTTTAAAACCTCCGGCCAAAGTGAAGATCTGCGTTTGCTCCGTTTTGGGTGTCTGCGTGTGGACAGACAAAACCGGAGTTTTAAGGTCCGCAACGTCACTTTCCGCGACAAAAAAAATGCTGACATCACGTGTGAGACCTGTGTTTACACTAGCCGACAGCATGGATGCCCTCAGAGCTGCGCTCGCTTTATCAATTGTCCAAGCGCTTTCTGCTTGTTTGTTTTTGCAAGCGGAATTACTGCTCCTTGCGGAAGACCACAGACGAAGGACGAGGTTAAGAACGGGGGAAGTACTGCCGCCTACAGGTCTGGCATGTCCTTAACAACGTATTTATCCGGGTACGTGTGGACAGAGTTTTCTTTTTAAAATGAGGTGGTGTGGATGCAAGTTTTTGTAGGGGCGGATATTCGTTTTTAAAAAAAAACGGCTACGTGTGGACTAGGCCTAAGTCTCTGTGGACCTTACTGTAGACTGACAAGCCTGGGGATCTTGGGAGGGCAGGCAGGACTGGGGTGAGCAGCGTCAGAGGTGATCCAAAATCCAAGCGGAAGTGAAGCGTCTGGGAGTGGGGGTCCAATGGTGGGTGAGCAGTGGGAGAGCGGGTCGGTCCAGGCGTGGAGGGAGATCGGGCTCGAATGAGTTGTCCAGGTTATTGCAGAGGTGGTCTGAGGCGAGAGATCCTAGCGAGGATAAGGCGAAGTAAATTCAACAGCAAAAACAAGTGAGCACAAGACCGGGACGAAGACTACAGTTAACTCTAGTTGGCGAGAGCTACCCAAAGTGAGTAATCATCCGGCGAAGTGAAGTGATCTCTCAGCTCCTCATAAACGCTGGACCGGTTGATTAGCATTAGCCTGCAGCTGGCCGCTCTCCGGAACCGCCCACCTGCAGAGACTTGAGGCAGAATGCACAGAATGGTGCCGACTCACCCCAGACCCTGTGTCAGAACCCAAGCCCCCGGACCGGCCTCTCCCAGCTAACCAGCCTCCATCTTGGACCACATTTCCCAGCATGCTCCTCGTGGGAACACCCGGCATTCTCCCAGTCACACCCAAGCCTATATATGGAAGACGCCGCACCGGCTCTTCACTCAGTCATCGTTTCATTGAAACCCCTGATCAGAGTTCTCTACCAAATAATCCAGACATCAAACATCCTTACCAAGCTCAACTCCCGTACCCAGTCGACCATCGTGACAACCTGACATAATCATACTAAATCCCTCTGCTGATCACACAGGAGTCCCATTTACAGGCGCTGCCATGTGGCGTTTCTGGATTAGGAGGGCCTGAGAGTCCCGCCCACTTTTCCACATGCAACCACTTTTAAAAACAAATAACAGCAGCAAATAAATAAATAAATAAAAACTCAAAAGAAGAAACTATCGAGCTCGGGAGAAGTGACCAAAATCTAAAATTTATTTTTACTTTTCATTTTGGAAAATGTTCCATTTGTTTTCATGGAGTGGGCGGGACTGAAAACATATACTGGAATCAGCCACTAGGGGGACGGTTGTTTTTCCTCTGGCTCCAATATTCAGGTTCCATTCTTCTCCTTAGATTATTTATGTGCCAGTAATACGTGATTTTTCTTGGCTTGATCTTCATTTTTTACCATGAAGCCTGAAAAGTTTTTATAGAAACAGCGTCATCTGGGTCCACCTGCAGGAGGCGCTGTGAGAAAGCCAAACGTCTGACGAGGGGCTCGGTGTAATTCCTGGATGCATAATTCATTAGGTTTAAACATACATGACATCAAACTTGAAACAAATACGTGAGTAAATTGGTAAAAAAAAAGACATTAAAATGAGGTATTTCAGTGAAAATATCTTAAAATCTCAGTTAAAATGTGTCTCGTTTCGGGTTCCAGAATCTTCAGAGGTTTTTCAGAAACTGAAATGCTATAGATTTATTTTAAAGTGAAAATGAGAATCTTTTACTCTGTTCCTATCACAGCACTGACACTTTCGACTGAGCACAGTTTGTGCTTGACATGACAAAGTACAGCTCTGCGGGTAAACTTTAGTCCAGTATAGATCCACGTTACAGAATGTTCTCAACCACCCGGGATCGGGTCAGGACGGAGACGGAAAAGCTCCAAAACAAGCAAGCAGGGGAGAGAGTGAAGCACGGCTCTGGCTCAGCAGCAGAACAGGAAAACAAAAACTATATGTTGGAGATTTGTTGACATCTACAGATTATACATTTGTGGTAAAATGGCCCGTGTTTATAAAGCACCTTCTCAGGGTTCCACAACCCTCCAAGACGATTCCCAACACAATCAGTCAATTCAATTCAAAAATACATTATTAATCCCAGAGGGAAATTGATTGCTGTAGTAGCTCAGAATAATAATAATAATCAAGTCATCAAAGAGTTGTTGTATATTACAATGGCTGTTGGCAGGAAGGATCTCCAGTAGCGGTCAGTGTTGCAGCCAAACTGAAGAAGCCTCTGACTGAAGACACTCTTCCGTTGTCGGACAGTCTTGTGAAGAGAATGCTCAGGGTTGTCCATCATTTTCTTGATTCTCTGGAGAATCCTTCTTTCCATTATCTCCTCCAGCGGTTCCACAGTCGTCCCCAGAACAGAACCAGCCTTTTTTATTAAGCTGTTGAGCCTTTTCAGGTCCCTGCTTCTGATGCTGCTACCCCAACAGACGATGGCTGAAGAGATTACACTCTCAACAACAGACTTGTAGAAGATCTGCAGCATCTTGCTACAGACACTGAAGGACCTAAGCGTCCTCAAGAAGTGCAGTCTGCTGTGTCCCTTCTAGTAAACAGCTTCACTGTTCTTTCTCCAGTCCAGTCTGTTGTCCAGGTGAACTCCAAGGTATTTGTATTCCTCAACCACCTCCACTTCTTCTCCCATGATGGAAACAGTGTTTGACTCCACCCTGTTTCTTCTGAAGTCTAAAATCATCTCCTTTGTTTTGTTCACGTTCAAGGTCAGATGATTGTTTCCACACCATGCCACAAAGCGCTCCACCAGCTCTCTGCACTCAGCTTCCTGTCCATCTCTGATACACCCGACAACTGCAGAGTCATCTGAGTATTTCTGTAGATGACAGGTCTGTGAATTGCACTGGAAGTCTGAGGTGTACAGGGTGAAAAGGAATGGTGAGAGTACAGTCCCCTGTGGTGCTCCAATGTTACTGATCGCCTGGTTTTGTGTGCAGTTCTTCAGCCTCACAAACTGTGGTCTGTTTGTCAGGTAGTCTTTAATCCAGGCGATAGTTGAGGCCCCCACCTGTGTCTTCTGGAGTTTCTGGCAAAGTACATCAGGCTGGATTGTGTTAAATGCACTGGAGAAATCAAAGAACATGACCCTCACAGTGCTGCCAGCTTTGTCCAGATGAGTCATGTCCAGTCATCCCCACGCCGGCGATGATGAGCTACAATAGCCACAGCTGCCCTGGGGCGCACTGACAGAGGTGAGGCCTGAAGAAGAAGAAAGTATCGTTTCTATAGCGCCTCTCAAAATAAAAATCACGAGGCGCTTCACAAAAACAAAAAATGTAAAATTATAAAAAAAATCATTTAGAAAATGTTTAAAAATATATTTTAAATGAGCAAAAAATAGGCAATTGTGTTTTTTAAAAATGTTAAGAAAGAGAGAGAGTGAACTGGAAAGAGGGGAATCAGTGGATCCTGAGGAAGGAGGAATAGGTGGGGAGAGCAGAATAAAGAGAGAGAGGTGAAGAAGGTCATACAAAAGCCAGCTTGAACAAGTGAGTCTTCAGCTGCTTTTTAAAGGAGACCACTGAGTCCACTGATCTCAGGCTCAGGGGGAGAGAGGTCCAGAGTCTGGGGGCCACAGCAGCAGATGATCTGTCACCTTTGACCTTTAGCCTGGTGCTGCACAACCAGTAGGCTTTGGTCACTGGACCTCAGGGGCCCGCTGGAGGTGTAGGGACTAAAAATCATCAGCGCCACCAGTCCCTCCGAACACCACCAGCAGGCAAGGTGGGCCAAGTGTCTTGCCCAAGGACACAGCAGCAGCATTTTATGGTGGGAGCCGGGATCGAACCTACAACCTTCTGATTACTGGACAACCTGCTCTACCTCCTGTTTTAAAGCAGAACGTGTTGCAGCTACAGCCCAACACAACAAATAAAAGTAATAAATAATCAGACTACATGTGCAGTAATTCTTTGTAATAAGATCTTCATACGATCCTTCTCCTCACTAAAGTTCTCCTGCAAACTGTTATAGATCACGTATCTGCTGTGAGCACATCCTCGGAACAGAGAGTGAGAAAGTGTTGTCATCATCGCTCTCTGAAACCTGCACGTATCAGTAGGACGTTACAGATAAAACCAAATACGCACGTCTGCAGGCGGCGTCAACAGATCAATACGGTTTACGTAAGGGTCGAGGCCTTACAAATACCCGCAGGGCGTAGCTGTCGGCACTCGCTCAACAGACTCAGAGCCTCCAGGCTGAGAACAAGAAACCCAGGAAGTTATTGAAAGAGAGCAAACTCCTAAAGATCAGCTTCATCTGCAAAAATGCAAGCTGTTCGTCAGTGTTCTGCATGTGCAAGGCGTGCTGCCGGAGGGCTGCAGCACAATCAAACAGACGCCTCAGCGCTGAGGGGAAGAGTTGCAGCTTGCATCCGGTACCTCAGGTAAATGAAACGGGATCTTTTTGCTTCCTGCTGACATGTTACTCAGGCATTTGCCAAGTTCACGAACTGATTTTGTTTATCTGCAGCAGCTCTGAGCGCTTGAGGCCCGGAGTCCAGAAATCTGGAGATCAGACGAACCCTGCACACACAAGCTTAGCCTCTTTAAGTCTCGGCCACGGGCTTTGGGTGAGTCTTCTGCAAGCCGCAGCTATAGCAGAGGCATCTGTAACAAAAGGGGTGCTCAACGTGTGCTCGATGGTTGTTGTCTTAGCAGCAAGTGGAGGATCTCTCACACAACTCACTGATCAGAAGAGCTGCCTCAGCGCTGACAGACAGCTCCAGTACTTTCCTGTCTCAGGCCACTCTGGCGCTCACTGACGCCCTGACCGACTACTCTAAGGTAGGATTTCATCTCGTGACCAACACGATGAAAAAAAAAAAAAAGCTGAACGTTTTCCTGATTAGCTTCCCTCGCCTGTTCTCCTACAGGCCGTGCATTCACGCATCGCCTTCCAAAGGAAATACCTGAGCTCTCTGGGGAAGATGAGCCCAGCAGAGGAGGAATCACTGCAGCAGGCCGTCAGAGACTGGCGTGCAGAGGTGAGTTTATGAGTCTTAAGACTTTTAGCTTGGCCTTGCAACAAACAAAAGGCGCGTTTGTGTTAACCGTCTCATGTCTGTGTGCTGACAGGCAGCTGAACGACTGAATGAGTGCAAACGTTTCGAATCCACCTGGATCAACGCGGTCAACCTCTCCAAGATGGCAGCCGAGGCGGCGTACGCATCAGGTAAGTTTCATCAAATGTCGGGTTTATTTTAACAAATGGGACAAATGATTTTCTATTTTTCTGAAATGGTTTGCATCTGCATGTTTGCAGGAGCCCACCAGGCGTCCATCTTGGTCCGGACGAACATCCAGGTGGCGCAGTCGCAGGTGGAGGAGGCGCAGAAGCTGTCCGCGGAGGCTGACAAGAAGCTGGCCGAGACAAAAGTGGACGAGATCCAGAGGATGGCCGAGTACACAGCTTTTCTTGAGGGCAGCGACGAACACGAGGTGCAGGAGGCTTATCTACGAGAAGACTGAGACAAACAGGCCCGGATTTAGGGTCAAAGGGCAAACCGTGTTCTTTTTAACTTTGCTCACGTGGTTTGTTTTTCCACCTCAGCTTCTGTTTCAAACCTGTAATATTTTACAAAACTGTCCAGGTTTGTACTTTAAAACAACTAATTTTCAGAAGAATGAACCCAAATGGCACTTTAACATTACTGACCAGATTGTATTTAAGTGTGTTTGTTTAATTATTGATGGTCATCCTGTCGAACTCTGCAACTCCCACGGAGAAACTCAGAGGCACTGTGTGGTATTTACTGTAACTATCGTGTTTTATTATTATTATCTTGTGTGTTCATACTAAACATAAAATGTAATAAAAACATTTAAAAACTTCCATCGATCTGTGTATTTGTGGCACGATCAAGGCGGATGGTGCCACTAATATTAAAAGGAGATTAAAGAGCGACAGCCAAAGCAAATTAAAAGAGGGACATTAATTACAAAACCCTGATAATGAGGCCAAGGAAAAAAAGAGCGTTCAATCTAGTGTGCACAGGGCCACAATGGACAAGGCGGTCCAGTCCGGCCCTGCTGAGCTCTCGACCAGGGAACCTCCAAGGCCGGCGGCGTCCTCGCGGAGCCACAGGATAGTGGCACCTGTACGCGTGCCGCACATGTGTGGAGAGAGGGACACCCACGCTTCTCCGCACTCGGCCACCGTCCATCCTCTAGGACCGTGCTCCTCTGTTCTGGCGGGGGGGTTTCAGGCACGTGTCCTGAAGACACCGTCCGGGGTGCATCTCTGACGCTGGCTCTCCGGTCTGTCATCCTAGCTGTCTCTCCCTTGGTCTTCTTCTTGTGTTTTATTGGCGGTTGGCAAACAACGAATGGTGCATTACCGCCACCAACTAGTGTGGAGTGTCTGGAACAGTGCTCACAAAACAAAATCAGTTCCCCATAACATCCCTATCTCTTTCTAAAACTGAAATAAAATCTGAAAACAGTAACTTTTTGAATTCTGTCTCAATAAATCAATAAGGTCTAGTTTCACTGTCATCTGACTGACTTAGAATCATTTTCCTTCTTTCTGCCAGATATTCCTGACATTGCAATATAACATGAGCTATAGTTTCTTCTTCTCCACAACAATCACATTTCCCTGTATTGTTTCCCTATTATGAATAATGTATTTTTAAACCCAGTATGTCCAAACCTCAGTCTAGAAATGATCACCTCCTCTCCTCTCCCTTGGTCCACGCATTCCTCCTTTTAAATAAAACCTGTCTGCCCTCGCCTCCTGCCTGTTCATTATTTGGCAGTCCAGGCGACACTCTGCCACAGGTGCAGATGATTTGGGGTGATTAAATCAGAATGGAGAGCAATGTTGCACCAAACAAACTAAAAACACACCATCAATAAAAAATAATAATAATAATAATACATTTTATTTAAAAGCGCCTTTCAGAACACCCAAGGTCACTTGACAGAAAAAACTTAAAATACAATAAAACAACAATAAAAACCAAACAAGAAAAAAAAAACAAAGAGAGAAACAGTTCAATAAAATCAGAGGACAAAACATGCACATTAGAATAAAAACTAGTAAAACATGCAATATAGAATATAACGAAAGTACAACATGACGTATTTTGTATCCATACAGTTTCAAATCTTTAAAAAATGTTAATTTTGTAGATCATATTTTATCATGGAGAAGAAAGGAGGCAAAAACATGAGTTCAACAAGGCTTGATTGAACTTTGTTAAGAATTATAAACGTGTTTTCTTTTATTAACGTGACTGTTGAGCACACCGATGTCAGTAAAGTTCATTTATGCAGCTCCTTGCACACTTTTACAAAAAATACATACAGGAACAAACCAGTCAGAGTCACCAGTAAGACTAACATGCATGCTTGTTAGCGGAAGGAACCCTGGGTACATGCGTGCATGCAGGAGAAGATGTTAACTCCATGCTGAAAGGCTGCAGCTGGGTTTCAAACCCGCAACCTCATTACTGCAAGGCACCTGAGCCACCATGCAGCCTGTATGTATAAAAATATGAATTAAAATTACAACTAAACCAATAAAATGCCATAAAATTTTAGTTTTCCGTTAGTAAAGCAACAGCATTTTGGATCAGCTGAAGGTGATTCACAAGATCAGGATTTTCAAAAAAAAAAAAGGTGTGTTTTGAAACAACAAAATCGCCCCAATTTTGCTGTAAAGTCTCTTAATTTAGAAGCATTTGAAATTTTTAAAATTAAAGTGTGAAAGGAGCTTTAACATGCAAAACAACACAGAGTGAATTCATACAAAAAAAGCAAAAAGCATCAAGTAAACAACTAAAACCAAAATCATAAAAACACGTTGCAGTAATCATTAAACAGGTGACCAACATGATGGAATGTTTTAAAATATTCTAAATGGAATATAAATGTATAACCTGGAATTTTTTAAATGTTTTTTTACTTTAAAAGTTATTGTAGTTTGTGTTTTACATTTCTGACATTCATTTTAAGGATTGGGGACTTTCATGCATAGCAGCATTAAAGGCCTTTATTATATTCATTATTTAGTTGTACTGACTTCAGTTAAGAACAAAAACAAGGTTATTTTTTACATTTTTATTTCAACAGAATTGAATTACATCAATTTTTACACAATTTGATGAAAAATGAAGTAAAGCTGTGAATAAAGGACACATCAGATAACATTTCTTTTCAGTAAGCTAAAGCAGGTGTGGTTCTTTAGGGCGAGGTAAAAGGTTTCATCTCTGAGGCCGTAAATGAGAGGACTCAGACACTTTGGAGCAACATTAAACAGGATGTAGTTAAAGTACCTGACACTAACAAACATGGAGAAATCCACCTGGAGCACCGCAGCTTCGATGAACGGGCACAACAGCTGGATGAGGCACAGCAGCAGCTGGAAAACATGAAGACCCACGGTTCTGAGGCCTTTTTGTGTTGACTTCTTATTCTCCCCCGATGCAGCTTTGGCCACCTGCATGATCTTCTCATAGCAGAAAATAATGACGATGCACATGACTAGGAAGTAAAACAGACAAACAGCAGATCTGAGGTGCTGCTGCCACGCCTGCAGGAGGAACATCTCCACCGAGCAGATCAGGTTTCTCTGGAAAAAACTCAGAGAAGCCGACGCGAAGAAGGAGAAGAGGATGGCCATGCAGGGAACAGAGCTGACAGCGTGGATGATGAGGGTGGCGTGCGCGGTGTGGCGCGCCGTGCACAGCTCTGCGTGACGCAGGGGCATGCAGATGGCCACGTAACGCTCCAGCGTCATGGCCGTCAGAGTCACAGGAGTTACAGTAAAGTAGAGAAGTATCACAGCAGTGATGATGGTGCACAGCCAGACCTGCATGGGGAACTGGAAATAGCTCAGGATGAGCAGAACGTCAGTCAAAACCAACAGCAGGCTGTCTGACAGCAACATCACAGCAAACAGAATGTAGCGGGCGCTGGTGTGGAAGCATGCCTTCCTAAAAAAGGTGACGACGAGCAACATGTTGATGCACAGAAATATAAACACCAGGATCTGCACGATGATGACCTGCAGGTTGATCTGTCGCTGCCCAACGACGACAGTCAGAGAGTCGTTTCCCGCCATTTACCTTCTTACACAACTGGGAAAAGTCACCACCTGCATCATCCCTAAACACACCTGGTTAGAGAACAAGTCAAATGATCACCACACAAAACCATAAAACAGTGAAGCTGATCAGAACAAGCAGAGCAACCCCTCAGCCTCAGAAGGACTCTAAACGGTTTTAAATGTAAAACATCTGAGAGCGCCGTCAAATCAAAGTTTTCCCTCTGGTGTCGTCATCCCTCGCTGTCGTTCCTCAGGAGAGATGAATGAGAAAAAAGCTGCGTAGCTGCTTCTGTTACGCCTCGAAACAACGTCTTCATGTAGACTTTTAGTCCCTTTTCCAGAAAAAATGTCACGAACTCCTCCAGCTGACTGCATTCCATTCATTCCTGCCACCAACGTGGCGACTGACGTCATCACGCCGACACTACTTAAGGAAGTGCCGGCGTTCCATTCAGTGCTCAGTCATCGTTCTCACTAGACTTTGTATCGAGTCTCCAGGCCTACCAGCCCTCTAAACCCTCAAGCTAACCCTACAGGAAATAACCACGCCGGTTATCTCCGTCTCTCCGCGTCTGGGCAACAGAACTCTCAGCCACGCTTCAGATCTGCCAACGAACCTGACAGGATGACTGAGCCTCAAGTTGACCCAGCGGAGTTTGCGGGTCTGCGTGCCGAAGTGGCTCAACAGCGCGCAACCTTGGATCAGCATACGGCAGACATGAACCAGCTCCGTGCCATAGCTGATCGCCAAGCCACCAAGATCGAGTCGCTCACCGAGCTGGTACTCCAGCTGACCACTGCTCTGCAACGTCAGACCGCAGCTGTTCCTGACAGGAGGGAACCACCCCTCAGCCTTCCAGAGAAGTGGGATGGAACCAGGGGATCCCCGGAGGGCATGTTGGCGACCCTGGCCATGACTTTCGAGTGCCAGCCGGCACGTTACCCCACATCCTGCTCTCGTGTCGCCCTGCTGACCTCACTGCTGACAGGTCGAGCCGGTGAATGGGCGGCGGCTCTTTACAATCAGAAATCTCCTGCCTGCAATGACTATGAGACTTTTGTAAAGGAGATGAAAAAGACTTTTGTGCACCCCAGCAGCGAGGTCTCGGACGAGACGCGGCTGATTCAGCTTCGCCAGGGCTCCCAGACGGCGGCTCAGTACACCTCTCGCTTCCGGACGACAGCAGCTCGGTTGAGGTGGGATGACGCCGCCCTAAAGGCCGTTTACCTGGAGGGACTGTCACCGAGAATCCGGGAGGGCATGATCGGGCACGAGGTCCCAACCTCCCTGGACCTGGCAGTGGATCTGGCTCTCCAACTGGACCGCTGCATCCTGAACCGGCCGAGCACCATGTCAGCCCCCGTACACACCAGGACGTCACCCCGCCGGCCAGCTTACCAACCGACGGAGGAGCCGATGCAGCTGGGACATCTTCCCCCCGAGGAACGGGCACGGCGCTACCAGGAGGGAAGATGCGCTTACTGTGGGGATTTGGGTCACCACCGTGGCACGTGCCCAAAATGGCCGGGAAAAGGTCCCTCCGGGTCGGAGTAGGAGCTGTCCCGCCCGGAGTCTCCACTTTTCCGGCTCCACACCGAACCACTCTCCCAGTCTCCCTCCACCTGGACCAAGGCCCGACCAGATTGGAGGCTCTTTTAGACACTGGGGCTGCGGAGTGTTTTATCGATCACGGACTGGTTACTCGGCTCAAGATACCCCTACCGCCCTCGACCGACCCATTCCCGTGACATCTGTGGACGGCCGGCCCATCATGCCGTACCCTCTCACCCACCGAACCCAGGGTCTCCACATGACTATTGACCAACACCGGGAGACCCTCCACTTCCTGGTCATCCAGGCTCCGGCTACGCCTCTCATCCTGGGTCATTCCTGGTTCTGCCGCCATGAGCCTCACATCTCCTGGTCCACCAGTAAAGTCCTGGCCTGGGGCACGGGTTGCCATAACCACCGGGACTCCCCTGCACCTCGGACTGGAGCAGCCCCTCCCACAGACGTAGACCTGACGCTCATCCCTCCTCAATACCACGACCTCGCTCAGGTCTTCGCTAAAGAATCCACTACCAGGTTACCACCTCACCGACCCTACGACCTGGAGATCAGGCTCCAGCCCGTCACCACCCCCCCTCGGGGTCGCCTGTTCTCCCTCTCTCCGGCGGAAACCCGGGCTATGGACAATTATATAACTGATGCCCTGCAGAAGGGATTCATCCGACCCTCAACATCCCCCGGGGCCACGGGGTTTTTCTTTGTAAAGAAGAAGGAGGGGGATCTCCGGCCCTGCATAGACTATCGAGGGTTAAATAAGATAACGATCAGGGACCGTCACCCTCTCCCTCTCATGGGCACCGCTCTGGACGCCATCACACAAGCCGCAGTGTTTACTAAACTGGATCTGCGCAGCGCCTATAACCTCATCCGTATTAAGGAAGGCGAGGAGTGGAAGACCGCTTTTATCACGCCCACTGGCCACTATGAATATTTGGTGATGCCTTTTGGACTCTGCAACAGCCCCGCCGTCTTCCAGCAGTTCATTACAGATGTGCTGAGAGACATGTTGGGCCGCTGGGTCTTTGTTTATCTAGATGACATCCTCATCTACTCCCGCACGGCCGAAGAGCACATCCGTCATGTTCGAGCTGTTCTGTCCTGCCTCCTGGACCATGGACTTTACTGCAAACTGGAGAAGTGTGCGTTTCACCAGGAGTCCACCTCCTTCCTGGGTTTTACCATCTCCTCCCAGGGCCTGAAGATGGACCCCCAGAAGGTTCAGGCCGTAGCTCAGTGGCCTCTACCCACGACCCTGAAGCAGCTGCAAAGGTTCCTGGGTTTCTCGAACGTTTACCGGAGGTTTATACGCAATTTCAGTTCCCTCGCAGCACCTCTGACCTCACTCACCAAAACCACCAATCAGCCTCGCCCTTTTCGCCTTACTCCTGAGGCTGTCCGTGCTTTCCATGAGTTGGTCGGACGTTTCACTAAGGAACCCATCCTCCTCCACCCGGACCAGACCCGGCCCTTCGTCGTGGAGGTGGACGCCTCGGATGTGGGAGCGGGGGCCGTTCTCTCGCAACGGGGTCCAGACTCTAAGCTCCACCCATGTGCCTACTTCTCCCGGAAGTTTTCCCCCACACAGCAGAACTACGGGGTCGGCGACAGAGAGCTGCTGGCAATAAAATGGGCGCTGGAGGAATGGAGGCAGTGGCTCCTGGGGACCACCGATCCCTTTCTGATCGGGACCGACCACCAGAATCTCATTCATCTACAGACTGCCCGCCAGCTCAACCCTCGTCAGGCTCGGTGGGCCCTCTTTTTCGAGCCGTACCACTTCCATATTGCCTACCGGCCCGGCTCCAAGAACCTCAAGGCGGACGCTCTCTCTCTGCGTTTCGCACCAGATGCCGCCCCCCCGGAGCCTCGGACCATTCTACCGACTCAACGCTTCCTGGCCTCCCTCCAATGGCCGTTGGAGCAGTCCATACAGGCGGCACTTCCTGGCGATCCAGCGCCGACGGAGACCCCACCGAACCGTCTCTACGTTCCCGCCTCCTGCCGGCAAGAGGCGCTCACGTGGGGGCATTGTTCACGGCTCGCGGGACATCAAGGACAAGCCCGTACCCTCCAGTTCCTCCGTCGGGCTCTCTGGTGGCCGTCCATGAGGAAGGACGTCCGCGAGTTCACAGCTGCATGTGATGTGTGTGCTCGCTCCAAGTCCTCCAACCGACTCGGCGCTGGAGAGTTGCAGCCTCTCCCTGTGCCCAAACGGCCGTGGTCACACATCGGGCTGGACTTTGTCACGGGACTGCCGGCGGTCGACCACCTGGACACTATATTGACTATCACGGACCGTTTCTCCAAGGCCGTGCACTTAGTGGCCCTGGCCGGCCTCCCCACAGCCAAGAAGACGGCCGAACTGCTCCTGGAACAGGTGGTGCGGCTCCATGGTTTCCCTCAGGACGTCGTTTCCGACCGGGGACCCCAGTTCGTCTCACGCTTCTGGAAAGCGTTCTGTCGCCAGGTCGGTGCTTCCACCAGTCTGTCCTCTGGATACCATCCGCAGACAAATGGTCAGACTGAGAGAGCTAACCAGCAGCTTGGACGCTACCTGCGCTGCTTCGCTTCGTCCCAGCCGACCACCTGGCCCCGCTTTCTCCTGTGGGCGGAGCTGTCGCACAACTTCCAGACCTCCTCTGCCACGAGTCTGTCTCCCTTCGAGACCTGTTACGGGTATCAGCCTCCTCTGTTTGAACATCAGGTGCCCGAGGTGGAGGTCCCTGCTGCCCAGACGCTGGTCCGCCGCTGTCGGCTCGCCTGGATCCGGGCCCGTGTGGCCATCACCCGGGCCAACACGGAGTATGCCGGTCAGCATCGCCGCCGCCACCGGCCTGGCCCCGTCTTCCGGTCTGGCGACCAGGTGTGGCTCTCCTCCGCTAACCTGAGGATGCCGGCTGGCTCCCGGAAGCTCACTCCTCGCTTCCTGGGTCCGTTCCCTGTCCTCAAGGTCATCAATCCAGTCACCTGCCGTCTGCGCCTCCCGGCTACTCTCCGGATCCACCCGGTCTTTCACGTCTCCCAGCTTAAGCCGGTGATCTCCTCTCCTCTCCACCCTCCACCGGTCCGGGTGCCTCCGCCCCGCGGTGTTGAGGCGGATCGCACCTACACGGTCCGCAGGATTCTGGACGCTCGCCGCCGGGGACGAGGTTGGCAGTACCTCGTGGACTGGGAGGGGTACGGGCCTGAGGAACGCTCTTGGGAGCCCACGAGCTCGTTTGTCGACCCTACCCTGCTAACAGACTTCTGGGCCCGCCGTCCTGGGACTTCGGGAGCCGTCCCTAGAGGGGGGGGGGGGGGTCCTGTCACGAACTCCTCCAGCTGACTGCATTCCATTCATTCCTGCCACCAACGTGGCGACTGACGTCATCATGCCGATACTACTTAAGGAAGTGCCGGTGTTTCATTCAGTGCTCAGTCATCGTTCTCACCAGACTTTGAATCGAGTCTCCAGGCCTACCAGCCCTCTAAACCCTCAAGCTAACCCTACAGGAAATAACCTCCGTCTCTCTGCGTCTGGGCAACAGAACTCTCAGTCACGCTTCAGATCTGCCAACGAACCTGACAAAAAACACCATGAAACTCGAGGCTTTCGAGGCCTTTCAGCCAAAACACAAGTTAAACATGGTTTTGTTGTCGAGCATCTATCAACTGGTAACTAAGGAGGTCCTGATCGTGTTTTCTCAGTCCAACACTTCTAGAACTGGTGATGCTCTAATATCACCAAGTCAAAAGTCCTCTAATCTCCAGACAGTCCTGTCATATACAGGAGTTAAATTCACAGTCATGCTGATTATTTGTCCTATAAATTAATTCAAGTTCTACTTTTTTGAGATTTTCACGCAGACCCCATTCTTCTTGGAGACTTTCCAGCCCTTTTCTTGCCACCTTCTTCTCTTTGAGCTTTTCTCTTCAGGTGTCTCCACAGCCAATCATCTCTCTCCATTTAGTCCTACCTTCTGCAGCCTCCACCCTCACACCAACTAACTTCATGTCCTCCTTCCCCGCATCCACGAATCCCTCTTTTCTTTGGTCTGCCTCTCAGCCTCCTGCCTAGTGGCTCCAAACTCAGCATCCTACTACTTATGTCACCTTTGCCTCTTGTCTGGACATGTCCCATCTCATTCTGTCGTCTTTTACTTTATCTATTCAATTCAAGTTTATTTATAAAGCGCCAAATCACAAGAGTCGACTCAAGGCACTTCACATAATAAACATTCCAATACAGGTCAGTTCATTAAGCCAATCAGTAAAAAGTTTCCTATATAAGGAACCCAGCAAATTGCATCGAGTCACTGACTAGTGTCAGAGTCTTTACAGCAATCCTCATACTAAGCAAGCATGCAGCGACAGTGGAGAGGAAAACTCCCTTTTAACAGGAATAAACCTCCAGAGGATTCTGGGTCAGTATAAGCAGCCATCCTCCACGACTCACTGGGGATCGATAAGACAGAGCACACACACACACGCACGCACGCACGCACACACACACACACACACACACAAACACACACACACACACACACACACACACACTTTCAGGTCCAAAGATCTACAAAACATCTAACAGCTGTCCCTCTGATCTGTCCTTTTCATGATGACCATTCTAACTCGATGGATAGTCATAAACTTTTCTTCTGTGCCTCGATGATAAACTTGTGGCAACAATTTTTACTGTCTAATTATTTATAAATCTCACAAGCCAGAAGTCCTTCCTGCTACTTATTCTGAAAGGTTTGCTGCCAGATATACTATACTTGATTAAAAGTTTTATTTATTTTTGACATCAACATTTTGTTTGGTAAATTTTTTTAGTCTGTGAGGAAGAAGAAAAAGAAAATATCTTTTCCATAACGCCGCTCAAGATAAAAATCACGAGGCGCTTCACAAAAACAAAAAATGTAAAAATATAAAAAAAAAGAATTTAGAAAACGGTTAAAATATATTTAAAATGAGCAAAAAATTGAAAATTGTGATAAAAAATGTTAAGAAAGAGAGAGAGAGTGAATAGGAAAGAGGGAAATCAGTGGATCCTGAGGAAGGTGGAATAGGTGGGGAGAGCAGAATAAAGAGAGAGTGGTGAAGAAGGTCATACAAAAGCCAGCTTGAACAAGTGAGTCTTCAGCTGCTTTTTAAAGGAGACCACTGAGTCCACTGATCTCAGGCTCAGAGGGAGAGAGGTCCAGAGTCTGGGTGCCACAGCAGCAAATGATCTGTCACCTTTGGTCTTTAGCCTGGTGCTGCACAACCAGTAGGCTTTGATCACTGGACCTCAGGGACCTGCTGGGGGTGTAGGGACTAAGAAGATCACCAATGTAAGATGGTGCTTGTCCATGTAAGGCCCTATAGACCAGAGAAGCGGGGTGATGTGGGTGTGTTTGGAGGACTTGGTCAGAAGCCGAGCACAGGCGTTCTGAACCACCTGTAGACGGTTCAGGGAGGTTCTGCTCAGACACGTGAAAAGAGAGTTACAGTTGTCTAAGCGTGAGGAGATGAAGGTGTGGAGAACTGTCTCAAGTTCAGAGCGGGACAGAATGGGACTCAGCTTAGCAACGTTCCTGAGATGGAAGAAGGAAGAGCGAACAAGAGAACTGACAGGAAAATCCAGGGTGAGAGCTGGGTCAAAGGTCACACCAAGATTCCTGACGGAAGGTTTGGTGTGAGAAGCAAGCTGACCAAGAGAGTCGCTGACTTTGGGAACCAGCTTGTCTGGGGCACAGATGAGGATCTCAGTCGTATCTTCATTCAGCTGAAGAAAGCTCCCACCATCCAGGTTTTGATAGAGTCTGAGCAGGTGTGTAACAGCTGCAGCTTAGACATCTCATGGGGCTTAAAGGAGATGACCAGTTGGATGCCATCTGCATAAAAATGGTAGGAGATTCCTTTGAAGGAGCTCAGGATGTGCTGAAGAGGGAGCAGATAGAGGAGGAAGAGCAGAGGCCCCAGCACAGAACCTTGTGGGACACCATGGGTAAGGAAGGTGGTGGAGGACCTAAACGTGGAAACGGCCACAGAAATGGAGCGCTCAGAAAGATGAGAGGAGAACCACTCCAGAGCAGTTCCTGATAGGCCTACCCAGTCTCTCAGCCTCTCCAGTAGCAGGTGATGGTCAACAGTGTCAAAGGCTGCAGTCAGGTCCAGCAGGACCAGAACAGAACAGTCCCCTGCATCACTGTGAGTCAGAAGGCCATTAGAGACCCTAAGAAGAGCTGTTTCAGTAGAATGAGCTCTACAAAAACCTGACTGGAAGCTATCATAGATGTTATGTTCATCAAGAGCAAGAGCTGTGCTTTAGGTTGAATCCATAAATGTTAATTAGCAGTATTCTTTTTCTTTTTGTATAGGCTAACAGTGTTTGTTGGATTTTAAATTGTAAAAAATGTTTAAAAAACAAGATTTAAAAATAAATTCATGTAGGTTAGACCACAAAGGTATAAAGATATTTTATTGTGTTTTCAATCCTGACAGTTATGGGTTCCTTTTGTCTGGAGCTAGTGCCCTTTGGCCTTTTCTCTCTTCTGACACAAAATTATCCAACATATTTCCATATACCATATAACGGAAGGCATTCATTAAAAGTGACATCACATCCTCTGCTCATCCAGAGATTCATAATCTCCAGACATATGTTGCTATCAAACTATCCACAAGGGGGAGCTGTCAGTCTGTGAGATGCACCCGAATCCGCAGCGGGTAAATAAGCCTTAAGAAACCGGAAGTTTGAAATGGAGCAACCGAATTTCCTCTGCCGTCTTTTACTTCTCTAAAATAATTTAAACATTTTTAACGTCCTTCTGTAAAACTCGCCCTGAGACGTTCACGTCAGTCAAGCAGAATTTACTTTGGAGACGCTTTTTAAAGATGGAGGAAGCGTTGTAATCTCCAAGGGCTCAACGCTAATAGGCAACGTTTCTTTTGGACAAGGTAAGTTTTTGTTGGACTTTAGAGAATCTTAATTTAATTTTTATTTTAATGAAACAATAACAGTGCAGAAAATTGTTGTTTGCAGAGTTTACTGTAAACTAATTTGGTGCTAGCTTGAACGCTAACTTGACCCGCTTGAATAGTTGACGTCATCACACAAGTGCTGCTGGGCGCTAGCGTCAAACAAACAACCTGCATTTGCCAGTTGAAAAAACTAAATAAAAACTTTTATGCTCAGTTACTGCTGAGCTGAGTAGGTAGATCCAGTGGACGATGGTCTGGGGTCAGAGCTAAAAAGCAATCACGTATTCCGTTTTCCGATGTCAGTAAAAAGACCTGTCACACAACTGGTTGTTGTTGGCGTGTGTATTACACTTGCCTCCTTTTTTTATTGGATAACTCTAAAGGTCAAAGTTCAATACAGAGAGCATCGATTGGTTGTTACATCAACACACATCATTTCCTGTCCTGTTCCCCTTATAAATGAAAGCATCTATACCAGGGGTGTCAAATATGCGGGTTAAATCCGGCCCGCGAGATGGTTGTGTGAACTTTATTTTCATACTTTACAATGTAGAGTGAAATTAAACTCATCTTTGTGAGCAAGTTTTCTCTGTAATGAGTATAAATAAAACAAAGCTGCGCTCAAGGCTCACACAAGAACTTGAATCACATCCTGAAGTTGGCTGCCACTCAGGATGTGACTTCTGATATTGATGTGCTGGTGAAAGCTAAAAGATGTTAGGTAAAATTAGTCAAATATACTTTAAATGCTGCATGAAACTGATCTAGCCATGTGACCTGTAAGCTCTATGAATCACTAAGGAATGTTCTTTTTAGGCCCGAGCAGCGAAAGCGCTGCGAAGGCCTCTTGTTTTTGCTCTGTTTATTAGGCCCGAGCAGCGAAAGCGCTGCGAAGGCCTCTTGTTTTTGCTCTGATTATTATTAGGCCCGAGCAGCGAAAGCGCTGCGAAGGCCTCTTGTTTTTGCTCTGATTATTATTAGGCCCGAGCAGCGAAAGCGCTGCGAAGGCCTCTTGTTTTTGCTCTGATTATTATTAGGCCCGAGCAGCGAAAGCGCTGCGAAGGCCTCTTGTTTTTGCTCTGATTATTATTAGGCCCGAGCAGCGAAAGCGCTGCGAAGGCCTCTTGTTTTTGCTCTGATTATTATTATTTTTTGTTATTCCGTGCCCCCTTTGAACAGCTTTTTGGGGACCTTACCATACCCCAAAACTCACAATATTTTGCACACTTGTCAGGCCTGGTGAAAAATTTGATATTTTAAAGGTCCCAAAAAAATCGCAAAGAAAATGGCTGAACAGCGCCCCCTACAAAGTGAAAAAAACCCCTCTCCATAAAGCTTAGTTTATCGTACAGTTATGAAATTTGGTACACTTGTAGTACTCAACAGTCCGCACAGAAAAGTCTCTTGCAACCATGGTCAATATCAAACAGGAAGTCGGCCATTTTGGGTTGAAATGGCGATTTTTTGCCGTTTTTGCCGTTTTTAGGGTCCGTTTCTGATTGGATTGCTCGATCATTTTTCGCACGATCGTCTCAAAAATTGTGTAAAATTGCTCAGAAGGGATGGGCGAACAAAATGAGATAAGGATTCTGAGTTTTCGTATATGTTGAAGGGGCGGAGCCAGGCCTCGAAGTTTGACTACTCGCCAAAAATATTTAAATTGCTATAACTTCATAACTGAATGGAATAGAGTTACCAAACTTTCTGTGGTCATTCGTCATCCACCCACAAAGTAAATTGAAAGGTCGGATGATGACATCACACAAGCCCCGCCCCCTCAGGACCAAAAAGATCAAGTTTTACTGTGAAAGGTCCCAAATTGCCCCATTTCACTTAATCACCACAAATTTGTAGCTGGTAACTCAAGACAAGTGGGGGTTGCTTGGCGTCACTTTATGGGAGTTTTCGGCAGAGGGCGGGGCTGTGGTGGCGCGGCGAATTCAGGCGTACCGCCTTGGCCTTACGTTTGCCTCCCATTTCGTCATTTCCAAAGATATCGTCACGAAACTTCTTGTGAGTGATCCTAGTCCGGCCCCCCAAAAGATCTGATGTGAACATCTGGTGGGCGTGGCCTATTTTCTGAAATAGCGCCCCCTAGGACCATTAAAACTATTAGCCCCAAGCCATGCTTTGACTGAGGATTACGAAATTTGGTACACTAATGTGGTGTCTCAGGACCTACAAAAAAGTCTCTTGGAGTCAAGTTCAAAGTCGCACAGGAAGTCGGCCATTTTGGATCAAGTACGCGATTTAGTGGTTTTCGCACACGTTGTTTGGAGAGTGATGCTCCGTCGCCCTTTTCACCAATCTCCTTCAAACTTCTGCTATATACCCTTAAGACATAGGGGAAAAAATTCAACCGTCGGATTTTTCAAAAGTTGAAAGGTGTGGGCGTGGCTAAGCCTCAAACTTTGACCTGTCGCCACGCTAGTCTTTTTTTCACAGCTCCCTACTGGACTCCTTTTACCCAATCACCAGGATTCTGTGGCAAACAGCAGTAGACAAGTTGAGGTTACTTGGTCTCCAGTACTGGCAGGTTTTGAAAAAAGGCGGGGCTTTGGGACCATGGCGAAAATCGCCATCACGCCATGGAAATACGTTTGTCTCTCATTTCTTCAGTTATCGTGATATTGCTACGAAACTTCTGGTGAGTGATCCTAGTCTGAGCTCCAAGAGAAATAGACAGCTGAATTTTGTGGGCGTGGCCTATGTTTTGAAATAGCGCCCCCTAGGACCATTTAAACTATTAGCCCCAAGCCATGCTTTGACTGAGGATTACGAAATTTGGTACACTAATGTGGTGTCTCAGGACCTACAAAAAAGTCTCTTGGAGTCAAGTTCAAAGTCGCACAGGAAGTCGGCCATTTTGGATCAAGTACGCGATTTAGTGGTTTTCGCACACGTTGTTTGGAGAGTGATGCTCCGTCGCCCTTTTCACCAATCTCCTTCAAACTTCTGCTATATACCCTTAAGACATAGGGGAAAAAATTCAACCGTCGGATTTTTCAAAAGTTGAAAGGTGTGGGCGTGGCTAAGCCTCAAACTTTGACCTGTCGCCACGCTACTCTTTTTTTCACAGCTCCCTACTGGACTCCTTTTACCCAATCACCAGGATTCTGTGGCAAACAGCAGTAGACAAGTTGAGGTTACTTGGTCTCCAGTACTGGCAGGTTTTGAAAAAAGGCGGGGCTTTGGGACCATGGCGAAAATCGCCATCACGCCATGGAAATACGTTTGTCTCATTTCTTCAGTTATCGTGATATTGCTACGAAACTTCTGGTGAGTGATCCTAGTCTGAGCTCCAAGAGAAATAGACAGCTGAAGTTTGTGGGCGTGGCCTATATTCTTAAATAGCGCCCCCTAGAGCCATTAAAACTTTCAGCCCCAAGCCATGCTTTGACTGAGGATTACGAAATTTGGTACACTAATGTGGGGTCTCAGGACCTACAAAAAAGTCTCTTGGAGCCAAGCGTAAAGTCGCACAGGAAGTCGGCCATTTTGGTGCAAGTACGTGATTTAGTGGTTTTCGCACACATTGTTTGGAGAGTGATGCTCCGTCGCCCTTTTCACCAATCACCTTCAAACTTCTGCAATACACTCTTAAGACATAGGGGAAAAAATTCAACCGTCGGATTTTTCAAAAGTTGAAAGGTGTGGGCGTGGCTAAGCCTCAAACTTTGACCTGCCGCCACGCCACTCTTTTTTTCACAGCTCCCTACTGGACTCCTTTTACCTAATCACCAGGATTCTGTGGGAAACAGCAGTAGACAACTTGAGGTTACTTGGTCTCCAGTACTGGCAGGTTTTGAAAAAAGGCGGGGCTTTGGGAGCATGGCGAAAATCGCCATCACGCCATGGAAATACGTTTGCCTCTCATTTCTTCAGTTATCGTGATATCGCTCCGACACTTCTGGTGAGTGATCCTAGTCTGAGCCCCAAGAGAAATAGACATCTGAAGTTTGTGGGCGTGGCCTATTCTCTTAAATAGCGCCCCCCAAGGACCATTTAAACTAATAGCCCCAAGCCAAGCTTTGACTGAGGATTACGAAATTTGGTACACTAATGTGGTGTCTCAGTACCTACAAAAAAGTCTCTTGGAGCCAAGTGCAAAGTCGCACAGGAAGTCGGCCATTTTGGTCCACGTACGCGATTTAGTGGTTTTCGCACATGTTGTTTGGAGAGTGATGCTTCGTCGCCCTTTTCACCAATCTCCTTCAAACTTCTGCTATATACTCTTAAGACATAGGGGAAAAAATTCAACCGTCGGATTTTTCAAAAGTTGAAAGGTGTGGGCGTGCCTAAGCCTCAAACTTTGACCTGTAGCCACGCCACTCTTTTTTTCACAGCTCCCTACTGGACTCCTTTTACCCAATCACCAGGATTCTGTGGGAATCAGCAGTAGACAACTTGAGGTTACTTAGTCTCCAGTACTGGCAGGTTTTGAAAAAAGGCGGGGCTTTGAGAGCATGGCGAAAATCGCCATCACGCCATGGAAATACGTTTGCCTCTCATTTCTTCAGTTATCGTGATATCGCTACGAAACTTCTGGTGAGTGATCCTAGTCTGACCCCCAAGAGAAATAGACAGCTGAAGTTTGTGGGCGTGGCCTATTCTCTTAAATAGCGCCCCCTAGGACCATTTAAACTAATAGCCCCAAGCCATGCTTTGATTGAGGATTACGAAATTTGGTACACTAATGTGGTGTCTCAGGACCTACAAAAAAGCCTCTTGGAGCCAAGCGCAAAGTCGCACAGGAAGTCGGCCATTTTGGTCCAAGTACGCGATTTAGTGGTTTTCGCACACGTTGTTTGGAGAGTGATGCTCCGTCGCCCTTTTCACCAATCACTTTCAAACTTCTGCTGTATACTCTTAAGACGTAGGGTAAAAAATTCAACCGTCGGATTTTTCAAAAGTTGAAAGGTGTGGGCGTGGCTAAGCCTCAAACTTTGACCTTTCGCCATTACTTTACTTGACTTAATAACTCCCATGAGCATGATCAGATCTTTTTCAAACTTTGTCTGTGTGATAATTGACCATATCTGTAAAAAATGACAATGTGGACAGCTGACATCACCTAAGCCCCGCCCCCTGACTACAGGAATTCTATTTTTTTATGCTGAAATGCCCATATTTGTCCCCTCTAATTTAGTCAACAAGACACCAAGGTCATGCACTGTCTTCATGATGCTGTATTGACCATTCAGATCTGATAGCTTTCCAGAAAGGGAGGGGCTTTGATGCCTTGGTGAATTCTGGCGTAACGCCGTAACCTTACAAATCATTTTAATGGTGAGCTCAGAGGGGATGCTGAGTCAGGGTGAGGTGCGGACTAGGAGGCCATTCGCGGATTCTAGTGTCGGGGTGGTTGACGTTTCTGTTCTGCCAGACGTGCCTTGGTGCCCCGGGCTGCCGGTCAGGCCGGAGCGGCGCGGAGCTGCGAGGGCCGAACGACGCTGCTTGCAGCTTTAATTATTTTTTGTTATTCCGTGCCCCCTTTGAACAGCTTTTTGGGGACCTTAACATACCCCAAAACTCACAATATTTTGCACACTTGTCAGGCCTGGTGAAAAATTTGATATTTTAAAGGTCCCAAAAAAATCGCAAAGAAAATGGCTGAACAGCGCCCCCTACAAAGTGAAAAAAACCCCTCTCCATAAAGCTTAGTTTATCGTACAGTTATGAAATTTGGTACACTTGTAGTACTCAACAGTCCGCACAGAAAAGTCTCTTGCAACCATGGTCAATATCAAACAGGAAGTCGGCCATTTTGGGTTGAAATGGCGATTTTTTGCCGTTTTTGCCGTTTTTAGGGTCCGTTTCTGATTGGATTGCTCGATCATTTTTCGCACGATCGTCTCAAAAATTGTGTAAAATTGCTCAGAAGGGATGGGCGAACAAAATGAGATAAGGATTCTGAGTTTTCGTATATGTTGAAGGGGCGGAGCCAGGCCTCGAAGTTTGACTACTCGCCAAAAATATTTAAATTGCTATAACTTCATAACTGAATGGAATAGAGTTACCAAACTTTCTGTGGTCATTCGTCATCCACCCACAAAGTAAATTGAAAGGTCGGATGATGACATCACACAAGCCCCGCCCCCTCAGGACCAAAAAGATCAAGTTTTACTGTGAAAGGTCCCAAATTGCCCCATTTCACTTAATCACCACAAATTTGTAGCTGGTAACTCAAGACAAGTGGGGGTTGCTTGGCGTCACTTTATGGGAGTTTTCGGCAGAGGGCGGGGCTGTGGTGGCGCGGCGAATTCAGGCGTACCGCCTTGGCCTTACGTTTGCCTCCCATTTCGTCATTTCCAAAGATATCGTCACGAAACTTCTTGTGAGTGATCCTAGTCCGGCCCCCCAAAAGATCTGATGTGAACATCTGGTGGGCGTGGCCTATTTTCTGAAATAGCGCCCCCTAGGACCATTAAAACTATTAGCCCCAAGCCATGCTTTGACTGAGGATTACGAAATTTGGTACACTAATGTGGTGTCTCAGGACCTACAAAAAAGTCTCTTGGAGTCAAGTTCAAAGTCGCACAGGAAGTCGGCCATTTTGGATCAAGTACGCGATTTAGTGGTTTTCGCACACGTTGTTTGGAGAGTGATGCTCCGTCGCCCTTTTCACCAATCTCCTTCAAACTTCTGCTATATACCCTTAAGACATAGGGGAAAAAATTCAACCGTCTGATTTTTCAAAAGTTGAAAGGTGTGGGCGTGGCTAAGCCTCAAACTTTGACCTGTCGCCACGCTACTCTTTTTTTCACAGCTCCCTACTGGACTCCTTTTACCCAATCACCAGGATTCTGTGGCAAACAGCAGTAGACAAGTTGAGGTTACTTGGTCTCCAGTACTGGCAGGTTTTGAAAAAAGGCGGGGCTTTGGGACCATGGCGAAAATCGCCATCACGCCATGGAAATACGTTTGTCTCTCATTTCTTCAGTTATCGTGATATTGCTACGAAACTTCTGGTGAGTGATCCTAGTCTGAGCTCCAAGAGAAATAGACAGCTGAATTTTGTGGGCGTGGCCTATGTTTTGAAATAGCGCCCCCTAGGACCATTTAAACTATTAGCCCCAAGCCATGCTTTGACTGAGGATTACGAAATTTGGTACACTAATGTGGTGTCTCAGGACCTACAAAAAAGTCTCTTGGAGTCAAGTTCAAAGTCGCACAGGAAGTCGGCCATTTTGGATCAAGTACGCGATTTAGTGGTTTTCGCACACGTTGTTTGGAGAGTGATGCTCCGTCGCCCTTTTCACCAATCTCCTTCAAACTTCTGCTATATACCCTTAAGACATAGGGGAAAAAATTTAACCGTCGGATTTTTCAAAAGTTGAAAGGTGTGGGCGTGGCTAAGCCTCAAACTTTGACCTGTCGCCACGCTACTCTTTTTTTCACAGCTCCCTACTGGACTCCTTTTACCCAATCACCAGGATTCTGTGGCAAACAGCAGTAGACAAGTTGAGGTTACTTGGTCTCCAGTACTGGCAGGTTTTGAAAAAAGGCGGGGCTTTGGGACCATGGCGAAAATCGCCATCACGCCATGGAAATACGTTTGTCTCATTTCTTCAGTTATCGTGATATTGCTACGAAACTTCTGGTGAGTGATCCTAGTCTGAGCTCCAAGAGAAATAGACAGCTGAAGTTTGTGGGCGTGGCCTATATTCTTAAATAGCGCCCCCTAGAGCCATTAAAACTTTCAGCCCCAAGCCATGCTTTGACTGAGGATTACGAAATTTGGTACACTAATGTGGGGTCTCAGGACCTACAAAAAAGTCTCTTGGAGCCAAGCGTAAAGTCGCACAGGAAGTCGGCCATTTTGGTGCAAGTACGTGATTTAGTGGTTTTCGCACACATTGTTTGGAGAGTGATGCTCCGTCGCCCTTTTCACCAATCACCTTCAAACTTCTGCAATACACTCTTAAGACATAGGGGAAAAAATTCAACCGTCGGATTTTTCAAAAGTTGAAAGGTGTGGGCGTGGCTAAGCCTCAAACGTTGACCTTTCGCCATTACTTTACTTGACTTAATAACTCCCATGTGCATGATCAGATCTTTTTCGAACTTTGTCTGTGTGATCATTGACCATATCTGTAAACAATGACAATGTGGACAGCTGACATCACCTAAGCCCCGCCCCCTGACTACAGGAATTTATTTTTTATGCTGAAATGCCCATATTTGTCCCCTCTAATTTAGTCAACATGACCCTAAGGTCATGCACTGTCTTCATGATGCTGTAATGACCATTCAGATCTGATAGCTTTCCAGAAAGGGAGGGGCTTTGATGCCATGGCGAATTCTGGCGTAACGCCGTAATCTTAATATTCAATTTAATGGTGAGCTCAGAGGGGATGCTGAGTCAGGGTGAGGTGCAGACTAGGAGGCCATTCGCGGTTTCTGGTGTCGGGGTGGTTGACGTTTCTGTTCTGTCAGACGTGCACTGGTGCCCCGGGCTGCCGTCCAGACCGGAGCGGCGCGGAGCTGCGAGGGCCGAACGACGCTGCTTGCAGCTTTAATTATTTTTTGTTATTCCGTGCCCCCTTTGAACAGCTTTTTGGGGACCTTAACATACCCCAAAACTCACAATATTTTGCACACTTGTCAGGCCTGGTGAAAAATTTGATATTTTAAAGGTCCCAAAAAAATCGCAAAGAAAATGGCTGAACAGCGCCCCCTACAAAGTGAAAAAAAACCCTCTCCATAAAGCTTAGTTTATCGTACAGTTATGAAATTTGGTACACTTGTAGTACTCAACAGTCCGCACAGAAAAGTCTCTTGCAACCATGGTCAATATCAAACAGGAAGTCGGCCATTTTGGGTTGAAATGGCGATTTTTTGCCGTTTTTGCCGTTTTTAGGGTCCGTTTCTGATTGGATTGCTCGATCATTTTTCGCACGATCGTCTCAAAAATTGTGTAAAATTGCTCAGAAGGGATGGGCGAACAAAATGAGATAAGGATTCTGAGTTTTCGTATATGTTGAAGGGGCGGAGCCAGGCCTCGAAGTTTGACTACTCGCCAAAAATATTTAAATTGCTATAACTTCATAACTGAATGGAATAGAGTTACCAAACTTTCTGTGGTCATTCGTCATCCACCCACAAAGTAAATTGAAAGGTCGGATGATGACATCACACAAGCCCCGCCCCCTCAGGACCAAAAAGATCAAGTTTTACTGTGAAAGGTCCCAAATTGCCCCATTTCACTTAATCACCACAAATTTGTAGCTGGTAACTCAAGACAAGTGGGGGTTGCTTGGCGTCACTTTATGGGAGTTTTCGGCAGAGGGCGGGGCTGTGGTGGCGCGGCGAATTCAGGCGTACCGCCTTGGCCTTACGTTTGCCTCCCATTTCGTCATTTCCAAAGATATCGTCACGAAACTTCTTGTGAGTGATCCTAGTCCGGCCCCCCAAAAGATCTGATGTGAACATCTGGTGGGCGTGGCCTATTTTCTGAAATAGCGCCCCCTAGGACCATTAAAACTATTAGCCCCAAGCCATGCTTTGACTGAGGATTACGAAATTTGGTACACTAATGTGGTGTCTCAGGACCTACAAAAAAGTCTCTTGGAGTCAAGTTCAAAGTCGCACAGGAAGTCGGCCATTTTGGATCAAGTACGCGATTTAGTGGTTTTCGCACACGTTGTTTGGAGAGTGATGCTCCGTCGCCCTTTTCACCAATCTCCTTCAAACTTCTGCTATATACCCTTAAGACATAGGGGAAAAAATTCAACCGTCGGATTTTTCAAAAGTTGAAAGGTGTGGGCGTGGCTAAGCCTCAAACTTTGACCTGTCGCCACGCTACTCTTTTTTTCACAGCTCCCTACTGGACTCCTTTTACCCAATCACCAGGATTCTGTGGCAAACAGCAGTAGACAAGTTGAGGTTACTTGGTCTCCAGTACTGGCAGGTTTTGAAAAAAGGCGGGGCTTTGGGACCATGGCGAAAATCGCCATCACGCCATGGAAATACGTTTGTCTCTCATTTCTTCAGTTATCGTGATATTGCTACGAAACTTCTGGTGAGTGATCCTAGTCTGAGCTCCAAGAGAAATAGACAGCTGAATTTTGTGGGCGTGGCCTATGTTTTGAAATAGCGCCCCCTAGGACCATTTAAACTATTAGCCCCAAGCCATGCTTTGACTGAGGATTACGAAATTTGGTACACTAATGTGGTGTCTCAGGACCTACAAAAAAGTCTCTTGGAGTCAAGTTCAAAGTCGCACAGGAAGTCGGCCATTTTGGATCAAGTACGCGATTTAGTGGTTTTCGCACACGTTGTTTGGAGAGTGATGCTCCGTCGCCCTTTTCACCAATCTCCTTCAAACTTCTGCTATATACCCTTAAGACATAGGGGAAAAAATTTAACCGTCGGATTTTTCAAAAGTTGAAAGGTGTGGGCGTGGCTAAGCCTCAAACTTTGACCTGTCGCCACGCTACTCTTTTTTTCACAGCTCCCTACTGGACTCCTTTTACCCAATCACCAGGATTCTGTGGCAAACAGCAGTAGACAAGTTGAGGTTACTTGGTCTCCAGTACTGGCAGGTTTTGAAAAAAGGCGGGGCTTTGGGACCATGGCGAAAATCGCCATCACGCCATGGAAATACGTTTGTCTCATTTCTTCAGTTATCGTGATATTGCTACGAAACTTCTGGTGAGTGATCCTAGTCTGAGCTCCAAGAGAAATAGACAGCTGAAGTTTGTGGGCGTGGCCTATATTCTTAAATAGCGCCCCCTAGAGCCATTAAAACTTTCAGCCCCAAGCCATGCTTTGACTGAGGATTACGAAATTTGGTACACTAATGTGGGGTCTCAGGACCTACAAAAAAGTCTCTTGGAGCCAAGCGTAAAGTCGCACAGGAAGTCGGCCATTTTGGTGCAAGTACGTGATTTAGTGGTTTTCGCACACATTGTTTGGAGAGTGATGCTCCGTCGCCCTTTTCACCAATCACCTTCAAACTTCTGCAATACACTCTTAAGACATAGGGGAAAAAATTCAACCGTCGGATTTTTCAAAAGTTGAAAGGTGTGGGCGTGGCTAAGCCTCAAACGTTGACCTTTCGCCATTACTTTACTTGACTTAATAACTCCCATGTGCATGATCAGATCTTTTTCGAACTTTGTCTGTGTGATCATTGACCATATCTGTAAACAATGACAATGTGGACAGCTGACATCACCTAAGCCCCGCCCCCTGACTACAGGAATTTATTTTTTATGCTGAAATGCCCATATTTGTCCCCTCTAATTTAGTCAACATGACCCTAAGGTCATGCACTGTCTTCATGATGCTGTAATGACCATTCAGATCTGATAGCTTTCCAGAAAGGGAGGGGCTTTGATGCCATGGCGAATTCTGGCGTAACGCCGTAATCTTAATATTCAATTTAATGGTGAGCTCAGAGGGGATGCTGAGTCAGGGTGAGGTGCAGACTAGGAGGCCATTCGCGGTTTCTGGTGTCGGGGTGGTTGACGTTTCTGTTCTGTCAGACGTGCACTGGTGCCCCGGGCTGCCGTCCAGACCGGAGCGGCGCGGAGCTGCGAGGGCCGAACGACGCTGCTTGCAGCTTTAATTAGGCCCGAGCAGCGAAAGCGCTGCGAAGGCCTCTTGTTTTTGCTCTGATTATTATTATTTTTTGTTATTCCGTGCCCCCTTTGAACAGCTTTTTGGGGACCTTAACATACCCCAAAACTCACAATATTTTGCACACTTGTCAGGCCTGGTGAAAAATTTGATATTTTAAAGGTCCCAAAAAAATCGCAAAGAAAATGGCTGAACAGCGCCCCCTACAAAGTGAAAAAAACCCCTCTCCATAAAGCTTAGTTTATCGTACAGTTATGAAATTTGGTACACTTGTAGTACTCAACAGTCCGCACAGAAAAGTCTCTTGCAACCATGGTCAATATCAAACAGGAAGTCGGCCATTTTGGGTTGAAATGGCGATTTTTTGCCGTTTTTGCCGTTTTTAGGGTCCGTTTCTGATTGGATTGCTCGATCATTTTTCGCACGATCGTCTCAAAAATTGTGTAAAATTGCTCAGAAGGGATGGGCGAACAAAATGAGATAAGGATTCTGAGTTTTCGTATATGTTGAAGGGGCGGAGCCAGGCCTCGAAGTTTGACTACTCGCCAAAAATATTTAAATTGCTATAACTTCATAACTGAATGGAATAGAGTTACCAAACTTTCTGTGGTCATTCGTCATCCACCCACAAAGTAAATTGAAAGGTCGGATGATGACATCACACAAGCCCCGCCCCCTCAGGACCAAAAAGATCAAGTTTTACTGTGAAAGGTCCCAAATTGCCCCATTTCACTTAATCACCACAAATTTGTAGCTGGTAACTCAAGACAAGTGGGGGTTGCTTGGCGTCACTTTATGGGAGTTTTCGGCAGAGGGCGGGGCTGTGGTGGCGCGGCGAATTCAGGCGTACCGCCTTGGCCTTACGTTTGCCTCCCATTTCGTCATTTCCAAAGATATCGTCACGAAACTTCTTGTGAGTGATCCTAGTCCGGCCCCCCAAAAGATCTGATGTGAACATCTGGTGGGCGTGGCCTATTTTCTGAAATAGCGCCCCCTAGGACCATTAAAACTATTAGCCCCAAGCCATGCTTTGACTGAGGATTACGAAATTTGGTACACTAATGTGGTGTCTCAGGACCTACAAAAAAGTCTCTTGGAGTCAAGTTCAAAGTCGCACAGGAAGTCGGCCATTTTGGATCAAGTACGCGATTTAGTGGTTTTCGCACACGTTGTTTGGAGAGTGATGCTCCGTCGCCCTTTTCACCAATCTCCTTCAAACTTCTGCTATATACCCTTAAGACATAGGGGAAAAAATTCAACCGTCGGATTTTTCAAAAGTTGAAAGGTGTGGGCGTGGCTAAGCCTCAAACTTTGACCTGTCGCCACGCTACTCTTTTTTTCACAGCTCCCTACTGGACTCCTTTTACCCAATCACCAGGATTCTGTGGCAAACAGCAGTAGACAAGTTGAGGTTACTTGGTCTCCAGTACTGGCAGGTTTTGAAAAAAGGCGGGGCTTTGGGACCATGGCGAAAATCGCCATCACGCCATGGAAATACGTTTGTCTCTCATTTCTTCAGTTATCGTGATATTGCTACGAAACTTCTGGTGAGTGATCCTAGTCTGAGCTCCAAGAGAAATAGACAGCTGAATTTTGTGGGCGTGGCCTATGTTTTGAAATAGCGCCCCCTAGGACCATTTAAACTATTAGCCCCAAGCCATGCTTTGACTGAGGATTACGAAATTTGGTACACTAATGTGGTGTCTCAGGACCTACAAAAAAGTCTCTTGGAGTCAAGTTCAAAGTCGCACAGGAAGTCGGCCATTTTGGATCAAGTACGCGATTTAGTGGTTTTCGCACACGTTGTTTGGAGAGTGATGCTCCGTCGCCCTTTTCACCAATCTCCTTCAAACTTCTGCTATATACCCTTAAGACATAGGGGAAAAAATTTAACCGTCGGATTTTTCAAAAGTTGAAAGGTGTGGGCGTGGCTAAGCCTCAAACTTTGACCTGTCGCCACGCTACTCTTTTTTTCACAGCTCCCTACTGGACTCCTTTTACCCAATCACCAGGATTCTGTGGCAAACAGCAGTAGACAAGTTGAGGTTACTTGGTCTCCAGTACTGGCAGGTTTTGAAAAAAGGCGGGGCTTTGGGACCATGGCGAAAATCGCCATCACGCCATGGAAATACGTTTGTCTCTCATTTCTTCAGTTATCGTGATATTGCTACGAAACTTCTGGTGAGTGATCCTAGTCTGAGCTCCAAGAGAAATAGACAGCTGAATTTTGTGGGCGTGGCCTATGTTTTGAAATAGCGCCCCCTAGGACCATTTAAACTATTAGCCCCAAGCCATGCTTTGACTGAGGATTACGAAATTTGGTACACTAATGTGGTGTCTCAGGACCTACAAAAAAGTCTCTTGGAGTCAAGTTCAAAGTCGCACAGGAAGTCGGCCATTTTGGATCAAGTACGCGATTTAGTGGTTTTCGCACACGTTGTTTGGAGAGTGATGCTCCGTCGCCCTTTTCACCAATCTCCTTCAAACTTCTGCTATATACCCTTAAGACATAGGGGAAAAAATTTAACCGTCGGATTTTTCAAAAGTTGAAAGGTGTGGGCGTGGCTAAGCCTCAAACTTTGACCTGTCGCCACGCTACTCTTTTTTTCACAGCTCCCTACTGGACTCCTTTTACCCAATCACCAGGATTCTGTGGCAAACAGCAGTAGACAAGTTGAGGTTACTTGGTCTCCAGTACTGGCAGGTTTTGAAAAAAGGCGGGGCTTTGGGACCATGGCGAAAATCGCCATCACGCCATGGAAATACGTTTGTCTCATTTCTTCAGTTATCGTGATATTGCTACGAAACTTCTGGTGAGTGATCCTAGTCTGAGCTCCAAGAGAAATAGACAGCTGAAGTTTGTGGGCGTGGCCTATATTCTTAAATAGCGCCCCCTAGAGCCATTAAAACTTTCAGCCCCAAGCCATGCTTTGACTGAGGATTACGAAATTTGGTACACTAATGTGGGGTCTCAGGACCTACAAAAAAGTCTCTTGGAGCCAAGCGTAAAGTCGCACAGGAAGTCGGCCATTTTGGTGCAAGTACGTGATTTAGTGGTTTTCGCACACATTGTTTGGAGAGTGATGCTCCGTCGCCCTTTTCACCAATCACCTTCAAACTTCTGCAATACACTCTTAAGACATAGGGGAAAAAATTCAACCGTCGGATTTTTCAAAAGTTGAAAGGTGTGGGCGTGGCTAAGCCTCAAACGTTGACCTTTCGCCATTACTTTACTTGACTTAATAACTCCCATGTGCATGATCAGATCTTTTTCGAACTTTGTCTGTGTGATCATTGACCATATCTGTAAACAATGACAATGTGGACAGCTGACATCACCTAAGCCCCGCCCCCTGACTACAGGAATTTATTTTTTATGCTGAAATGCCCATATTTGTCCCCTCTAATTTAGTCAACATGACCCTAAGGTCATGCACTGTCTTCATGATGCTGTAATGACCATTCAGATCTGATAGCTTTCCAGAAAGGGAGGGGCTTTGATGCCATGGCGAATTCTGGCGTAACGCCGTAATCTTAATATTCAATTTAATGGTGAGCTCAGAGGGGATGCTGAGTCAGGGTGAGGTGCAGACTAGGAGGCCATTCGCGGTTTCTGGTGTCGGGGTGGTTGACGTTTCTGTTCTGTCAGACGTGCACTGGTGCGACGGCAGACCGGAGCGGCGCGGAGCTGCGAGGGCCGAACGACGCTGCTTGCAGCTTTAATTATTTTTTGTTATTCCGTGCCCCCTTTGAACAGCTTTTTGGGGACCTTAACATACCCCAAAACTCACAATATTTTGCACACTTGTCAGGCCTGGTGAAAAATTTGATATTTTAAAGGTCCCAAAAAAATCGCAAAGAAAATGGCTGAACAGCGCCCCCTACAAAGTGAAAAAAAACCCTCTCCATAAAGCTTAGTTTATCGTACAGTTATGAAATTTGGTACACTTGTAGTACTCAACAGTCCGCACAGAAAAGTCTCTTGCAACCATGGTCAATATCAAACAGGAAGTCGGCCATTTTGGGTTGAAATGGCGATTTTTTGCCGTTTTTGCCGTTTTTAGGGTCCGTTTCTGATTGGATTGCTCGATCATTTTTCGCACGATCGTCTCAAAAATTGTGTAAAATTGCTCAGAAGGGATGGGCGAACAAAATGAGATAAGGATTCTGAGTTTTCGTATATGTTGAAGGGGCGGAGCCAGGCCTCGAAGTTTGACTACTCGCCAAAAATATTTAAATTGCTATAACTTCATAACTGAATGGAATAGAGTTACCAAACTTTCTGTGGTCATTCGTCATCCACCCACAAAGTAAATTGAAAGGTCGGATGATGACATCACACAAGCCCCGCCCCCTCAGGACCAAAAAGATCAAGTTTTACTGTGAAAGGTCCCAAATTGCCCCATTTCACTTAATCACCACAAATTTGTAGCTGGTAACTCAAGACAAGTGGGGGTTGCTTGGCGTCACTTTATGGGAGTTTTCGGCAGAGGGCGGGGCTGTGGTGGCGCGGCGAATTCAGGCGTACCGCCTTGGCCTTACGTTTGCCTCCCATTTCGTCATTTCCAAAGATATCGTCACGAAACTTCTTGTGAGTGATCCTAGTCCGGCCCCCCAAAAGATCTGATGTGAACATCTGGTGGGCGTGGCCTATTTTCTGAAATAGCGCCCCCTAGGACCATTAAAACTATTAGCCCCAAGCCATGCTTTGACTGAGGATTACGAAATTTGGTACACTAATGTGGTGTCTCAGGACCTACAAAAAAGTCTCTTGGAGTCAAGTTCAAAGTCGCACAGGAAGTCGGCCATTTTGGATCAAGTACGCGATTTAGTGGTTTTCGCACACGTTGTTTGGAGAGTGATGCTCCGTCGTCCTTTTCACCAATCTCCTTCAAACTTCTGCTATATACCCTTAAGACATAGGGGAAAAAATTCAACCGTCGGATTTTTCAAAAGTTGAAAGGTGTGGGCGTGGCTAAGCCTCAAACTTTGACCTGTCGCCACGCTACTCTTTTTTTCACAGCTCCCTACTGGACTCCTTTTACCCAATCACCAGGATTCTGTGGCAAACAGCAGTAGACAAGTTGAGGTTACTTGGTCTCCAGTACTGGCAGGTTTTGAAAAAAGGCGGGGCTTTGGGACCATGGCGAAAATCGCCATCACGCCATGGAAATACGTTTGTCTCTCATTTCTTCAGTTATCGTGATATTGCTACGAAACTTCTGGTGAGTGATCCTAGTCTGAGCTCCAAGAGAAATAGACAGCTGAATTTTGTGGGCGTGGCCTATGTTTTGAAATAGCGCCCCCTAGGACCATTTAAACTATTAGCCCCAAGCCATGCTTTGACTGAGGATTACGAAATTTGGTACACTAATGTGGTGTCTCAGGACCTACAAAAAAGTCTCTTGGAGTCAAGTTCAAAGTCGCACAGGAAGTCGGCCATTTTGGATCAAGTACGCGATTTAGTGGTTTTCGCACACGTTGTTTGGAGAGTGATGCTCCGTCGCCCTTTTCACCAATCTCCTTCAAACTTCTGCTATATACCCTTAAGACATAGGGGAAAAAATTTAACCGTCGGATTTTTCAAAAGTTGAAAGGTGTGGGCGTGGCTAAGCCTCAAACTTTGACCTGTCGCCACGCTACTCTTTTTTTCACAGCTCCCTACTGGACTCCTTTTACCCAATCACCAGGATTCTGTGGCAAACAGCAGTAGACAAGTTGAGGTTACTTGGTCTCCAGTACTGGCAGGTTTTGAAAAAAGGCGGGGCTTTGGGACCATGGCGAAAATCGCCATCACGCCATGGAAATACGTTTGTCTCATTTCTTCAGTTATCGTGATATTGCTACGAAACTTCTGGTGAGTGATCCTAGTCTGAGCTCCAAGAGAAATAGACAGCTGAAGTTTGTGGGCGTGGCCTATATTCTTAAATAGCGCCCCCTAGAGCCATTAAAACTTTCAGCCCCAAGCCATGCTTTGACTGAGGATTACGAAATTTGGTACACTAATGTGGGGTCTCAGGACCTACAAAAAAGTCTCTTGGAGCCAAGCGTAAAGTCGCACAGGAAGTCGGCCATTTTGGTGCAAGTACGTGATTTAGTGGTTTTCGCACACATTGTTTGGAGAGTGATGCTCCGTCGCCCTTTTCACCAATCACCTTCAAACTTCTGCAATACACTCTTAAGACATAGGGGAAAAAATTCAACCGTCGGATTTTTCAAAAGTTGAAAGGTGTGGGCGTGGCTAAGCCTCAAACGTTGACCTTTCGCCATTACTTTACTTGACTTAATAACTCCCATGTGCATGATCAGATCTTTTTCGAACTTTGTCTGTGTGATCATTGACCATATCTGTAAACAATGACAATGTGGACAGCTGACATCACCTAAGCCCCGCCCCCTGACTACAGGAATTTATTTTTTATGCTGAAATGCCCATATTTGTCCCCTCTAATTTAGTCAACATGACCCTAAGGTCATGCACTGTCTTCATGATGCTGTAATGACCATTCAGATCTGATAGCTTTCCAGAAAGGGAGGGGCTTTGATGCCATGGCGAATTCTGGCGTAACGCCGTAATCTTAATATTCAATTTAATGGTGAGCTCAGAGGGGATGCTGAGTCAGGGTGAGGTGCAGACTAGGAGGCCATTCGCGGTTTCTGGTGTCGGGGTGGTTGACGTTTCTGTTCTGTCAGACGTGCACTGGTGCGACGGCAGACCGGAGCGGCGCGGAGCTGCGAGGGCCGAACGACGCTGCTTGCAGCTTTAATTAGGCCCGAGCAGCGAAAGCGCTGCGAAGGCCTCTTGTTTTTGCTCTGATTATTATTATTTTTTGTTATTCCGTGCCCCCTTTGAACAGCTTTTTGGGGACCTTAACATACCCCAAAACTCACAATATTTTGCACACTTGTCAGGCCTGGTGAAAAATTTGATATTTTAAAGGTCCCAAAAAAATCGCAAAGAAAATGGCTGAACAGCGCCCCCTACAAAGTGAAAAAAAAACCCTCTCCATAAAGCTTAGTTTATCGTACAGTTATGAAATTTGGTACACTTGTAGTACTCAACAGTCCGCACAGAAAAGTCTCTTGCAACCATGGTCAATATCAAACAGGAAGTCGGCCATTTTGGGTTGAAATGGCGATTTTTTGCCGTTTTTGCCGTTTTTAGGGTCCGTTTCTGATTGGATTGCTCGATCATTTTTCGCACGATTGTCTCAAAAATTGTGTAAAATTGCTCAGAAGGGATGGGCGAACAAAATGAGATAAGGATTCTGAGTTTTCGTATATGTTGAAGGGGCGGAGCCAGGCCTCGAAGTTTGACTACTCGCCAAAAATATTTAAATTGCTATAACTTCATAACTGAATGGAATAGAGTTACCAAACTTTCTGTGGTCATTCGTCATCCACCCACAAAGTAAATTGAATGGTCGGATGATGACATCACACAAGCCCCGCCCCCTCAGGACCAAAAAGATCAAGTTTTACTGTGAAAGGTCCCAAATTGCCCCATTTCACTTAATCACCACAAATTTGTAGCTGGTAACTCAAGACAAGTGGGGGTTGCTTGGCGTCACTTTATGGGAGTTTTCGGCAGAGGGCGGGGCTGTGGCGGCGCGGCGAATTCAGGCGTACCGCCTTGGCCTTACGTTTGCCTCCCATTTCGTCATTTCCAAAGATATCGTCACGAAACTTCTTGTGAGTGATCCTAGTCCGGCCCCCCAAAAGATCTGATGTGAACATCTGGTGGGCGTGGCCTATTTTCTGAAATAGCGCCCCCTAGGACCATTAAAACTGTCAGCCCCAAGCCATGCTTTGACTGAGGATTACGAAATTTGGTACACTAATGTGGTGTCTCAGGACCTACAAAAAAGTCTCTTGAAGCCAAGTGCAAAGTCGCACAGGAAGTCGGCCATTTTGGTCCAAGTGCGCGATTTAGTGGTTTTCACACACGTTGTTTGGAGAGTGATACTCCGTCGCCCTTTTCACCAATCACTTTCAAACTTCTGCTATATAGTCTTAAGACATAGAGGAAAAATTTCAACCGTCGGATTTTAAATAAGTATAAAGGTGTGGGCGTGGCTAAGCCTCAAACTTTGACCTTTCGCCACGCCACTCTTTTTTTCACAGCTCCTTATTGGACTCCTTTTACCCAATCACCAGGAATCTCTGGTAAATAGCAGCAGGCAAGTTGAGGTCACTTGGTCTCCAGTACTGGAAGGTTTTGCAAAAAGGCGGGGCTTTGGGAGCATGGCGAAATTCGCCATCACGCCATGGAAATACGTTTGCCTCTCATTTCTTCATTTATCGTGATATCACCTCGACCATTGTTGTGAGTGATCCTAGTCTGACCCCCAATAGAAAAGGTCAGCTTAAGTTTGTGGGCGTGGCCTATTTTCTGTATTAGCGCCCCCTAGGACCATTAAAACTGTCAGCCCCAAGCCATGCTTTGACTGAGGATTACGAAATTTGGTACACTAATGTGGTGTCTCAGGACCTACAAAAAAGTCTCTTGGAGCCAAGTGCAAAGTCGCACAGGAAGTCGGCCATTTTGGTCCAAGTGCGCGATTTAGTGGTTTTCACACACGTTGTTTGGAGAGTGATGCTCCGTCGCCCTTTTCACCAATCGCCTTCGAGCTTCTGCTATATACTCTTAAGACATAGAGGAAAAAATTCAACCGTCGGATTTTAAATAAGTATAAAGGTGTGGGCGTGGCTAAGCCTCAAACTTTGACCTTTCGCCACGCCACTCTTTTTTTCACAGCTCCCTATTGGACTCCTTTTACCCAATCACCTGGAATCTCTGGTAAATAGCAGCTGACAAGTTGAGGTCACTTGGTCTACAGTACTGGCAGGTTTTGAAAAACGGCGGGGCTTTGGGAGCATGGCGAAATTCGCCATCACGCCATGGCAATACGTTTGCCTCTCATTTCTTCAATTATCGTGACATCGCCACAAAATGTCTGGTGAGTGATCCTAGTCTGACCCCCAATAGAAATGGGCATCTGAGATTTGTGGGCGTGGCCTATATTCTGAAATAGCGCCCCCTAGGACCATTAAAACTGTCAGCCCCAAGACAAGGTTTGACTGAGGATTACGAAAATTGGTACACTCATGTAGGGTCTCTGGCCCTACAAAAAAGTCTCTTGGAGCCAAGCGCAATTTCGCACAGGAGGTCGGCCATTTTGGTCCAAGTACTCGATTTAGTGGTTTTCGCACACGTTGTTTGGACATTGATGGCCCGTTGCCCTTTACACCGATCACCTTCAAACTTATGCTATGTACTTTTAAGTCAAAGGGGAAAAAATTCAACCGTCGGATTTTAAATAAGTATAAAGGTGTGGGCGTGGCTAAGCCTCAAACTTTGACCTTTCGCCATGACATTACTTGACTTAATAACTCCCATGTGCATGATCAGATCTAATTCAAACTTTGTCTGTGTGATCACTGACCACATCTCAAGACAACGACAATGTGGACAGCTGACATCACCTAAGCCCCGCCCCCTGACAACAGGAAGTCTATTGTTTTATGGTGAAATGCCCCTATTTGTCCCCTCTAATTTAATGAAAATGACACTCAGGTCATACAGTGTCTTCATGATGTTTTAAAGACCATTCAGATCTGATAGCTTTCCAGAAAGGGAGGGGCTTTGATGCCATGGTGAATGCTGGCGTGACGCCATGACCTTACATTTGACTGTAACTTCCACAAACGGCCTCCGATTTGCCCGAAACTGAATATGGCAATGAACAATCATGCCCTTTAGCCAATGAGGCACAAACGGTTGGTGAATGTTATATAATGTCACCAAAGCTGACCTCAATGGGACTTTTCTGTAGTTGGTCACAGCGCCACCTAGATAACGTTATCCTTCGATAACTTTAAAAAACATGGTCAGAATAGCATTAAAGTTGGTCACTGTCATCACACATACCAGTGTGGTAAAGATAGAGGATTCCCTAGTGGTGAGACATAAAATATAATGGTGGGCTCAAAGGGGATGCTGAGTCAGGGTGAGTTGCGGACAAGGTGGCCGTTAGCAGTTTCTGGTGTTGGGGTGGTCGACGTTTGTGTTCTGCGGACGTGCCCTGGTGCCCCGGGCTGCCGGCCAGGCCGGAGCGGCGCGGAGCTGCGAGGGCCGAACGACGCTGCTTGCAGCTTTAATTAGGCCCGAGCAGCGAAAGCGCTGCGAAGGCCTCTTGTTTTTGCTCTGATTATTATTAGGCCCGAGCAGCGAAAGCGCTGCGAAGGCCTCTTGTTTTTGCTCTGATTATTATTATTTTTTGTTATTCCGTGCCCCCTTTGAACAGCTTTTTGGGGACCTTAACATACCCCAAAACTCACAATATTTTGCACACTTGTCAGGCCTGGTGAAAAATTTGATATTTTAAAGGTACCAAAAAAATCGCAAAGAAAATGGCTGAACAGCGCCCCCTACAAAGTGAAAAAAACCCCTCTCCATAAAGCTTAGTTTATCGTACAGTTATGAAATTTGGTACACTTGTAGTACTCAACAGTCCGCACAGAAAAGTCTCTTGCAACCATGGTCAATATCAAACAGGAAGTCGGCCATTTTGGGTTGAAATGGCGATTTTTTGCCGTTTTTGCCGTTTTTAGGGTCCGTTTCTGATTGGATTGCTCGATCATTTTTCGCACGATCGTCTCAAAAATTGTGTAAAATTGCTCAGAAGGGATGGGCGAACAAAATGAGATAAGGATTCTGAGTTTTCGTATATGTTGAAGGGGCGGAGCCAGGCCTCGAAGTTTGACTACTCGCCAAAAATATTTAAATTGCTATAACTTCATAACTGAATGGAATAGAGTTACCAAACTTTCTGTGGTCATTCGTCATCCACCCACAAAGTAAATTGAATGGTCGGATGATGACATCACACAAGCCCCGCCCCCTCAGGACCAAAAAGATCAAGTTTTACTGTGAAAGGTCCCAAATTGCCCCATTTCACTTAATCACCACAAATTTGTAGCTGGTAACTCAAGACAAGTGGGGGTTGCTTGGCGTCACTTTATGGGAGTTTTCGGCAGAGGGCGGGGCTGTGGCGGCGCGGCGAATTCAGGCGTACCGCCTTGGCCTTACGTTTGCCTCCCATTTCGTCATTTCCAAAGATATCGTCACGAAACTTCTTGTGAGTGATCCTAGTCCGGCCCCCCAAAAGATCTGATGTGAACATCTGGTGGGCGTGGCCTATTTTCTGAAATAGCGCCCCCTAGGACCATTAAAACTGTCAGCCCCAAGCCATGCTTTGACTGAGGATTACGAAATTTGGTACACTAATGTGGTGTCTCAGGACCTACAAAAAAGTCTCTTGAAGCCAAGTGCAAAGTCGCACAGGAAGTCGGCCATTTTGGTCCAAGTACGCGATTTAGTGGTTTTCGCACACGTTGTTTGGAGAGTGATGCTCCGTCGCCCTTTTCACCAATCTCCTTCAAACTTCTGCTATATATTCTTAAGACATAGGGGAAAAAATTCAACCGTCGGATTTTTCAAAAGTTGAAAGGTGTGGGCGTGGCTAAGCCTCAAACTTTGACCTGCCGCCACGCCACTCTTTTTTTCACAGCTCCCTACTGGACTCCTTTTACCTAATCACCAGGATTCTGTGGGAAACAGCAGTAGACAACTTGAGGTTACTTGGTCTCCAGTACTGGCAGGTTTTGAAAAAAGGCGGGGCTTTGGGAGCATGGCGAAAATCGCCATCACGCCATGGAAATACGTTTGCCTCTCATTTCTTCAGTTATCGTGATATCGCTCCGACACTTCTGGTGAGTGATCCTAGTCTGACCCCCAAGAGAAATAGACAGCTGAAGTTTGTGGGCGTGGCCTATTCTCTTAAATAGCGCCCCCAAGGACCATTTAAACTAATAGCCCCAAGCCAAGCTTTGACTGAGGATTACGAAATTTGGTACACTAATGTGGTGTCTCAGTACCTACAAAAAAGTCTCTTGGAGCCAAGTGCAAAGTCGCACAGGAAGTCGGCCATTTTGGTCCACGTACGCGATTTAGTGGTTTTCGCACACGTTGTTTGGAGAGTGATGCTTCGTCGCCCTTTTCACCAATCTCCTTCAAACTTCTGCTATATACTCTTAAGACATAGGGGAAAAAATTCAACCGTCGGATTTTTCAAAAGTTGAAAGGTGTGGGCGTGCCTAAGCCTCAAACGTTGACCTGTCGCCACGCCACTCTTTTTTTCACAGCTCCCTACTGGACTCCTTTTACCCAATCACCAGGATTCTGTGGGAAACAGCAGTAGACAGCTTGAGGTTACTTAGTCTCCAGTACTGGCAGGTTTTGAAAAAAGGCGGGGCTTTGGGAGCATGGCGAAAATCGCCATCACGCCATGGAAATACGTTTGCCTCTCATTTCTTCAGTTATCGTGATATCGCTACGAAACTTCTGGTGAGTGATCCTAGTCTGACCCCCAAGAGAAATAGACAGCTGAAGTTTGTGGGCGTGGCCTATTCTCTTAAATAGCGCCCCCTAGGACCATTTAAACTAATAGCCCCAAGCCATGCTTTGACTGAGGATTACGAAATTTGGTACACTAATGTGGTGTCTCAGGACCTACAAAAAAGCCTCTTGGAGCCAAGCGCAAAGTCGCACAGGAAGTCGGCCATTTTGGTCCAAGTACGCGATTTAGTGGTTTTCGCACACGTTGTTTGGAGAGTGATGCTCCGTCGCCCTTTTCACCAATCACTTTCAAACTTCTGCTGTATACTCTTAAGACGTAGGGTAAAAAATTCAACCGTCGGATTTTTCAAAAGTTGAAAGGTGTGGGCGTGGCTAAGCCTCAAACTTTGACCTTTCGCCATTACTTTACTTGACTTAATAACTCCCATGAGCATGATCAGATCTTTTTCAAACTTTGTCTGTGTGATAATTGACCATATCTGTAAAAAATGACAATGTGGACAGCTGACATCACCTAAGCCCCGCCCCCTGACTACAGGAATTCTATTTTTTTATGCTGAAATGCCCATATTTGTCCCCTCTAATTTAGTCAACAAGTCACCAAGGTCATGCACTGTCTTCATGATGCTGTATTGACCATTCAGATCTGATAGCTTTCCAGAAAGGGAGGGGCTTTGATGCCTTGGTGAATTCTGGCGTAACGCCGTAACCTTACAAATCATTTTAATGGTGAGCTCAGAGGGGATGCTGAGTCAGGGTGAGGTGCGGACTAGGAGGCCATTCGCGGATTCTAGTGTCGGGGTGGTTGACGTTTCTGTTCTGCCAGACGTGCCTTGGTGCCCCGGGCTGCCGGTCAGGCCGGAGCGGCGCGGAGCTGCGAGGGCCGAACGACGCTGCTTGCAGCTTTAATTATTTTTTGTTATTCCGTGCCCCCTTTGAACAGCTTTTTGGGGACCTTAACATACCCCAAAACTCACAATATTTTGCACACTTGTCAGGCCTGGTGAAAAATTTGATATTTTAAAGGTCCCAAAAAAATCGCAAAGAAAATGGCTGAACAGCGCCCCCTACAAAGTGAAAAAAAACCCTCTCCATAAAGCTTAGTTTATCGTACAGTTATGAAATTTGGTACACTTGTAGTACTCAACAGTCCGCACAGAAAAGTCTCTTGCAACCATGGTCAATATCAAACAGGAAGTCGGCCATTTTGGGTTGAAATGGCGATTTTTTGCCGTTTTTGCCGTTTTTAGGGTCCGTCTCTGATTGGATTGCTCGATCATTTTTCGCACGATCGTCTCAAAAATTGTGTAAAATTGCTCAGAAGGGATGGGCGAACAAAATGAGATAAGGATTCTGAGTTTTCGTATATGTTGAAGGGGCGGAGCCAGGCCTCAAAGTTTGACTACTCGCCAAAAAAATTTAAATTGCTATAACTTCATAATTGAATGGAATAGCGTTACCAAACTTTCTGTGGTCATTTGTCATCGACCCACAAAGTAAATTGAATGGTCGGTTGATGACATCACACAAGCCCCGCCCCCTCAGGACCAAAAAGGTCAAGTTTTACTGTGAAAGGTCCCAAATTGCCCCATTTCACTTAATCACCACAAATTTGGAGCTGGTAACTCAAGGCAAGTGGGGGTTGCTTGGCGTCACTTTATGGGAGTTTTCGGCAGAGGGCGGGGCTGTGGCGGCGCGGCGAAGTAAGGCGTACCGCCGTGGCCTTACGTTTGCCTCCCATTTCTTTATTTCTAAAGATGTCGTCACGAAACTTCTTGTGAGTGATCCTAGTCTGGCCCCCCAAAAAATCTGACGTGAACATCCGGTGGGCGTGGCCAATTTTCTGAAATAGCGCCCCCTAGGACCATTAAAACTGTCAGCCCCAAGCCATGCTTTGACTGAGGATTACGAAATTTGGTACACTAATGTGGTGTCTCAGGACCTACAAAAAAGTCTCTTGGAGCCAAGTGCAAAGTCGCACAGGAAGTCGGCCATTTTGGTCCAAGTGCGCGATTTAGTTGTTTTCGCACACGTTGTTTGGAGAGTGATGCTCCGTCGCCCTTTTCACCAATCTCCTTCAAACTTCTGCTATATACTCTTAAGACATAGGGGAAAAAATTCAACCGTCGGATTTTTCAAAAGTTGAAAGGTGTGGGCGTGGCTAAGCCTCAAACTTTGAACTGTCGCCACGCCACTCTTTTTTTCACAGCTCCCTACTGGACTCCTTTTACCCAAACACCAGGATTCTGTGGCAAACAGCAGTAGACAACTTGAGGTTACTTGGTCTCCAGTACTGGCAGGTTTTGAAAAAAGGCGGGGCTTTGGGAGCATGGCGAAAATCACCATCACGCCATGGAAATACGTTTGCCTCTCATTCCTTAAGTTATCGAGATATCACCTCGAAATTTGTTGTGAGTGATCCTAGTCTGACCCCCAATAGAAATGGACAGCTAAAATTTGTGGGCGTGGCCAATTTTCTGAAATAGCGCCCTCTAGGACCATTAAAACTGCCAGCCCCTAGCCATGCTTTGACTGAGGATTACGAAATTTGGTAAACTAATGTGGAGTCTCAGGACCTACAAAAAAGTCTCTTGGAGCCAAGTCCAAAGTCGCACAGGAAGTCGGCCATTTTGGTACAAGTACGCGATTTAGTTGTTTTGGTACACGTTGTTTGGAGAGTGATGCTCCGTTGCTTTTTTCACCAATCGCTTTCACACTTCTGCTATATACTCTTAAGACGTAGGGGAAAAAATTCAACCGTCGGATTTTTCAAAAGTTGAAAGGTGTGGGCGTGGCTAAGCCTCAAACTTTGACCTGTCGCCACGCCACTCTTTTTTCACAGCTCCCTACTGGACTCCTTTTACCCAATCAGCAGGAATCTCTGGCAAATAGCAGTAGACAACGTGAGGTCACTTGGTCTCCAGTACTGGCAGGTTTCAAAAAAAGGCGGGGCTTTGGGAGCATGGCGAAAATCGCCATCACGCCATGGAAATACGTTTGCCTCTCATTTCTTCAGTTATCGTGATATCACTACGAAACTTCTGGTGAGTGATCCTAGTCTGACCCCAAGAGAAATAGACAGCTGAAGTTTGTGGGCGTGGCCTATTTCCTTAAATAGCGCCCCCTAGGACCTTTTAAACTAATAGCCCCAAGCCATGCTTTGACTGAGGATTACGAAATTTGGTACACTAATGTGTTGTCTCAGGAAAAAAAGTCTCTTGGAGCCAAGTGCAAAATCGTACAGGAAGTCGGCCATTTTGGTCCAAGTACTCAATTTAGTGGTTTTCGCAGACATTGTTTGGAGTATTATGCCCCATCGTCCTTTTCACCAATTGCCTTCAAACTCCTGCTATATCCTCTTAAGACATAGGGGAAAAAATTCAACCGTCGGATTTTTCAAAAGTTGAAAGGTGTGGGCGTGGCTAACCCTCAAACTTTGACCTTTCGCCATTACATTTCTTGGCTTAATAACTCCCATGTGCATGATCTAATCTATATCAAACTTTGTCTGTGTGATCACTGACCACATCTGAAGACAATGCCAATGTGGACAGCTGACATCCCCTAAGTCCCGCCCTCTACTACAGGAAGTCTATTGTTTTATGGTGAAATGCCCATATTTGTCATGATCTGAAAGCTTTCCAGCGGCCCTAGATAAGTTTAACCTACAATAACTTCAAACAACGTGGTCAGAAAAGCATTACAGTTGGTCTGTGTCATCAGATCCACGAGAGTCGTAAAGGTAGAGTATGCCCTAGTTGTGAGACGTGTAATATAATGGTGTCCTCAGAGGGGATGCTGAGTCAGGGTGAGGTGCGGACGAGGTGATCGTTTGCGGTTTCTGGTGTCGGGGTGGTCGACGTTTCTGTTCCGTGGACGTGCCCTATTGCCCCGGGCTGCCGGCCAGGCCGGAGCGGCGCGGAGCTGCGAGGGCCGAACGACGCTGCTTGCAGCTTTAATTAGGCCCGAGCAGCGAAAGCGCTGCGAAGGCCTCTTGTTTTTGCTCTGATTATTATTATTTTTTGTTATTCCGTGCCCCCTTTGAACAGCTTTTTGGGGACCTTAACATACCCCAAAACTCACAATATTTTGCACACTTGTCAGGCCTGGTGAAAAATTTGATATTTTAAAGGTCCCAAAAAAATCGCAAAGAAAATGGCTGAACAGCGCCCCCTACAAAGTGAAAAAAAACCCTCTCCATAAAGCTTAGTTTATCGTACAGTTATGAAATTTGGTACACTTGTAGTACTCAACAGTCCGCACAGAAAAGTCTCTTGCAACCATGGTCAATATCAAACAGGAAGTCGGCCATTTTGGGTTGAAATGGCGATTTTTTGCCGTTTTTGCCGTTTTTAGGGTCCGTCTCTGATTGGATTGCTCGATCATTTTTCGCACGATCGTCTCAAAAATTGTGTAAAATTGCTCAGAAGGGATGGGCGAACAAAATGAGATAAGGATTCTGAGTTTTCGTATATGTTGAAGGGGCGGAGCCAGGCCTCAAAGTTTGACTACTCGCCAAAAAAATTTAAATTGCTATAACTTCATAATTGAATGGAATAGCGTTACCAAACTTTCTGTGGTCATTTGTCATCGACCCACAAAGTAAATTGAATGGTCGGTTGATGACATCACACAAGCCCCGCCCCCTCAGGACCAAAAAGGTCAAGTTTTACTGTGAAAGGTCCCAAATTGCCCCATTTCACTTAATCACCACAAATTTGGAGCTGGTAACTCAAGGCAAGTGGGGGTTGCTTGGCGTCACTTTATGGGAGTTTTCGGCAGAGGGCGGGGCTGTGGCGGCGCGGCGAAGTAAGGCGTACCGCCGTGGCCTTACGTTTGCCTCCCATTTCTTTATTTCTAAAGATGTCGTCACGAAACTTCTTGTGAGTGATCCTAGTCTGGCCCCCCAAAAAATCTGACGTGAAAATCCGGTGGGCGTGGCCAATTTTCTGAAATAGCGCCCCCTAGGACCATTAAAACTGTCAGCCCCAAGCCATGCTTTGACTGAGGATTACGAAATTTGGTACACTAATGTGGTGTCTCAGGACCTACAAAAAAGTCTCTTGGAGCCAAGTGCAAAGTCGCACAGGAAGTCGGCCATTTTGGTCCAAGTGCGCGATTTAGTTGTTTTCGCACACGTTGTTTGGAGAGTGATGCTCCGTCGCCCTTTTCACCAATCTCCTTCAAACTTCTGCTATATACTCTTAAGACATAGAGGAAAAAATTCAACCGTCGGATTTTTCAAAAGTTGAAAGGTGTGGGCGTGGCTAAGCCTCAAACTTTGAACTGTCGCCACGCCACTCTTTTTTTCACAGCTCCCTACTGGACTCCTTTTACCCAAACACCAGGATTCTGTGGCAAACAGCAGTAGACAACTTGAGGTTACTTGGTCTCCAGTACTGGCAGGTTTTGAAAAAAGGCGGGGCTTTGGGAGCATGGCGAAAATCACCATCACGCCATGGAAATACGTTTGCCTCTCATTCCTTAAGTTATCGAGATATCACCTCGAAATTTGTTGTGAGTGATCCTAGTCTGACCCCCAATAGAAATGGACAGCTAAAATTTGTGGGCGTGGCCAATTTTCTGAAATAGCGCCCTCTAGGACCATTAAAACTGCCAGCCCCTAGCCATGCTTTGACTGAGGATTACGAAATTTGGTAAACTAATGTGGAGTCTCAGGACCTACAAAAAAGTCTCTTGGAGCCAAGTCCAAAGTCGCACAGGAAGTCGGCCATTTTGGTACAAGTACGCGATTTAGTTGTTTTGGTACACGTTGTTTGGAGAGTGATGCTCCGTTGCTTTTTTCACCAATCGCTTTCACACTTCTGCTATATACTCTTAAGACGTAGGGGAAAAAATTCAACCGTCGGATTTTTCAAAAGTTGAAAGGTGTGGGCGTGGCTAAGCCTCAAACTTTGACCTGTCGCCACGCCACTCTTTTTTCACAGCTCCCTACTGGACTCCTTTTACCCAATCAGCAGGAATCTCTGGCAAATAGCAGTAGACAACGTGAGGTCACTTGGTCTCCAGTACTGGCAGGTTTCAAAAAAAGGCGGGGCTTTGGGAGCATGGCGAAAATCGCCATCACGCCATGGAAATACGTTTGCCTCTCATTTCTTCAGTTATCGTGATATCACTACGAAACTTCTGGTGAGTGATCCTAGTCTGACCCCAAGAGAAATAGACAGCTGAAGTTTGTGGGCGTGGCCTATTTCCTTAAATAGCGCCCCCTAGGACCTTTTAAACTAATAGCCCCAAGCCATGCTTTGACTGAGGATTACGAAATTTGGTACACTAATGTGTTGTCTCAGGAAAAAAAGTCTCTTGGAGCCAAGTGCAAAATCGTACAGGAAGTCGGCCATTTTGGTCCAAGTACTCAATTTAGTGGTTTTCGCAGACATTGTTTGGAGTATTATGCCCCATCGTCCTTTTCACCAATTGCCTTCAAACTCCTGCTATATCCTCTTAAGACATAGGGGAAAAAATTCAACCGTCGGATTTTTCAAAAGTTGAAAGGTGTGGGCGTGGCTAACCCTCAAACTTTGACCTTTCGCCATTACATTTCTTGGCTTAATAACTCCCATGTGCATGATCTAATCTATATCAAACTTTGTCTGTGTGATCACTGACCACATCTGAAGACAATGCCAATGTGGACAGCTGACATCCCCTAAGTCCCGCCCTCTACTACAGGAAGTCTATTGTTTTATGGTGAAATGCCCATATTTGTCATGATCTGAAAGCTTTCCAGCGGCCCTAGATAAGTTTAACCTACAATAACTTCAAACAACGTGGTCAGAAAAGCATTACAGTTGGTCTGTGTCATCAGATCCACGAGAGTCGTAAAGGTAGAGTATGCCCTAGTTGTGAGACGTGTAATATAATGGTGTCCTCAGAGGGGATGCTGAGTCAGGGTGAGGTGCGGACGAGGTGATCGTTTGCGGTTTCTGGTGTCGGGGTGGTCGACGTTTCTGTTCCGTGGACGTGCCCTATTGCCCCGGGCTGCCGGCCAGGCCGGAGCGGCGCGGAGCTGCGAGGGCCGAACGACGCTGCTTGCAGCTTTAATTATTTTTTGTTATTCCGTGCCCCCTTTGAACGGCTTTTTGGGGACCTTAACATACCCCAAAACTCACAATATTTTGCAAACTTCTCAGGCCTGGTGAAAAATTTGATATTTTAAAGGTCCCAAAAAAATCGCAAAGAAAATGGCTGAACAGCGCCCCCTACAAAGTGAAAAAAAACCCTCTCCATAAAGCTTAGTTTATCGTACAGTTATGAAATTTGGTACATTTGTAGAACTCAACAGTCCGCACAGAAAAGTCTCTTGCAAGCATGGTCAATATCAAACAGGAAGTTGGCCATTTTGGGTTGAAATGGCGATTTTTAGCCGTTTTTGCCGTTTTTAGGGTCCGTTTCTGATTGGATTGCTCGATCATTTTTCGCACGATCGTCTCAAAACTTGTGTAAAATTGCTCAGAAGGAATGGGCGAACAAAATGAGACAAGGATTCTGAGTTTTCGTATATGTTGAAGGGGTGGGGCCAGGCCTCGAAGTTTGACTACTCGCCAAAAAATTTAAAATTGCTATAACTTAATAACTGAAAGGAATAGAATTACCAAACTTTCTGTGGTCATTCGTCATCCAGCCACAAAGTAAATTGAATGGTCGGATGATGACATCACACAAGCCCCGCCCCCTCAGGACCAAAAAGGTCAAGTTTTACTGTGAAAGGTCCCAAATTGCCCCATTTCACTTAATCACCACAAACTTGTAGCTGGTAACTCAAGACAAGTGGAGGTTGCTTGGCGTCACTTTATGGGAGTTTTCGGCAGAAGGCGGGGCTGTGGCGGCGCGGCGAAGTCAGGCGTACCGCCATGGCCTTACGTTTGCCTTCCATTTCGTCATTTCTAAAGATATCGTCACGAAACTTGTTGTGAGTGATCCTAGTCCGGCCCCTCAAAAGATCTGATGTGAACATCCGGTGGGCGTGGCCTATTTTCTGAAATAGCGCCCCCTAGGACCATTAAAACTGTCAGCCCCAAGCCATGCTTTGACTGAGGAGTACGAAATTTGGTACACTAATGTGGTGTCTCAGGACCTACAAAAAAGTCTCTTGGAGCCAAGTGCAAAGTTGCACAGGAAGTCGGCCATTTTGGTCCAAGTACGCAATTTAGTGGTTTTCGCACACGTTGTTTGGAGAGTGATGCTCCGTCGCCCTTTTCACCAATCGCCTTCAAACTTCTGCTATATACTCTTAAGGCATAGGGGAAAAAATTCAACCGTCGGATTTTTCAAAAGTTGAAAGGTGTGGGCGTGGCTAAGCCTCAAACTTTGACCTGTCGCCGCGCCACTCTTTTTTTCACAGCTCCCTACTGGACTCCTTTTACCCAATCAGCAGGAGTCTCTGGCAAATAGCAGTAGACAACTTGAGGTCACTTGGTATCCAGTACTGGAAGGTTTCAAAAAAAGGCGGGGCTTTGGGAGCATGTCGAAAATCGCCATCACGCCATGGAAATACGTTTGCCTCTCATTTCTTCATTTATCGTGATATTGTTACGAAACTTCTGGTGAGTGATCCTAGTCTGACCCCAAAGAGACATAGACACCTGAAATATGTGGGCGTGGCCTAATTTCTGAAATAGCGCCCCCTAGGACCATTTAAACTATTAGCCCCAAGCCATGCTTTCACTGAGGATTACGAAATTTGGTACACTAATGTGGTGTCCCAGGACCTACAAAAAAGTCTCTTGGAGCCAAGCACAAAATTGCACAGGAAGTCGGCCATTTTGGTCCAAGTACGCGATTTAGTGGTTTTCGCACACGTTGTTTGGAGAGTGATGCTCCTTCGCCCTTTTCACCAATCGCCTTCAAACTTCTGCTATATACTCTTAAGGCATAGGGGAAAAAAGTCAACCGTCGGATTTTTCAAAAGTTGAAAGGTGTAGGCGTGGCTAAGCCTCAAACTTTGACCTTTCGCCATTACTTGACTTAATAACTCCCATGTGCATGATCAGATCTTTTTCGAACTTTGTCTGTGTGATCATTGACCATATCTGTAAACAATGACAATGTGGACAGCTGACATCATCCAAGCCCCGCCCCCTGACTAAAGGAAGTTATTATTTTATGCTGAAATGCCCATATTTGTCCCCTCTAATTTAGTCAACATGACACCTAGGTCATGCACTGTCTTCATGATGCTGTAATGGCCATTCAAATCTGATAGCTTTCCAGAAAGGGAGGGGCTTTGATGCCATGGCGAATTCTGGCGTAACGCCGTAACCTTACAATTCAATTTAATGGTGAGCTCAGAGGGGATGCTTAGTCAGGGTGAGGTGCGGACTAGGAGGCCATTTGCTGTTTCCGGTGACGGGATGATTGACGTTTCTGTTCTGCCAGACATGCCCTGGTGCCCCGGGCTGCCGGCCAGGCCGGAGCGGCGCGGAGCTGCGAGGGCCGAACGACGCTGCTTGCAGCTTTAATTAGGCCCGAGCAGTGAAGCTGCGAAGGCCTATTGTATCTGCTCCGTTTCTTCTTATTATTAGGCCCGAGCAGTGAAGCTGCGAAGGCCTATTGTATCTGCTCCGTTTATTATTATTATTTATTATTATTATTATTATTTTTTTTCTTCCGCGTCTTTGGGTGGCCTTTAGGGGGTCTTAGCATATCCAAAAACTCACCAAATTCTGGCCCAATATAGAAAGTGCGTGAAATTTACGTATTTCACTGGCGATGTGAAAGTTCATAAAAAAGTGGCTGAACAGCGCCCTCTAGAAAGTGAAAAATACCCCTCTCCATAAAGCTTAGTTTATCGTACAGTTATGAAATTTGGTTTACTTGTAGTACTCAACAGTCCGCACAGAAAAGTCTCTTGCAACCATGGTCAATATCAAACAGGAAGTCGGCCATTTTGGGTTGAAATGGAGATTTTTAGCCGTTTTGGCCATTTCTAGGGTCTACATTTGGTTGAACAGTTTGGTCATTTTTCGCACGATTGTCTCAAAAATAGTGTACTATCGAACAGAAGCGATGGACGGTTCAAATGAGAAAATAAAATTGACTTTTCGTAAATACTGAAGGGGCGGGGCTAGACCTCAAAGTTCGAGCACTCCCCAAAAAAATTCAAATTGCTATAATTTCATAAATGAAAGAATTAGAGTTAAAGTAACTTTCTACGGATAATTGTCATCGCCCCCCGAAGACAAATGAATGGTCGATTGATGATGTCACACAAGCCCCGCCCCCTCAGGACTTAAAAGGTCAAGTTTTACTGGGAAATTTTCCAAAATTCGCCCTTTCGAATAATCAGCCCAAATTTGTAGCAGTTAACTGAAGAGAAGGTGGCGTTGCTTGGCGTCACTTTATGGGTGTTTTCTGCAGAAGGCGGGGCAGTGGCGGCGCTGCGAAGTCAGGCGTACCGCTTAGGCCTTACGTTTGCCTCCCATTTCGTCATTTCTAGAGATATCGCCACGACACTTCTTGGGAGACATCCTAGTCCGGCCCCCAAAAGAATCTGATGTGAACATCTGGTGGGCGTGGCCTATTTTCTGAAATAGCGCCCCCTAGGACCATTAAAACTGTCAGCCCCAAGCCATGCTTTGACTGAGGAGTATGAGATTTGGTACACTAATGTGGTGTCTCAGGACCTACAAAAATGTCTCTTGGAGCCAAGTGCAAAGTCGCACAGGAAGTCGGCCATTTTGGTCCAAGTACTCGATTTAGTGGTTTTTGCACACGTTGTTTGGAGAGTGATGCTCCATCACCCTTTTCACCAATCACCTTCAAACATCTGCTATACACTCTTAAGACATAGAAGAAAAAATTCAACCGTCGGATTTTAAATAAGTATAAAGGTGTGGGCGTGGCTAAGCCTCAAACTTTGACTTGTCGCCACGCCACTCTTTTTTTCACAGCTCCCTATTGGACTCCTTTTACCCAATCACCTGGAATCTCTGGTAAATAGCAGCTGACAAGTTGAGGTCACTTGGTCTACAGTACTGGCAGGTTTTGAAAAAAGGTGGGGCTTTGGGAGCATGGCGAAATTCGCCATCACGCCATGGAAATACGTTTGTCTCTCATTTCTTCAATCATTGTGACATCGCCACACAATTTCTGATGAGTGATCCTACTCTGACCCCTAATAGAAAAGGACAGCTGAAGTTTGTGGGCGTGGCCTATTTTCTGAAATAGCGCCCCCTATGACCATTAAAACTGTCAGCCCCAAGCCATGCTTTGACTGAGGAACACGAAATTTGGCACACTAATGTGGTGTCTCAGGACCTACAAAAAAGTCTCTTGGAGCTAAGTGCAAAGTCGCACAGGAAGTCGGCCATTTTGGTCCAAGTACTCAATTTATTGGTTTTCGCACACATTGTTTGGAGAGTGTTGCACCATCGCCCTTTTCACCAATCGCCTTCAAACTTCTGCTACATACTCTTAAGACAAAGGGGGAAAAATTCAACCATCGGATTTCAAATAAGTATAAAGGTGTGGGCGTGGCTAAGCCTCAAACTTTGACCTATCGCCATTACATTCCTTGACTTAACAACTCCCATGTGCATGATCAGATCTATATCCAACTGTGTCTGTGTGATCATTGACCACAACTCAAGACAATGACAATGTGGACAGCTGACATCACCTAAGCCCCGCCCCCTGACTACAGGAAGTCGATTTTTTCATGGTGAAATGCCCATATTTGTCCCCTCTAATTTAGTGAACATGACACTAAGGTCATGCACTGTCTTTATGATGTTGTAATGACCATTCAGATCTGCTAGCTTTTCAGAAAGGGAGGGGATTTGATGCCATGGCGAATTCTGGCGTGACGCTGTGACCTTACGTTTGACTGTAACTTCCACAAACAGCCTCCGATTTGCCCGAGACTGAACATCACATCACCAGTGTGGTAAAGATAGAGTATCTCCTAGTGGTGAGACGTGTAATGGTGGGCTCAGAGGGGATGCTGAGTCAGGGTGAGGTGTGGACGAGGAGGCCGTTCACGGTTTCTGGTGTCGGGTTGGTTGACTTTCTGTTCTGCCAGACGTGCCCTGGTGCCCCCGGCTGCCGGACAGGATGGAGAAGCGCGGAGCTGGGTTTGGAGAGGGTCGGGGATGGAGGGTAGGGGGTGCGGAAGGAGGGCGAGCAGCTTCGCTGCGAGGGCCGAACGACGCTGCTTGCAGCTTTAATTAGGCCCGAGCAGTGAAGCTGCGAAGGCCTATTGTATCTGCTCCGTTTCTTCTTATTATTATTCTTTTTTCTTCCGCGTCTTTGAATGGCCTTTAGGGGGTCTTAGCATATCCAAAAAGTCACCAAATTCTGGCCCAATATAGAAAGTGCGTGAAATTTACGTATTTCACTGGCGATGTGAAAGTTCGTCAAAAAGTGACTGAACAGCGCCCCCTAGAAAGTGAAAAATACCCCTCTCCATAAAGCTTAGTTTATCGTACAGTTATGAAATTTGGTATACTTGTAGTACTCAACAGTCCGCACAGAAAAGTCTCTTGCAACCATGGTCAATATCAAACAGGAAGTCGGCCATTTTGGAGTAAAGTGGCCATTTTGACCCCGTTTTGGCCATTTCTAGGGTCTATATTTGGTTGAACAGTTTGGTCATTTTTCGCACCATCGTCTCAAAAATTGTGCGAGATCGAACAGAATCGATGGACGATTCAAATGAGACAATAAAATTGACTTTTCGTAAATACTGAAGGGGCGGGGCCAGGCCTCAAAGTTCGAACACTCGCCAAAAAAATTCAAATTGCTATAATTTCATAAATGAAAGAATTACGGTTAAAGAAATGTTCTGTGGACAATTGTCATTGCCCTCCGAAGACAAATGAATGGTCGATTGATGATGTCACATAAGCCCCGCCCCCTCAGGACTTAAAAGGTCAAGTTTTACTGGGAAATTTTCCAAAATTCGCCCTTTCCAATAATCACCCCAAATTTGTAGCGGGTAACTGAAGACAAGTTGGGGTTGCTTGGCTTCACTTTATGGGAGTTTTCTGCAGAAGGCGGGGCTGTGGCGGCGCGGCGAATTCAGGCGTACCACTTAGGCCTTACGTTTGCCTCCCATTTCGTCATTTCTAGAGATATCGCCACGAAGCTTCTTGTGAGTGATCCTAGTCTGGCCCCCCAAAAGATCTGATGTGAAATTCCGGTGGGCGTGGTCTATTTTCTGAAATAGCGCCCCCTAGGACCATTAAAACTGACAGCCCCAAGCCATGCTTTGACTGAGGATTACGAAATTTGGTACACTAATGTGGTGTCTCAGGACCTACAAAAAAGTCTCTTGGAGCCAAGTGCATTGTCGCACAGGAAGTCGGCCATTTTGGTCCAAGTGCGCAATTTAGTGGTTTTCGCACACGTTGTTTGGAGAGTGATGCTCCGTCGCCCTTTTCACCAATTGCCTTCACACTTCGGCTACATACTCTTAACACATAGATGAAAAAATTCAACCGTCGGATTTTAAATAAGTATAAAGGTGTGGGCGTGGCTAAGCCTCAAACTTTGACCTGTCGCCACGCCACTCTTTTTTTTCACAGCTCCCTATTGGACTCCTTTTAACCAATCACCACCAAACAGTGGCGAATAGCAGCAGACAAGTTGAGGTCACTTGGTCTATAGTACTGGCAGGTTTCGAATAAAGGCGGGGCTTTGGAAGAATGGCGAAATTCGCCATCACGACATGGAAATACGTTTGTCTCTCATTTCTTCAGTCATTGTGACATCGCCATACAAGTTCTGATGAGTGATCCTACTCTGACCCCTAATAGAATTGGACAGCTGAAGTTTGTGGGCGTGGCCTATTTTCTGAAACAGCGCCCCCTAGGACCATTAAAACAGTCAGCCCCAAGCCATGCTTTGACTGAGGATCACAAAATTTGGCACACTAATGTAGTGTACCAGGACCTACAAAAAAGTCTCTTGGAGCCAAGCACAATGTCGCACAGGAGGTCGGCCATTTTGGTCCAAGTACTCAATTTAGTGGTTTTCGCACACGTTATTAGGAGAATGATATCTCCTCGCCCTTTCCACCGATCACCTTCAAACCTCTGCTATATACTCTTAAGACATAGAGGAAAAAATTCAACCGTCGGATTTTAAATAAGTATAAAGGTGTGGGCGTGGCTAAGCCTCAAACTTTGACCAGTCGCCATTACCTTATTTGACTTAACAACTCCCATGTGCATGATCAGATCAATTTCATACTTTGTCTGTGTGATCACTGACCACATCTGAAGACAGTGACAATGTGGACAGCTGACATCACCTAAGCCCCGCCCCCTGACTACAGGAAGTCAACTGTTTTATGGTGAAATGCCCATATTTGTTCCCTCTAATTTAGTCAAGATGACACTAAGGTCATGCACTGTCTTCATGATGTTGTAATGACCATTCAGATCTGATAGCTTTTCAGAAAGGGAGGGGCTTTGATGCCATGGCGATTTCTGGCGTGACGCTGTGACCTTACGTTTGACTGTAACTTCCACAAACAGCCTCCGATTTGCCCGAGACTGAACATCACATCACCAGTGTGGTAAAGATAGAGTATCTCCTAGTGGTGAGACGTGTAATGCTGGGCTCAGAGGGGATGCTGAATCAGGGTGAGGTGTGGACGAGGAGGCCGTTCACGGTTTCTGGTGTCGGGGCGGTTGACTTTCTGTTCTGCCAGACGTGCCCTGGTGCCCCCGGCTGCCGGCCAGGATGGACAAGCGCGGAGCTGGGTTTGGAGAGCGTCGGGGATGGAGCGGAGGGGGTGCGGAAGGAGGGCGAGCAGCTTCGCTGCGAGGGCCGAACGACGCTGCTTGCAGCTTTAATTATTATTCTTTTTTCTTCCGCGTCTTTGGGTGGCCTTTAGGGGGTCTTAGCATATCCAAAAAGTCACCAAATTCTGGCTCAATATAGAAAGTGCGTGAAATTTACGTATTTCACTGGCGATGTGAAAGTTCATAAAAAAGTGGCTCGACAGTGCCCCCTAGAAAGTGAAAAATACCCCTCTCCATAAAGCTTAGTTTATCGTACAGTTATGAAATTTGGTATACTGATAATACTCAACAGTCCGCACAGAAAAGCCTCTTGCAACCATGGTCAATATAAAACAGGAAGTCGGCCATTTTGGGTTGAAATGAGGATTTTTAGCCGTTTTGGCCAATTCTAGGGTCTATATTTGGTTGAACAGTTTGGTCATTTTTCGCACCATCGTCTCAAAAATAGTGCGAGATCGAACAGAAGCGATGGACGATTCAAATGAGACAATAAAATTGACTTTTCGTAAATACTGAAGGGGCGGGGCCAGGCCTCAAAGTTCGAGCACTCGCCAAAAAAATTCAAATTGCTATAATTTCACAAATGAAAGAATTACAGTTAAAACAATTTCTAAGGACAATTGCCATCGCCCCCCGAAGACAAATGAATGGTTGATAGATGATGTCACACAAGCCCCGCCCCCTCAGGACTTAAAAGGTCAAGTTTTACTGGGAAATTTTCCAAAATTCGCCCTTTCAAATAATCACCCCAAATTTCTAGCAGGTAACTGAAGACAAGTTGGGGTTGCTTGGCGTCACTTTATGGGAGTTTTCTGCAGAAGGCGGGGCTGTGGCGGCGCGGCGAAGTCAGGCGTACCGCTTAGGCCTTACGTTTGCCTCCCATTTCGTCATTTCTAAAGATATCGCCACAAAACTTCTTGGGAGTGATCCTAGTCCTGCCCCCCAAAAAATGTGATGTGAAAATCCTGTGGGCGTGGCCTATTTTCTGAAATAGCGCCCTCTAGGACCATTAAAACTGTCAGCCCCAAGCCAGACTTTGACTGAGGATTACGAAATTTGGTACACTAATGTGGTGTCTCAGGACCTACAAAAAAGTCTCTTGGAGCCAAGCACCAAGTCGCACAGGAAGTCGGCCATTTTGGTCCAAGTACTCGATTTAGTGGTTTTCGCACACGTTGTTTGGAGAGTGTTGCACCATCGCCCTTTTCACCAATCACCTTCAAACATCTGCTATACACTCTTAAGACATAGATGAAAAAATTCAACCGTCGGATTTTAAATAAGTATAAAGGTGTGGGCGTGGCTAAGCCTCAAACTTTGACCTGTCGCCACGCCACTCTTTTTTTCACAGCTCCCTATTGGACTCCTTTTAACCAATCACCAGCAATCACTGGCAAATAGCAGCAGACAAGTTGAGGTCACTTGGTTTATAGTACTGGCAGGTTTCGAATAAAGGCGGGGCTTTGGGAGCATGGCGAAATTCACCATCACGCCATGGAAATACGTTTGTCTCTCATTTCTTCAATCATTGTGACATCGCCACACAATTTCTGATGAGTGATCCTACTCTGACCCATAATAGAAATGGACAGCTGAAGTTTGTGGGCGTGGCCTATTTTCTGAAATAACGCCCCCTAGGACCATTAAAACTGTCAGCCCCAAGCCATGCTTTCACTGAGGAACACGAAATTTGGCACACTAATGTGGTGTCTCAGGACCTACAAAAAAGTCTCTTGGAGCTAAGTGCAAAGTCGCACAGGAAGTCGGCCATTTTGGTCCAAGTACTCGATTTAGTGGTTTTCGCACACGTTGTTTGGAGAGTGTTGCACCATCGCCCTTTTCACCAATCGCCTTCAAACTTCTGCTACATACTCTTAAGACAAAGGGGGAAAAATTCAACCATCGGATTTCAAATAAGTATAAAGGTGTGGGCGTGGCTAAGCCTCAAACTTTGACCTTTCGCCATTACATTCCTTGACTTAACAACTCCCATGTGCATGATCAGATCTATATCAAACTGTGTCTGTGTGATCATTGACCACATCTCAAGACAATGACAATGTGGACAGCTGACATCACCTAAGCCCCGCCCCCTGACTACAGGAAGTCGATTTTTTCATGGTGAAATGCCCATATTTGTCCCCTCTAATTTAGTGAACATGACACTAAGGTCATGCACTGTCTTCATGATGTTGTAATGACCATTCAGATCTGCTAGCTTTTCAGAAAGGGAGGGGATTTGATGCCATGGCGAATTCTGGCGTGACGCTGTGACCTTACATTTGACTGTAACTTCCACAAACAGCCTCCGATTTGCCCGAGACTGAACATCACATCACCAGTGTGGTAAAGATAGAGTATCTCCTAGTGGTGAGACGTGTAATGGTGGGCTCAGAGGGGATGCTGCGTCAGGGTGAGGTGTGGACGAGGAGGCCGTTCACGGTTTCTGGTGTCGGGGTGGTTGACTTTCTGCTCTGCCAGACGTGACCTGGTGCCCCCGGCTGCCGGACAGGATGGAGAAGCGCGGAGCTGGGTTTGGAGAGGGTCGGGGATGGAGCGGAGGGGGTGCGGAAGGAGGGCGAGCAGCTTCGCTGCGAGGGCCGAACGACGCTGCTTGCAGCTTTAATTATTTTTTGTTATTCCGTGCCCCCTTTGAACGGCTTTTTGGGGACCTTAACATACCCCAAAACTCACAATATTTTGCAAACTTCTCAGGCCTGTTGAAAAATTTGATATTTTAAAGGTCCCAAAAAAATCGCAAAGAAAATGGCTGAACAGCGCCCCCTACAAAGTGAAAAAAAACCCTCTCCATAAAGCTTAGTTTATCGTACAGTTATGAAATTTGGTACACTTGTAGAACTCAACAGTCCGCACAGAAAAGTCTCTTGCAAGCATGGTCAATATCAAACAGGAAGTCGGCCATTTTGGGTTGAAATGGCGATTTTTAGCCGTTTTTGCCGTTTTTAGGGTCCGTTTCTGATTGGATTGCTCGATCATTTTTCGCACGATCGTCTCAAAACTTGTGTAAAATTGCTCAGAAGGAATGGGCGAACAAAATGAGACAAGGATTCTGAGTTTTCGTATATGTTGAAGGGGCGGGGCCAGGCCTCGAAGTTTGACTACTCGCCAAAAAATTTAAAATTGCTATAACTTAATAACTGAAAGGAATAGAATTACCAAACTTTCTGTGGTCATTCGTCATCCAGCCACAAAGTAAATTGAATGGTCGGATGATGACATCACACAAGCCCCGCCCCCTCAGGACCAAAAAGGTCAAGTTTTACTGTGAAAGGTCCCAAATTGCCCCATTTCACTTAATCACCACAAACTTGTAGCTGGTAACTCAAGACAAGTGGAGGTTGCTTGGCGTCACTTTATGGGAGTTTTCGGCAGAAGGCGGGGCTGTGGCGGCGCGGCGAAGTCAGGCGTACCGCCATGGCCTTACGTTTGCCTTCCATTTCGTCATTTCTAAAGATATCGTCACGAAACTTGTTGTGAGTGATCCTAGTCCGGCCCCTCAAAAGATCTGATGTGAACATCCGGTGGGCGTGGCCTATTTTCTGAAATAGGGCCCCCTAGGACCATTAAAACTGTCAGCCCCAAGCCATGCTTTGACTGAGGAGTACGAAATTTGGTACACTAATGTGGTGTCTCAAGACCTACAAAAAAGTCTCTTGGAGCCAAGTGCAAAGTTGCACAGGAAGTCGGCCATTTTGGTCCAAGTACGCAATTTAGTGGTTTTCGCACACGTTGTTTGGAGAGTGATGCTCCGTCGCCATTTTCACCAATCTGCTTCAAACTTCTGCCATCTGCTCTTAAGACATAGAGGAAAAAATTCAACCGTCGGATTTTTCAAAAGTTGAAAGGTGTGGGCGTGGCTAAGCCTCAAACTTTGACCTGTCGCCGCACCACTCTTTTTTTCACAGCTCCCTACTGGACTCCTTTTACCCAATCAGCAGGAGTCTCTGGCAAATAGCAGTAGACAACTTGAGGTCACTTGGTATCCAGTACTGGAAGGTTTCAAAAAAAGGCAGGGCTTTGGGAGCATGGCGAAAATCGCCATCACGCCATGGAAATACGTTTGCCTCTCATTTCTTCATTTATCGTGATATCGTTACGAAACTTCTGGTGAGTGATCCTAGTCTGACCACAAAGAGACATAGACAGCTGAAATATGTGGGCGTGGCCTAATTTCTGAAATAGCGCCCCCTAGGACCATTTAAACTAATAGCCCCAAGCCATGCTTTGACTGAGGATTACGAAATTTGGTACACTAATGTGGTGTCCCAGGACCTACAAAAAAGTCTCTTGGAGCCAATCACAAAATTGCACAGGAAGTCGGCCATTTTGGTCCAAGTACGCGATTTAGTGGTTTTCGCACACGTTGTTTGGAGAGTGATGCTCCGTCGCCCTTTTCACCAATCGCCTTCAAACTTCTGCTGTATACTCTTAAGGCATAGGGGAAAAAATTCAACCGTCGGATTTTTCAAAAGTTGAAAGGTGTGGGCGTGGCTAAGCCTCAAACTTTGACCTGTCGCCGCGCCACTCTTTTTTTCACAGCTCCCTACTGGACTCCTTTTACCCAATCGGCAGGAGTCTCTGGCAAATAGCAGTAGACAACTTGAGGTCACTTGGTATCCAGTACTGGAAGGTTTCAAAAAAAGGCGGGGCTTTGGGAATATGTCGAAAATCGCCATCACGCCATGGAAATACGTTTGCCTCTCATTTCTTCATTTATCGTGATATTGTTACGAAACTTCTGGTGAGTGATCCTAGTCTGACCCAAAGAGACATAGACACCTGAAATATGTGGGCGTGACCTAATTTCTGAAATAGCGCCCCCTAGGACCATTTAATTTATTAGCCCCAAGCCATGCTTTCACTGAGGATTACGAAATTTGGTACACTAATGTGGTGTCCCAGGACCTACAAAAAAGTCTCTTGGAGCCAAGCACAAAATTGCACAGGAAGTCGGCCATTTTGGTCCAAGTACGCGATTTAGTGGTTTTCGCACACGTTGTTTGGAGAGTGATGCTCCTTCGCCCTTTTTACCAATCGCCTTCAAACTTCTGCTATATACTCTTAAGGCATAGGGGAAAAAAGTCAACCGTCGGATTTTTCAAAAGTTGAAAGGTGTAGGCGTGGCTAAGCCTCAAACTTTGACCTTTCGCCATTACTTGACTTAATAACTCCCATGTGCATGATCAGATCTTTTTCGAACTTTGTCTGTGTGATCATTGACCATATCTGTAAACAATGACAATGTGGACAGCTGACATCATCTAAGCCCCGCCCCCTGACTAAAGGAAGTTATTATTTTATGCTGAAATGCCCATATTTGTCCCCTCTAATTTAGTCAACATGACACCTAGGTCATGCACTGTCTTCATGATGCTGTAATGGCCATTCAAATCTGATAGCTTTCCAGAAAGGGAGGGGCTTTAATGCCATGGCGAATTCTGGCGTAACGCCGTAACCTTACAATTCAATTTAATGGTGAGCTCAGAGGGGATGCTTAGTCAGGGTGAGGTGCGGACTAGGAGGCCATTTGCTGTTTCCGGTGACGGGATGATTGACGTTTCTGTTCTGCCAGACATGCCCTGGTGCCCCGGGCTGCCGGCCAGGCCGGAGCGGCGCGGAGCTGCGAGGGCCGAACGACGCTGCTTGCAGCTTTAATTAGGCCCGAGCAGTGAAGCTGCGAAGGCCTATTGTATCTGCTCCGTTTCTTCTTATTATTAGGCCCGAGCAGTGAAGCTGCGAAGGCCTATTGTATCTGCTCCGTTTATTATTATTATTAGGCCCGAGCAGTGAAGCTGCGAAGGCCTATTGTATCTGCTCCGTTTATTATTATTATTAGGCCCGAGCAGTGAAGCTGCGAAGGCCTATTGTATCTGCTCCGTTTATTATTATTATTTATTATTATTATTATTATTTTTTTTCTTCCGCGTCTTTGGGTGGCCTTTAGGGGGTCTTAGCATATCCAAAAACTCACCAAATTCTGGCCCAATATAGAAAGTGCGTGAAATTTACGTATTTCACTGGCGATATGAAAGTTCATAAAAAAGTGGCTGAACAGCGCCCTCTAGAAAGTGAAAAATACCCCTCTCCATAAAGCTTAGTTTATCGTACAGTTATGAAATTTGGTTTACTTGTAGTACTCAACAGTCCGCACAGAAAAGTCTCTTGCAACCATGGTCAATATCAAACAGGAAGTCGGCCATTTTGGGTTGAAATGGAGATTTTTAGCCGTTTTGGCCATTTCTAGGGTCTACATTTGGTTGAACAGTTTGGTCATTTTTCGCACGATTGTCTCAAAAATAGTGTACTATCGAACAGAAGCGATGGACGGTTCAAATGAGAAAATAAAATTGACTTTTCGTAAATACTGAAGGGGCGGGGCCAGACCTCAAAGTTCGAGCACTCGCCAAAAAAATTCAAATTGCTATAATTTCATAAATGAAAGAATTAGAGTTAAAGTAACTTTCTATGGATAATTGTCATCGCCCCCCGAAGACAAATGAATGGTCGATTGATGATGTCACAAAAGCCCCGCCCCCTCAGGACTTAAAAGGTCAAGTTTTACTGGGAAATTTTCCAAAATTCGCCCTTTCGAATAATCAGCCCAAATTTGTAGCAGTTAACTGAAGAGAAGGTGCCGTTGCTTGGCGTCACTTTATGGGTGTTTTTTGCAGAAGGTGGGGCAATGGCGGCGCGGCGAAGTCAGGAGTACCGCTTAGGCCTTACGTTTGCCTCCCATTTCGTCATTTCTAGAGATATCGCCACGACACTTCTTGGGAGACATCCTAGTCCGGCCCCCAAAAGAATCTGATGTGAACATCTGGTGGGCGTGGCCTATTTTCTGAAATAGCGCCCCCTAGGACCATTAAAACTGTCAGCCCCAAGCCATGCTTTGACTGAGGAGTATGAGATTTGGTACACTAATGTGGTGTCTCAGGACCTACAAAAATGTCTCTTGGAGCCAAGTGCAAAGTCGCACAGGAAGTCGGCCATTTTGGTCCAAGTACTCGATTTAGTGGTTTTTGCACACGTTGTTTGGAGAGTGATGCTCCATCACCCTTTTCACCAATCACCTTCAAACATCTGCTATACACTCTTAAGACATAGAAGAAAAAATTCAACCGTCGGATTTTAAATAAGTATAAAGGTGTGGGCGTGGCTAAGCCTCAAACTTTGACTTGTCGCCACGCCACTCTTTTTTTCACAGCTCCCTATTGGACTCCTTTTACTCAATCACCAGCAATCACTGGCACATAGCAGCAGACAAGTTGAGGTCACTTGGTGTATAGTACTGGCAGGTTTCGAATAAAGGCGGGGCTTTGGGAGCATGGCGAAATTCGCCATCACGCCATGGAAATACGTTTGTCTCTCATTTCTTCAATCATTGTGACATCGCCACACAATTTCTGATGAGTGATCCTACTCTGACCCCTAATAGAAAAGGACAGCTGAAGTTTGTGGGCGTGGCCTATTTTCTGAAATAGCGCCCCCTATGACCATTAAAACTGTCAGCCCCAAGCCATGCTTTGACTGAGGAACACGAAATTTGGCACACTAATGTGGTGTCTCAGGACCTACAAAAAAGTCTCTTGGAGCTAAGTGCAAAGTCGCACAGGAAGTCGGCCATTTTGGTCCAAGTACTCGATTTAGTGGTTTTCGCACACATTGTTTGGAGAGTGTTGCACAATCGCCCTTTTCACCAATCGCCTTCAAACTTCTGCTACATACTCTTAAGACAAAGGGGGAAAAATTCAACCATCGGATTTCAAATAAGTATAAAGGTGTGGGCGTGGCTAAGCCTCAAACTTTGACCTTTCGCCATTACATTCCTTGACTTAACAACTCCCATGTGCATGATCAGATCTATATCAAACTGTGTCTGTGTGATCATTGACCACAACTCAAGACAATGACAATGTGGACAGCTGACATCACCTAAGCCCCGCCCCCTGACTACAGGAAGTTGATTTTTTCATGGTGAAATGCCCATATTTGTCCCTCTAATTTAGTGAACATGACACTAAGGTCATGCACTGTCTTCATGATGTTGTAATGACCATTCAGATCTGCTAGCTTTTCAGAAAGGGAGGGGATTTGATGCCATGGCGAATTCTGGCGTGACGCTGTGACCTTACGTTTGACTGTAACTTCCACAAACAGCCTCCGATTTGCCCGAGACTGAACATCACATCACCAGTGTGGTAAAGATAGAGTATCTCCTAGTGGTGAGACGTGTAATGGTGGGCTCAGAGGGGATGCTGAGTCAGGGTGAGGTGTGGACGAGGAGGCCGTTCACGGTTTCTGGTGTCGGGTTGGTTGACTTTCTGTTCTGCCAGACGTGCCCTGGTGCCCCCGGCTGCCGGACAGGATGGAGAAGCGCGGAGCTGGGTTTGGAGAGGGTCGGGGATGGAGGGTAGGGGGTGCGGAAGGAGGGCGAGCAGCTTCGCTGCGAGGGCCGAACGACGCTGCTTGCAGCTTTAATTAGGCCCGAGCAGTGAAGCTGCGAAGGCCTATTGTATCTGCTCCGTTTATTATTACGCTTTCTTTCTTTCTTTTTTCTTCCGCGTCTTTGACTGGCCTTTAGGGGGTCTTAGCATATCCAAAAAGTCACCAAATTCTGGCCCAATATAGAAAGTGCGTGAAATTTACGTATTTCACTGGCGATGTTAAAGTTCATAAAAAAATGGCTGAACAGCGCCCCCTAGAAAGTGAAAAATACCCCTCTCCATAAAGCTTAGTTTATCGTACAGTTATGAAATTTGGTACACTTGTAGAACTCAACAATACGCACAGAAAAGCCTCTTGCATCCATGGTCAATATCAAACAGGAAGTCGGCCATTTTGGACTAAATTGGCCATTTTGACCCTGTTTCGGCCATTTCTTGGGTCTATATTTGGTTGAACAGTTTGGTCATTTTTCGCACGATCGTCTCAAAAATAGTGTGCGATCGAACAGAAGCGACGGACGATTAAAATGAGACAATAAAATTGACTTTTCGTAAATACTGAAGGGGCGGGACCAGGCCTCAAAGTTCGAGCACTCGCCAAAAAAATTCAAATTGCTATAATTTCATAAATGAAAGAATTACAGTTAAAGTAACTTTCTATGGAAAATCATCATTGCCCCCCGAAGACAAATGAATGGTCAATTGATGATGTCACATAAGCCCCGCCCCTTCAGGACTTAAAAGGTCAAGTTTTACTGGGAAATTTTCCAAAATTTGCCCTTTCAAATAATCATCCCAAATTTGTATCAGGTAACTGAAGACAAGTTGCGGTTGCTTGGCGTCACTTTATGGGAGTTTTCTGCAGAAGGCGGGGCTGTGGCGGCGCGGCGAACTCAGGCGTACCACTTAGGCCTTACGTTTGCCTCCCATTTCGTCATTTCTAGAGATATCGCCACGAAACTTCTTGTGAGTGATCCTAGTCCGGCCCCCGAAAAAATCTGATGTGAAATTTCGGTGGGCGTGGTCTATTTTCTGAAATAGCGCCCCCTAGGACCATTAAAACTGACAGCCCCAAGCCATGCTTTGACTGAGGATTACGAAATGTGGTACACTAATGTGGTGTCTCAGGACCTACAAAAAAGTCTCTTGGAGCCAAGTGCAAAGTCGCACAGGAAGTCGGCCATTTTGGTCCAAGTGCGCGATTTAGTGGTTTTCGCACACGTTGTTTGGAGAGTGATGCTCCGTCGCCCTTTTCACCAATCGCCTTCACACTTCTGCTATATACTCTTAAGACATAGATGAAAAAATTCAACCGTCGGATTTTAAATAAGTTTAAAGGTGTGGGCGTGGCTAAGCCTCAAACTCTGACCTGTCGCCACGCCACTCTTTTTTTCACAGCTCCCTATTGGACTCCTTTTATCCAATCACCACCAAACAGTGGCAAACAGCAGCAGACAAGTTGAGGTCACTTGGTCTATAGTACTGGCAGGTTTCGAATAAAGGCGGGGCTTTGGGACCATGGCGAAATTCGCCATCACGCCATGGAAATACGTTTGTCTCTCATTTCTTCAATCATTGTGACATTGCCACACAATTTCTGATGAGTGATCCTACTCTGACCCCTAATATAATTGGACAGCTGAAGTTTGTGGGCGTGGCCTATTTTCCAAAACAGTGCCCCCTAGGACCATTAAAACAGTCAGCCCCAAGCCATGCTTTGACTGAGGATCACAAAATTTGGCACACTAATGTAGTGTCTCAGGACCTACAAAAAAGTCTCTTGGAGCCAAGCGCAATGTCGCACAGGAGGTCGGCCATTTTGGTGCAATTACTCAATTTAGTGGTTTTCGCACACGTTATTAGGAGAATGATATCTCCTCGCCCTTTCCACCGATCACCTTCAAACTTCTGCTATATACTCTTAAGACATAGAGGAAAAAATTCAACCGTCGGATTTTAAATAAGTATAAAGGTATGGGCGTGGCTAAGCCTCAAACTTTGACCAGTCGCCATTACTTTATTTGACTTAATAACTCCCATGTGCATGATCAGATCAATTTCATACTTTGTCTGTGTGATCACTGACCACATCTGAAGACAGTGACAATGTGGACAGCTGACATCACCTAAGCCCCGCCCCCTGACTACAGGAAGTCTATTGTTTTATGGTGAACTGCCCATATTTGTCCCCTCTAATTTAGTCAAGATGACACTAAGGTCATGCACTGTCTTCATGATGTTGTAATGACCATTCAGATCTGATAGCTTTTCAGAAAGTGAGGGGCTTTGATGCCATGGCGAATTCTGGCATGACGCCGTGACCTTACGTTTGATTGTAACTTCCACAAACAGCCTCCCATCTGCACGAGACTGAACATGGCAATCAACAATCATGCCCTTTATCCAATGAGACACTAACGGTTGTTGAGATTTGTATAATGTCACCACAGCGCCCCCTACACACCATTAAAACTGTAATAACTCCTACAGACGAGGTCGTAACTGCACCAAACTTGCTATGTGTCATCACACAAAGACACCCAACACAATCCTGTAGTAATTGGTTGATATTGCTTTAGCTCCTTCCCCTGACATTTATTAGGCCCTGAATAACACTTGCATCATGCAATTCACACCAAACTGCACACAAATGACTGTTATCAACCCACAAACTTCTTCATGGAATATTTCCTAAATTTGGAACAGCGCCCCCTAGATACAATAAAACCTTTGTAACTTCTGCAAAAAAGCTCCAAACTATATCTAACTTTGTGGGAGTTATCACACAACTGCAATCAACACATGTATGTGTTCACTTGTTCAAATAACTTTAACTCAATGCACTTATAGCTTTTTGTCTTTAGATGACCCATGCAATGTTTGATTGATGCCATATTAAAAAAAACTATCTTTGATGACCAAAGATGACCTCTACGGGACTTAGTTGTAAATGGTCACAGCGGACCCTAGATGGGTTCAAACTTTATTAACTTCTAAAGACAATGCACTTATAGCTTTTTGTCTTTAGATGACCCATGCAATGTTTGATTTATGCCATATTAAAAAAAACTATCTTTGATGACCAAAGATGACCTCTACGGGACTTAGTTGTAAATGGTCACAGCGGACCCTAGATGGGTTCAAACTTTATTAACTTCTAAAGACAAGGTCAGAATGGCATTATATTTGGCTTGTGATATGTTTGAACAGATGGGAACTAGGAAGTTTTTCCTGTAGTTCCTAGAACTGTTTTAGCTCCTACTCTGAAGCAGAGACTTTTGTTGTTTCCTATGAAACTAACGAGACGTGGGCGCTTGGTGAGCTATGCCCCTTGCTTGATTTTTGCATCGTTTCTGTTTTGAATGGAGGGTGGAGTTCGAATTAACACACAAGAGTCATAATACACTATATTCTAAATCTATGGGATGAGATGTGTATACCAGGTTTGGGGTGGCAGAGCTGCTAGTAGGTAGTAGGTGCAGTGTAGATGCTGAAGGATAAAATATTTTAGAATTAAATCATTTTAATAACCAGAGATTGCACATTTGCATATGTAATAAGACAGTTCTGTACCTGGTGTAGGGTGGCAGAGGCTGCCAGGAGCAGGTTGAAAGAAGCTGATGCCTCTGCAGATGCTAGCTGTGTTGTAGCAGTTGGATGGATAAACATTTCAGAATGAGCCAAGTTTAAAAATACCTGTATCAGTAACAAAAGTGTACTAAACTAAAGCCTGATTCATTCTTCTCCGTCAGCTCCGCAAGGGACAGACACGCACGGATTGATGGAAGCGTTTTGCTCTCATACTTCTGTCTCCTGGGGAGTGTTGCAAAGCAATTCCCTGGCAGGACTACAGAGGGCGTAGCGTCGTTCTGTGGTATTCTGTCATGTATCCGGTCCAAGATAATGTGTTTATATTGTTTTTTTGTATATAGGGGACTTTTTAACACAGACAAATTTGTCTCTCATTCTCCTCCATGCACTTGCCACCTCTAAACCCACGTTTCCTGTCATTTCCGTCCACAAATAAAATGCTTGCTGCACATCTTTTCACACTTCCAGTCACATCTCCCATGAGTCCTGGACCACTCTGATGTTACTATTTGGTATAGAGGTTCATGAGTGGCACGCGCTCCAGACCTGCATCAAAGTCCTATCTCCTAGTTTGATTGACAGCTGCTGTTTTTGCCTCACAATCAGTTTATGCAAGATTCAAAGACCTGTGAAAAATAGTGTAAATTCAGGACTGTCTCACAGAAAGGAACGAGGTCCCTATTGGCAGCATGTCAGCCACTCAGTAAGGCTCAGAGTAGAGGCTGAAAAAAGGTAGGCAGGATCAAACCTTTTTTGAGACAGGGGAGATTAGCTATATTATTGTTTGTAAAACAATGTTTTGACCTATTGTTTTTAGATATTAGTAATGTGTTAAAAATCACCATAAATTGTAAAAATAAATAGATAATAAAAAATGTTAAATGTTAGGGGTGCTAGAGATGAATTTAGGGGTGCTTCAGCACCCCCAAAAGCAGGCTATAAATGCCCATGGGTGTGATCTTATCAGTTATCCTTTAAATCAAAATGTGTGTTTAGTTCTAGGGTGAATTGCAGCAAGTAAAATTTTAAACTGAATTTTTATTGTTTTTTTCCTTTTTGAATAATAGTTTTTCCAGTAATTGACACAATTAGCAGGGCAACACAGGGATTTGAACCCTGTCCCACAAGTGGGAGACCAGACCATTGCCTTTGCTTTTTTGTGCATTTTACCAGGTAAAGCAAACCCTGCATTAAAACAGCATGAAATTCACCAGTTTAATTTTTAACATTATGCATAATTTGGTGTTGAATTGTTACATCATCAATAGTGATGAATGAGAAGCCAATTGTACTAAAGGTTTTCAGTTTAATTTCAAAAAATGCCATCTTAATGCAGGAAACGAAACCTTTAGAAAGCTTTTAACACATTTAATTTTGATGTAAAAAAAATACATGTTTAAAAGCTTTCCAATACATCCTAGACATTTTGCAACAAAGAAGATAAAACACACACACACACACACACACACACATTCACAAACATTAAAACAATAAAATTAGTGTATTAATTCCTGATCTGGACAGATATGTTTTTAGTTTTGATTAAAAAGTGGGTGAGGGATTAATTCAGAGGACAAGGGGAAAGAGCATTCTAGAGCTGAGAGAAGGTGGGAAATGGCTCAATGTTATTTTGACTATGTCAGTAGGGGACATGAAAATTGAAGAAATCACAGAAATGGTGAAGCATACAGCAGCAGTTAGTGGTTTTTTCTACATAGGCGTGGTGCTGCACCACACCCGAAATTCTAGTTCCATGACAAATGCACGACACCAAAACGTTCCGCGCTTTACTACCCCCTTCGTTGCTCTCATGACAGCGAAATAGTTTGTGAATGTAACACTTCTCACCTATATGCATCAGAGAAATTTCAACACTCACAGTTTAAAAATGTTTCTACACTCCTGTGCACACATTGTCCTGCAACCCCTGCTTTCACACATGGAATGCGGCAGCGAAGTTGTCCTGAGTGTGCACAACCCCTCAACGGCATCGTAACATGTACACTGCTTAAAAACAATACATCCAATATATTTCATGTAGAAAAGTTCTGACAGACTATATGGACAAGATATATATAAGTTCTATTGTCATTGCATAGGTGTACAACGAAATTGACTTTGCTCTCAGTAGAGATAGCTCATGTAAGGAAAGGTGAAATATTAGTAAAAGTAAAGCTAAAATAGATCACACACACACACACACACACACACACACCTCTTTACATTACAAATTCTGCAGTCAGGTGTTGATCAAATCAAATCTGGTTTTTGAGGTGAACTAAAGCCGTGTAAAATCACACATGATGCCCTGATGATCACTAAAATATGTTGGAATAACAGATGCTTCTGTTATATACTTGTTGGATTTTACATAGACATGATCTATTAAAGTGCCTTTCTCGGTTGTTGGCTGTTTGACTATTTGGGCATAGCCTCTGTCAGTCAAAAGTTTTAATATTGTTGATGATTTTAAAATGTCATCATTAAAATCTCCCATTAGTACTAATGTCTCACTTTGTACCTCCAGCCAATCAAGCAACTTTGTTAAATTTACTTTAAACAAAGAAAGGGGATACAAAGGAGGTCGATAAATGAGTCCAAGTACTATGTGTAAGTTAACAAAGCTATACACTAAACTCTCCAAGTTGACGTCTGGAGCCTGCAACATTTTAAATGCCACACCATCTGCAGTATAAAAGCCAACACCACCATGTTGTTGTTCTTGAAAAGCAATCAATGACTCATGGGTACTAGAATAAGCTAAACCTCGTGGGCAGTTGTAAAAACTATAGCCATCAATCTGTACTGCATCTGATCTGTCTGTAGATACCCATGTTTCTGTGACAGCAATGCAATTAGGTTGCAAATGCTGTGTGCAGAAAGCCAAGTCTTTAACGTGTCGATTCAGACTTTGGACATTCATTAAAAACACAGTGAATGCAGAAGAGTTAAATCTGTCGAACTGTGAGTTTGGAGTCAAAAAAGGGGTCATTTCGTTAACTGCAACTGTGATGTCATCTTTACAATAGATTCGTTTTTCATCAAAGTCCTGAATTGTGAGTCCTGAAAGACTTGTTACACGGCTAAGTGCTACATATGCTTGACCTGGTGCAAATATTTTCCTAAAACTAACAACGGCGTTTTCAAGAGTGAGTCCCTGAACTTTATGAACCGTAACCGCCCAAGCTAATTTAAGAGGAAATTGTCGACGTAATCCACCTTTAACAGTGGCCCTTTCCTCCTCGGGTTCAATAGGTGTAGATCCAGCTAAATTTGCTGACAGAGACTGGGAGGTTTTCCTCCTCTGCAAGCCTACACGATGGTCATCAAACTGAACATAAACCTTTTTAGGAAAGGTGTCATTTTCTAACATTACCATTTCTGTCAATGTACCACAAATTCCGTTTACTAAACCGTCAATGAGATCCACATTTTTACACAACATTACACGAGCACCCTTCCCCAACTGTAACACTTCGGACAAGTTAGTATTAGAAGCTCTGGCATGATTCCCTTCCAACAACTTTAGTTTGCCTGTTCTTTTATCATTAACATAATCTTTGGCTGTAATTGATATGTAATCAGGACAAACGTGACATAACTGATGAATGTTGTGATTATTTACTTGATTATTTGTTGCAAATATGTGCAATGCTGAGCTCGCCTCACCTGTTTCACAAGTTTTTAAAACCTTTAAATCCTCAGGTAACAATGGTGTACCTTTTGTATGAGTTCTGATTCTATTTAGCAGTCCAGAAAACACAGCATCTTTCTGTCTAACGACTTCAGTTAACTGTACAACTTTAAATAGGCTTGACCATAAGTTGCTACCTACACCATCAGAATAGAGTGGCTTCCCTTTAACAGGAGGTAGCTGGAAGAAATCTCCAACAGCCACTACACTGACATTTCCAAAAGGTGAAAAATCACCCGTTTGTTTAATTTGACGTAATCTACCATGAACATAGGACAACAGGTTATGATCGACCATTGATATTTCATCAATAATAAGAAGCTGCAAATCACAATATTTTGTACGTAAAGAATTTAGTTTTTCTTCACCCAGAGGAGTGTACGGTAAGCGTACATCCTTTCCTATAGACAGTGTAGTGTGGATTGTTGTTGCACCTAAATTGTATGCTGCAATCCCAGTAGGAGCTGTTAATACTACACATACATTATCAGGATGTCTACAGCTTGGTGACAGTAATCTCTGTGTTTCATACTCTATTGCTCGAATTAAATGACTTTTCCCAACGCCCGCCCCGCCTGTAACAAAAACATGCAGTGGTTCAGGGTTATTACCATTAACTTTATCTACACACCACTGCCTGATTTGATTAAAAACAGAAAACTGTTTTTCATTTAAAGACCTAATCAATGCCAGACCTTCACCTCTACTCATCGTGTTTCTCTTCTCTAAATGTGCAGTTTGGTTTGAACATGGAGCCAAATCTGGGATTACTTCTGCCTCGTCACTTACTGTTGGTTCTGATTCTTTCAGTATTTCAACACACTCTAAACGTTCCATTTCAACTGCCGGACACAACTCACACCATGCATCTTCTAACATTACATCACCGACTATATTATTCACAGCGTCCAAATGATCGGATTCTAACTCAAATTTACCCCGATTTAAATCTACAACAGCCTTTACCGAGTGGTTTGTTCTATCAAAAAATCTAACTAAACCAGTTCTGTAAAATTCCTCAAAAGTTTCACAGTTAAGCTTAAGTTGACTATCATGGCGGTACGGTAAAAACAGCTGCAAAATGCTTTGATAAAATTTCTCTGAGTCTTTGGTTTCAGAGAAACGCGCGTAACGAACAACCGCTGGTTTAGTCCGAGTTCTTTTTGTAACAAATCCTAAATCATTACTTAACTTTATAGGATTTCTACATTTTTCGTTTTTACTCAAAACACGATATTCTGATGCAAACGTAGCCAGGCACATATCATTGAACACATCATCATTTGGCCTCTTCTTATAACGATCAACTAATCCGGTCATCCACATGTCATCTGAAGTAAGCTCCTGTGATGCTGCTTTTTGCCTCAAAACAGAAATAGGCAAACTCATTTTCACTATATTATCACCGGTGGGGACAAACACAACTTTCCTAGAACACTCCTTTAGATGCATGTTAGTTAGCCTGTAGACTGCTTCTTGAGCACAAACATCCCGATTATGAAGATAAACATTACCAAGAGTCTTCAAGGCCTCTTTAGCACTAAGATTACCATCTTTGGCTGCTTCTCTTTGAGAATTAGCAAGCAGAAGGCCAATTTCCCGTTCACTTTTAGACATGTATGATATTATGTATACACAGCACGCATAAGCATCGACGCAATACTGGATATCAAGATTAGCATTCCAAGCTTTTAACAGCAACTTGCTATACTGATTAATCCAGATTTCATTAACTTCCCTTTTCAAAACAACATGTGTATTTCGACTAAATCGTTTATATGCCATCTCAAATACTTCCTGACTGATACCCAGGCCCTGAAACAGACCTTCTACACTGTTATATGGACAGTCTTCACTAGAAATAGCAGTCTTTACTTTAGTTAAAATGGCACTTGCTACTTCTTTGTCCATTTCCTGTTTACGAGCTTTATCTTGAAACGCACAGGCACACTGTACAGTGCTATCTGTTTTATCACACTTGCATGTCTTCACTGCATCTTGATACTTTTCGCCACGGCTAATAAAAGTTCTAACAGATGCAGGCCGTGGAAAATTAAAACGACAAACTGTTTTTTTCTTTCTACAAGTCTTTGAATGCCGTTTGGAGTGCTGCTGGACAGATGAGACAACTTCATGTAGTGAATCGTCTTCAGAAGGAAGTTCACATGTCACATATTCATCAACAAATGCAATGACCTCCTCATCTGTGTTCTTATCTAAAATGGGAGCACCAGAAACCCAGAAAAGGCAATGACAGTGAGGAGAACCACGCTGCTGGAACTCAACACGATAATAATAATCTTCTATTTTACCAATGGGATTGGCAGGAGACATTAGCACTTCCCTTAAGAAGACATGCCATCTAAAATCAAACATTCGGGCAGCAGTTACTGGATTCCTACGTAGGAGGTCACATTTATCAGCCCACTCCAGCTGTTCCACTGTCTCTGTTCTGCCTTCCTGTTTCAAAATACTATAAAGAAGGTTAGTCCACCTCAAATCTGCTGACGAAAATGATGCGAACCAAGTAGGTTTGCCCAACATTTTTACACAAGCCAGGAGGTCTCGCTGAGCAGATTGCCAAAAAGCAGGTGTGCCGCGAATTGGTTTAAGAAACCGGTAGCCATCATCAAACTCTAACAGCTTACTTAAAGAATCCTGATCCTGTATCAAATTACCCAACTTCTGAGATTCACCGCTTTTACCTTTACGCAAAGCTATAGAAACTTTGGACACAACTTGCTCTAGTTCAGACATGTACTGTGCAAAAAATATATATTCTACATTGTTGGCAAATCGACCATCAACATGAAGAAGCCTGTTGTTGAAATACCGATTCAGAGTCAAACGAAATTGTCTGCTTTCATAGTAAGTATTAGATCCTGAAGGAAACAAGACGGGAAAACTTTTTGCTTCATTTGTAAAATCTGAAAGCAATTTCACTGGATTGTTACCTTCACCTGGAGCTACATTTAATATGTTATCTACATACTGGTCCAATGCTTCTTGTCCTATATCTACTGGCATGAGACAGGTGTCCTGAAACATACAGTGTTGTTGTCTGTCATGCAATAACTCATCTTCTCCATCTATGCAAGTATCTTCATCTTTACCAGAACCACTATCCTCTTCCAGGACAGATGACTCATCTTCCTGAGTAAATGTGTTAATCCAAGATTCATTGAACTCTACATCTTTATAATGCAAATTATGACGTTTTAAATACTGAAGACCTTCCTGAACATGCTGTGTGTCAACATACTGATAATCATAGTGTCCTTTATATGTCAATTTACGCTTTAACTTTACAGGTAATAAAGACCCCTCCATGTCGGTACGTGGTAACAAACTGCACGTTTCCACTATATTTGCAGGTACACAAGTGACAGGACCATGAATCCCATTCTGACCACCTTTGGGCAGAGCCAACATTTTCATAAAGGGTATATTCATCGCTATTAAATGTTGCTCTAATGTATTTAAACATGCCAGTTGAGGTGGGATGGGATCAACAGTCAGCTTGTTGATTGAACTTTCTGGGGGTATCTGACATTTACCCATTTTATAATGACACGTGTAACAGATGTACAGTTTATTTCTACATAAATTAAATTTGCAAGGTAATCTACAGGCATCATCGCAAATGTGCAGATGATTGTCACTTATACATTTATCTGCTATAAGTGACATTTCTTTGGTTTTTCTATAGTACTCTTGATTACAATTTAAGACCTGATGTCTAAACAACAAACGTGAGCAGACACAACACACAAAATCAGGTCCATCTTTCACTTTCTCTAAAAATTGATCTACAACAAAATCAAAGTTTTGTGCATTTACTTTAATCAGCTTTCTTTTATGCTGGATACTTTCTATTAAACATGTTTTATGCTCAATATTAAGGTATTTCTTTCCACTCAACTCTTTCATTTTGTTTCGATGAGCCAAATTATGACGATACTTATACACACTCACCTGTTTAAGCTTCTCTTGATGAGCTAAGTTATGACGATACTTATACACACTCACCTGTTTAAGCTTCTCTCGATGAGCCAAGTTATGACGATAGTTGAAAATGGCCCTATGTTTGACCCTATGTTTAACTTTCTCTTTGTAAGCCAAATTATGCTGGTATTTGAAAATGGCCCTATGTTTGGCCCTATGTTTAACTTTCTCTTTGTAAGCCAAATTATGATGGTATTTGAAAATGGCCCTATGTTTGACCCTATGTTTAACTTTCTCTTTGTAAGCCAAATTATGATGGTAGTTGAAAATGGCCCTATGTTTGGCTCTCCGTTTAACTTTCTCTTTATGTGCAAGAAGACATTTGTATTTAAATTTGGTCACGCTGATCTTTTTCATTCTGTAAGCAGCATTTTGCTTGTATGCATTTTTTTTCTGACTTTTTATTTTGTCTTTAACTGCACTTATCGTTTTATAATTAGAGGCTTCTGCAGAAGCCTTATTTCGCTTTAAATATCTAGAAAAACTCTTCCTCATTTTCATCTTTTCCATGTTTGGGTCAGCATTTAACTGCATCACAGTTGACCTTCTGCATTTGTTTACGTTGTCTGACAAAGAATCAACTTTACAAAACCCAAAGCATGTTTCTTTATTACCCAGTCTTATGCAAAGAACGGGTTCAAAATGATTATTACAGTTTGACAAATATAGTCCCTCAGTGACAAAATTACCAGTTTGAGAACTATATTTGACCCACTCTGTGCCATTGTTGATAAATATGGGTAATCCTACAACACTGGCTGTAGTTCTAAATTCTACTTCTGTAGCACAGTGACCGACATAATTCATCTGTGACTTTTTTATGTATTCTGACACAGAAGCATGTTCTTTCCCCAGAAAGTTCTCACACTCTTCAGCATTTTTGGACATATAAGAAACAACAGCGAGTCTGATCTTACGATGGCCCTTCTGTGACCCACTAATTACATGAGCTACAGCTCTAAAAAAACTGTTACCATCTTCAATAATATGTTCTGTCTTACACACATTTCCTAAAGGCCCACCTGATGTGGACTCTTGAGAATTGTGTTTCTCAAAATCTATTTTCAACCGATTACACAGAGTTTTACAAAAATCTGCAGACATAGGAGTAAATAAAGTATTTGAATGAACAACACTAACACCATCTGTATCTATGGAACTCGGCTCAAGTGTCACAGTTTCTACTGAACATTTTAAATGTTCTGTAGGGGCATGTCGAGTATTGTATCTACCAGAAATACTATTTACAGGGCCACAATAACCATAACAAGTTCCTGTGTTAGGTTGTTTTACACAAACCACTGTCTCATAATGGTTACCATTACTATTCTCCAAATAAACAGCCTGCTGTGAAAAGTTGCTGTTGGAAGTGTATTTAAGCCATTTATCATTATAGTAAGTAAATATGTTAATGCCAAAATAATCAGAAGCAGCTTGAATTTCCACTTCAGTTGCCCAACTGCCAACGTATTGCATCCTGGATGAGGTGAGGTACTGCAAAACTGAGGAATACTCACTTCTTAAAATGGTTTTATACGTTTGAGGATTCTTTTTTAACTGACTGACCAAAGCAAGACGGATTTTTCTATGATATTCCTGGGTGCTATAAACAGCTTGACTAAGTGCTCTAAAAAAACAGTTTCCATCTGCCACTATTGATTTATTCATGCATGGTACACCCAATTCACCAATCACACGAGATGATTCATCAACCATTGCCGACTTCACATTCAGACGTTTACTTAAAACCTGTGACACGTCTCTAGAAATGGGATTGAAATGAAAATCTTTAGTGCTAACATCACTAACAAAAACAACAGGGTTTATGTCAATGTCATCTGTCTGTAACTTTATTGGTTCCGAGAGTGTAAATGACTCTTCACGCCTAACCTCCTTTCCTGTTGTTGGAGCCAACCTTGTTTGTTTAGAAACATTTTTAAATGTGTCCATCTGAACAATGTTAACTCCACTGATCTCAAACAACTTCTGAGTTCCATTTAATTTACTGGCAAACCTCAGAATATATCTAAAAACATTGTCAAGACTACTAAAGTATAGAATTACACTTTTACCGTTTGGATCAACCATTCCATCTGCAGAACGAGCATGTGAATCAACAATAGCATAATGTCCATCTTCACTAAGTAAAGCGCAAGTATTGTCTCCAAGTGTAAATAAACATGTTTCATATTGTGTACACATCTTATTCAAACCATCCCAAAGACTAGTGTACACTCCAGCATTTATAAGTTCGCCTTCAACGATATCTACATTTCCACAAACAAAATCGCCATAATTCAACTTAAAAGTCTGTTTGCCCATAACGATTTCCTTTGGCAATTCTGGAACAGAAAGAAACACATTCCCAGCACTTATTAGATTACTGTCACGCAAATGTGTGTACAGCTCATCGCCCAAAACAACAACATTGTCTAACATGGCAACATCCCATGAAAAAACACTTTGTATGTTGTGCTTAGTTAAAGCAACAAGACTAATTGCTGCACACTGAACGCCGCCATATTTAAAACGCCCATCGCTCTGATTAAATGATCCTGTAAGTGAGCTTAAAATTGTATAATTGTTTACAATACTGTTGTCATCATCAACGTTAACCACACTTGTGCTACATGAAGGAACAGGAGATGATTCATCAACCATCGCAGACTTCACATTCAGACATTTACTCAACGCCTGTGACACGTCTCTAGAAACGGGACTGAAATGAAAATCTTTAGTACTAGCATCACTAACAAAAATAACAGGGTTTATGTCAATGTCATCTGTTTGTTCAGATACATGTTTAAATGTGTCCATCTGAACAATATCCACTCCAGTGATCTCAAATAACCTCTGAGATCCCACCAGTTCACTAGCAAATCTCTGAAAATGTTGAAAAACATTATCAAGGTTCGCAAAGTACAGAACTACACTCTGTCCTGTCGGGTCTACCATGCCGTCTGCGGAGCGTGCATGGGAATCTACTACAGCATAACGTCCATTATCACAAATGATAGCACAAGTATTGCCACTTAATGTCATAATGCAAGTTTCATGCTGTGTGCACATCTTCTTCAATCCATCCAGGAGAGGAGTGTACACACCAGCATCTATTAACTCGCCTTCAGCTACATCTACATCTCCTAAAACGAAATCCCCGTAAACAAGCTTAAAACGCTGTTCTTCTATGTCAATTTCCTTTGGCAAGTCTGGAACAGAGAGAAACTCATGTCCACCTCTAATCTTCTTGTTGTCGCGCAAATCTGTGTACAGCTCATCTCCTAACTCAACAACGTTATCCAACACGGCAAAATCCCAAGAGAAAACACTCTTCTGTTTGTGCTTTGTTAAAGCAACAACAGTAATAGCTGCACACTGAACTCCCCCATATTTAAAACGCCCATCGCCCTGATGAAATGATCCTAGGACAGAGTCTAAAATTGTATCATCGTTGTGTAAAATTGTTTTATCTTTATCAAAATTATTTACAACAGGATTTTGAACAGTTGTCTCGGGAACTAGAGATGACAGCAAAACCTGTGAACGCACGCAAGAAGGGGTGTTAGCAGACTGACCTCTGGGTGATGCATGCGCATGATGGCCAGAAGGAAGCATCACAGCATGGGCAGCAACAGACCCAGAGACAGACCCAGGACAACCAGATGCCTCCTGATGGTGGGGTGAAGGCAGCTGGTCACAGTCCAACACCTATACAGAAGAAATTAAAGGTCAATACATCGTCAATAAAGATTAGTTTAGTTTTTATGTTTGAAACACACGCTTCTTACCTCCTTCCTAGACCGAACAGACTCCACGTCTGCAAGAGGATTTATGCAAGGTGTGGATGCAACCTATAATTAAAGAACAACAACGGTGAAGAAAAATAACACCACAATGTATTTGTATGCCAGATAATTTAATGAATCAACCTCCTGCTGGACACGCCTAGCTGCTTTCTTAAAATGTCGCACAGATGTAGTCTACAAACAGAAAATAATACGATTAAGTACAATACTTTCAAATATACCATACAGACAGCCCATATTACAAGCACCAGGAACAACATTACACTTTACATTAAAAGATAATAAACTTTTGCTTTAAAGCTACCTGTATATCTGTGGGACCATCCGCTGGAGCAATCGTGTCCATGGCAGCCAGAATTGAAGGTGAGAACCTAACGGGATTCAGGGGGATGAAACACTCCTTCAAGGCCACTGAAGTGTCATCAGCCTATTGAAGAAAATTCACCACATATTATCATCTAATCAAAATTCTTTGAAAAAGATCAATCAAAAACATTCACAAACCTTAGAAACAACCACTCGTTTCTTGGGGGAATTAGAAGTCTTTTCAAATTCCCCTGAATGGTTTCTCTGCAATGGTAAATAAAACACATTTAGAAGCATTACTGGCCCAGTTGCCTAAAATTATAAACATTTTACAATATTTATACTTTATAAAGTCTCTCACCTTCCCGCTAGGTCTCACAAACGTCCATTCGGAAGGGCGTGGAGGTGGAATGCGTTCCACACCCTTCACAACCACACGGGGCACAATACTCGCTTTCTGCGGACGAGACACCTGGTGCTGCACCAGTGGCTTTGGTGCGTGTGTCTCCAAGAACTGATAGGAGGCATTCCACATCAGTTGCGTGAGTATAGGCATCCCGTGATTATCACTGAGGTGGATCTGCAACCACAAACACGAACAAAAGAATACAAATTTATCATCTCAAACTTAAGAACCTTTACCTTGTTTTCTTCCAAGCAATATACTTACACCATCACGGCACCACAGTTTAAGACGGTACCTGGGTAGGTGATCGTGGATCGGCACATAACTTACACCTTCGAAGCAGAAGGAAAAAATTCATGTAAACTTATAAATTGTGATTGTTTGATACCTAAGAGTAAATAGCAATAACGCTTGTCGTTAATACTACCTTTTCATCTAATTATGTTGCAACTTACCTAGCTTAGCCGATCTGCGGTGGTACTCCTGCTGAAACAGGTCTTGACGCTCCCAGGATCCAACTAAACGGGGAATCATGGAGGTACAGAAAACCTAAAAAAAAAAAAAGAAGAAGAAAGAATACAATTATTTTTAAGGATGTACGTTTACTGTCATCTCTCATACCTTCAAAATTACACAAATCAGCCTCTCACCTTAGGCCAGCGACTGAGAACAGCCAAAAGGTACCGCTCAAATGCATCCCCTGCCTCTTCAACTGTTCTGCTGGCCGTAAGGTTGTTAGAAGGAGCCATGACGCAAACAGCATCAGGCTCCCGAGGTAACACAGCCTGTGAAACCTCAAGGCGCAGAAGATCTGCACAAGCTCCTGGAGTGGACATCACACCAAAAGCGAGGCCGCCAACCGGCATAGGGACTATGCCGTCTGCCACGGACCTCAAGTGGGAGTCCCCAACAAGTAGGATGAACTAAATTAGAAAAATTTATAAATACATTTCAATATAAAACAATCTGTATTTCTATGACATTTCATACAAACGGCAATGCAATATGCTTTTCAGGAAGAAAGAGATCACATTAAACAGTCAAAGTTTACAAACAATAAAACATGAAATGGTAAAACTAATCACAGAATACACCAACATAAATACAAATAAAGATATGTAAAAATAACTGAGCAGCTTAAGTTCTAAATCACAGATTGAGAAGCACCGACTAAAAAGGAAGATGAACACAACTAGGTTTTCTATCAAGATTCAAAAGTTGGTAGACTTTAGGCACATGTCAAAAAGAAGCCGATTCAGTCTGTTTGCAGCACTGTAACTGATAGCGGCTTCAACACCATCTGACCGTTTCCTTAGAATCCCAGAGTACTGCTAGATAGTATTGGAAGAAAATCTATATTTATATTTTAAATATTTGTGGACATTACACTCACTTTCTTGTCAGGAATCTCATCTGGAAGGACCAACTTGTGAGCTTTGTTAGAAATCACACTGGTCGGCCAACGACGAACTCGATGACGAAAGCCAGTTCCAGAAACTTACAAAACAAAAACACACACACAAAAATTAACAATCTTTTTGGCTAATAATTTTTCATCTTACATAAATACAGTATAGATTAAATCGATTGCAAAACACTACAATAATTTGTTCTGCGAAATAATACTGCAATACATACAATTAACATCATCATTGATGTGCGTTGGAATCCCGATACGAATAGGCGGAGCTGGACGATTGCTGCGCTTAGCAGCATCCGCCTTGCGTTTGGACTCTTTGCCAGGCATAGTGAATGCTGTTTGAAACATAAAATACATGACAGCACTATTAGAAAAGCAACACAAACACTATGGATTTCTATGTTATCATGTGTCTGTACTCGGTAAAGACAGAATTAGACTCACTCACTCACACCTTTTAGAATCTTATACAACCATCAATTTGCTAAACTTATATAATTGTAAAAACAATCCTAAATTTTAAAGAGCAAGTCACCCATGACCAGATTCTTACTCAACTCCCACTTCCTGTTTGAAAAATGCAACAAATGCTGTTGTCTAGCAGACAGAGAGGGTAGAGCCACAAACAAATACACACACTCACAACATTGTGACATAATAATGTAACATCTAACATCACTGTGTACCTCTTAGTCAATAGCTATGACAGATTTAAATTCAAATGTAGTGCAGAGTTTTTATCTGACAACGGCACAACACTGACAGTTTTAGGCAGAAAATTAAAATCTTAACTAAAATGCACTAAAGTGCAAAACTATTGACTATGCATTTCTGTAGCACGATTAGACACACATTTATATAGTTTATCAGAAAAAAAAGTTGATTTGGGGGCGACTTGCTCTTTAAATGAGTTAATCACAGTATAATCTAATTTAAAGGATAAAAATTAATAACTTGTGTGTGACATCTATGACAAAATACATTAACATAATTATTACTACTTTACTGATAACCCCTGAACAAGGAATCATAATATAAAAATGAAAATTTCTAATCAAACCCCAAGAATGTAGTTTTAAATCATGCTAAATTTCAAACTATTGTTTAAAAATATCAAAAGTTATTAAATGTCAAGTTTTATTAGAACTTACTTGCACTTATGAAAGTGCACATACACCTGCTGTATTCTATATATAATGCTTAGACTAATTCAAATAGTCAGCAATACATATACTAAAAAACATTTATTTATAACTGCATTGTATGAAATATTCAGTCACAACATATTCTTTAATTTAGTCTTAAACAATGCAACTTTAATAGTTTAAACACCCCATTGTTATCAGTCAAACTTTTGAATAGTCTTATGGTATTTACATTATTTTACTTAATCTCAGTTTAGCTTTAAGTACTGTAACTTTTAATAACGTTTTACTTATTTCTACATTAAACTTTGCATGACTAAAAATAAACTCACAATATTACATTATTTTTATCATTATTTTTTCCCCGTGTCCTGTCTGGCTGTGAAGCAAACAGAATTGATGTCTGAATGTTGGTGAAAAGCCTTACAGATTTACTCTCAAGTGGAGCATCAAAGCTAATGTCACGTCTGATACTTTAAACTTTATTGTTTTTGAATACTTTGTAATTCCGACCAGACACGGAATCAGAGGCGAAAGATAAAGACAAAGACAAAAGGTGGGGGCAGAAAAGGGGGGGGGGGGGTCCACAAAAATAAACAATAATGAACAAGAGTCTGCTTCTAGGCCTGCAGAAAGAGAAAGAAGAGAAAAAAATGGGACACACAACACAACAGGAGCAAGCTATCACTGTGTCAACTTGAAGAAATACAATCACACAATAATAATAAATCATAGTGCATTTAGTGGCAACGACAGCCTTAAGACATGTGTTGAACGTGCCCAAGTCCATACTTATATGAGCACCTGTGTGTGTGTACACACGCTTGTTTATGTAAGGTTTCTCTATAGGAGCGTCCAATAGAGAGTGTGAGGGGCCACAGACCTGCCCCCAAAGATGTGTAGGAGACTAAGAGAGCTCCAAGTCCCAGAGATCCAGCCGCTGCCCCAGAACACAAAAACCCCAAGGAGACTGCAACCAGAAAGGCCCCCGCCCCCTTGAGAGGTGCAGAGGATCGCCCTGGGGGGACCACAACCAGCAGCTGGCAGAGACCCGGGAGATATCAGCGGCAAGCCCACCTGCAGCCTCCCACCCCCCGCCTGGGACCCAGCAGAGCCCAGGGACCCAGACCCCACCAGGCAGCCACCGGGATTGATCAGACAGATGCCAAAAATCTTAAACCCCCTGACCCGGGAGCCACGAACATTCAGGCAGACCAAGGTACCGCACTCCACACCAGGTGTGGCAGGGAGAGGGGAGACGAAGATCTATATCATCAAAACAAGTCCCAGGAGAAGGGAGGAGTCAAAGGCCCCACCTGACATATACAGTCATACACAAATAGAGCTGAAACAACTAATCGATTTAATCGATTATAATCGATTATTAAAATAGTTAACAACTTTTTTAGTCATCGATTAGTTGTTTAATAATCATATTTTACCGCATAAAGTCTATTTTTACCACAATCTGACATCGGTTACAAGCTGTTAAATTTGCCACCAGTGTGTGGCAGTAATGAGCCACTGATCTACCAGTGGAGCCGTAGAAGAAGAAATGAGCCAATGAGTGCCCTCGGTTTTCATGACGTATCACGTTACTGACGCTCATCCATAGAATGCGCTCATCTTGCTGTGAGAGATGGCGGAACAAGAGGAAATACGGAAGAAAAATAGAAGCGACAAAACTTTAGAGAAACCCCGGACAAAAACCTCACGAGTATGGGAGCACTTCACTAGATGCCTTGAAAAGGCAAAATATGCAAAAACCATCTAGCATGGCACGGAAGCACGACGTCCCTAAGTGAACATTTGAGACGAAAGCATGTGGGGGCTGATGCAGCAGAGGAAGAGCACCGCGGTCAAGTGAGCCGTCATTTGGAAGAGCCAGCCCGGTAAGTAACAGAAAATAAACAAGCTGGACTTAGTGTTTTAGCTGAGTTCGTTATAGTGAATGTTAAACATGTTTTTTTTGCCGCGTCAGTCTACGGTGTTCTACTTCTGATTGACTAGATGCCATCGTGAATCTCCTCCGTGTTGTGAATCATGCGCTTGCCAAATTCAGCACGTCTGTTTATAAGAATGTTCTCGTTAAGAGAAAAACGGCACAAACCCATAACTATGTTCCTCATTCAAAAAAGGACAACTCCGCGGTGAAAAATATACAGACGAGCTGTGTCCAGGTGAATATAACGCGGCATAGTTGTACGCTTTCAATTTTTAAATACAGGAGAAATTCAGAAAAAGTCATTTTTTTACTATTAAAAGGCTGTTTTACTATCTAACGCTGTAAAACGCCTCACAACACATTTTTATCATGTTTCTTAAACAGTATTACACAAAATAAACATTTTTCACATTTCTCTAGCTAATTTAAACACTCCCGACTCAAAGTAAAAACCTCATGAGCTTCTTACTTAGAGCTTTTTAATAGTAAAAAAATTAGACTTTTTTTCTGAATATCTCCTGTTGCAGGCTATTTTGTAGAACGTAACCCTCAAAATAAATGATCACTGTATATTGTTAATTAATTCAAATAATATAATATTGATTTAGTGTTGTAGTGTGTGTGCTGCTTTATTTTATATGTGTACTTATTTCAGTCTATTTGTGTTTCTTATGCAGAAAAAAAACAAGCAACGATGGACAACTACATGGGGAAAGAGACACTCACCCCCCAGCAATTCATACCACTTACAAACTCTATTCTAAACATGCTGGTAAAAGACATGAGGCCACTATCCATGGTGGAAGGAGCAGGCTTCCAGCTAATGCTAAAAAATTATTCTGGACTGATATTTTGCACTGTTTAGCTCATTTTATACTGCTGACTGTGTTCATGTGCAATAAAATAGATTGCAGTCAACTGCACAATTCTCTTATGTTTTTTTTTCTTAACTGAAATGCATCCATCACTTGTATAGGTTAAATAGCTAAACAATAATAAACCGATTAATCGATTAATCGAAAAAATAATCGACAGATTAATCGATTATGAAAATAATCGTTAGTTGCAGCCCTATACACAAACACAGTAATACACTCCCTCTCATGCTCACACATACACATGAAACCAAAGACTTCTAAAAATGCACGCCAGACACCCACTTATGCTCCCTATACACACCCTAGTCCCGGTACTGCTGCACATTGGGTACAACCATTACTAGAGTTTGACCCTTTCTGCTGGGGTGCTGATGAACAGACTCCCCGCCCAACGCTGAGCCCAGCAACCCACCACCCCAGACCCCAACCAGACAGCCAGATCTCCCTCTTAGCCTCCAGCCCCAGGAAGCCAAGCAACAACAGAGGTGTGCTAAGACCCCTAGTCTCCCTCCGCCTGCTCCAATATAGTTAGTGTTCGTTGATGAGGTGTATTCCATGGCTGTGGTGAGCGGGCAGTGCGGGCATTGTCTGCCCATGCCAGTTGATGCCACCACACCACCCCACTTGCACCCACAGCCCTCGGTGTCTAAGTGCACTTTAAAATTGGAAGTGGCCACCGGCACCCTGGAGGAGGCTGAGATATCCCCCTGCCAAATGCCGCTGAATGTGCTCACTCCCAAGGCCCTAAGTGTGTGTTTGTGTGGAATGTCGTCAGTGGAAGTGTATAAGGTGCAAATAAATTGGGGGGCAGGTTGTCACAGGAATGCGGAAATGGGTCCATACCCGCACTCCCTGATATGCCCACCCCCCCAAGTTCCTATGTGTATGTTTGTGTGATGATGTGAGGGAGCAGGAGGAGAGAAATATGCGGGGATGGGGAGGAATGGCTGGTTGGGCGTAGCCCTCCAGGGAGCCAAAAATAAACTTTTGACAATATTACATTCAAATGTGAAAAACTACAAGTTTCTGTTAGAAACATAAAACAGAAGTGACTCAAATATGCACTTTACTTCCACGTTTTATCAGCAAAAAAAAGTTGATTTGGGGGTGACTTGCTCTTTAAGGGCAATTCTCATCTGTTTTGTTTGATCTCATCTGTAGACATTTATTATTATTGGGGATGTCAAACAACTAATTTTTAAATGTAATTAAACATAGGCTGTGAATTAATCAAAATTAATCACCATTTCCACAAATGACTGAAAAAATACCAAATAAACCAAAAGTAAATGAATGCCATCCTCCTTGTGATGATGCCCTGGGCAACTGCCATAAGTCACATCAAAAAATGCTGCTGATCATTCCAATGATCCCAAATAGACTCACATTAGACCACATGAAAGCAACTGAACCCAAAAATATATTAACCAGTAGGGCTGCTCAATTAATCGAATTTTAATCACGATTACAATCTGAGTTTTGAACGATTATAAAAAAACAAAACAAGCCGATTATTTGCTCCTCCCGCTTGCGCTGCCCTGAGTTGCAAATGAAGCGTTCCTCCACAGTGTTGCCAACTTAGCGACTTTGACGCTATTTCTAGCAGCTTTTCAGACCCCCTTCTTGACTTTTCAAACTTACAAGTACCTAGCAAACACCTCAGAAACATCTCTGGGAACCCTTAGCTATTTTCTGGATAACTGTCGTCAACATTTCCTGCAGGTTAGCTTAACAGCTCTCGGAGCTGGCTCCCTGTTGGATTAACCAGAGTGAGTGACACACACACCGCACATGCGGACTCCTGAGCCACTAAAAATGACTAAATGTGCGTGTGCGGCGCGCTAAACACATGTGCAGCTTGCCCCGATTGCTGTGAGACCGGGTTGGGGGTGTAGCTGTGGTTGGGACAATTATTACATTAACTGATGGACCTGTAAATAAATAGTTTATAAATAAGGTAGAAATAAGTTCCTCACGCTGATAACTAATAACTAATCTCTCTGAGGACACGGTGCTTGTGCACTCTCCTACAGCACCTTGACACGACTCAATGTTATGCAACATTTTGTGAACATCAATTTCTTTGCATTTATTTGTTATAAATGTCACTGTATAATTCTTGCTGTCAGTATTTGCAAGGTATTGGTATTTGGGTCTGTACTGGTTAGACTTACATGAGTTAAACCAAGGTCTATAGCCCTTGGGTCATAGACTGTGAGCTATAAGTATATTGGTCTTTTTATACTGGGAATCAGGAGTTATTTCAGTGATCATCTTGTTTATTATTTTTGTCCTGATTGTGCCCTGAGCAATTTTATGACTTAATAAAAACAAATAAAATCAACATAAATTGAAACATCGTCCTAAATAATCGTGATCTCAATTTCAGTCACCATAATCGTGATTATTATTTTTGCCATAATCGAGCAGCCCTATTAACCAGTAAATAACTGCACTCTCACACAACACGCCTGTGTCACTCACGCAACCTCCTCTAGGGAGGCACCGCAGAGCCGCTCAGACTCCATTACCCAACATCCCCAGCGCCAGGCTTCCGGTTCACGTCACCCGCCAAATCTATTTAAGGAAGTGCCGCACAACACCGACTCACGTCGGCATCAACCATCAAGCATTAACCAACCAGGTGCGAGGTCCGCACGGCTCCGCGCGGAAAAGTTGCGTCATTTTAACAACCACGCCCCTCCACCGCGCCTCCGCACGGCCCAGAATTTCCGCAATGCACACCTCGGAAAATTTCTAACCACGCGGAAAAACATGGCGGACCAGCAAGAACTACTATGGCAGAGGTTCGTAAATAGACATTTGTATGATTCAGCTCTCAGAGGTCACCGTGATCAACATGTTGTTAATAGTTCTTGGAGAGAAATAGCTCGCACTGTCGGAAAAGACGAGAACGCTGTTAAAAATGCTGAAATGCCATGTTGTAAACAGTAAGTTCTACTTCTACTATGGTGTAGTGTTGAATGCATGCTGTAGAGCTCCATGCTGCCCCGTTCAGTTTGGGAGAATATTGGCTCACCGCAGAGACAAGCCGCACAAACCATAAACACTGCGAGTTGTGAAGCGCGTTCCATCCGCGAGCCGCATCACCGCGCGGAAAGTGAATGCGTCAAGCATAAAACCAAAGTCATTGTTCGAACCGAACCTAACCCAGAGTCCAAACCAGATTGTCTCAGATCACGAAGCCTGTTCAGATCAGACCAGCCAGATCTAAGAATCCTGCCTGTTCTTAGAGACCAGCCTCAGACCAGGACTCGCCGTGTTCAGCTGTGTCACCAGGTCACCATACAGCTGCGCACTCGGCTCCCAGAACAGCGTGTCCATTCAACCCGGCGTCAGTCACTCCGCGCTTGGGTTAAAAGCCACGCCACATCCAAACTCTCGCCCAGCTCGAGTCACCCCGTTACAGCCTGCAGCAACAGTTAGGACTCCTCCCTCCCTTTTTAAAGCGTTTTTGCTTCCTAGGACATTGTGGTTGTAAAACCCCAATGTCTGAGACTCGAGTCTGGTCCCGGTGTGATCAACCAGTTTCTGCGGGAATGTAACGGCGGAACCGGTTCGCAGCAGCGCGAGTCCACCGCCCCTTCGTGTCTTACCGTTAAATGTTACATCACGTGCCACATGGACACTCACTCACGCTGCAGATTCAACAAAACTACTTTACTCTTTTCCAAATTATATCACAAGAATAATGAAGCTGCTTGCGTAAAAATCGACACAGCAAATATGTAAGTATTACTTACCATAATAAGAAGTGAACACGCCAGCTGAATACAGCTAATATTGCTTAAAACAAACATACAAACAAACAAACAAACGACAGATAACAATAAGCACAAATGAAATATTCTCCAAAATGCTGCTTTACAACGCTAAAAAGAAGGCAAAACCCCAAGCAAGCCTACGTAGTGCGCACTGAAACGAGTCTTGTTCAAAGACGTGAGGGGCGGTTGGATTGAAAAATATATAGCCGAATTTGAGCCAATCAGCGGGATAGAATTTATCACGTGGAAAAATATCTCCCAATAAGGTTGAAGTCTTTAGAAAACACAATGCGCTAATCCTCCAATCAGTAAGGAAAATCGGAAAATTCAAAATAAACCAATAAGTTTCTTTAACGACACAGCAACGTCACGTTCGTCTCTGATTCCCGTGTTTTACAGAGGCCGCCCCCTCACGTCCAGACAGTCCAGGAGAAGAAGCCGGTATAAGGTTAGTCAATCGATGTTAAAGCTAAAGCTAGCAAAAACTAGCTACTTGCTAGCTGACTAATGTTTGTTGAAATTATCACGATTTGCAGTAAACGATGTCCGGAGAATTGTTCGAGGATGCATAGCTGTTAGCTCAGACTAGCTTTTGGCTCAGACTAACTGTTAACTCAGACTAGCACTTAGCCCAGACTAGCGTTTGGCTCAGACTAAGACTAGCTTTTGGCTCAGACTAGCGGTTTGCTCAGACTAGCGTTTGGCTCAGACTAAGACTACTTTTTGTTTCAAACTAGCGGTTAGCTCAGACTAGCTTTTAGCTCTAACTTGGCAAAAGATGGCTACCACAGATAAGTTTCATCAGCAAACACAAAAATGGCACCAACTCTGTTGGTTTTACATATTCATCTGAAATCTGTTCATTTTTTAGGTCAGTCATTCATATCGAATTACACCAGATCTTATGATTTTGCATGATCCATTATTTTGTAAATCTGATTTCAAGTTCCATGAAAAACAGTGATGTGATGTGATGAAGGGGCTTGACTGTGACCAATAACGAGACAGTTGTAGCTGAGCAATACGGGCCGTGTGATCAAGCCAAAGCTTTGGTCAAATCTAAAGGCAATAAGGAAAAGCATGAAAGTCAGCTGACTAGGTGAAAGATGTTGCAAGGAATCAAAGCAACATGCTTCTAGAGACTTGTACAGGTATCAGGTGGTGTTCTGACTGTTTCTGGTTTATTTTCTGTTTTTAGAGCATTCCCAGGTCTGGTCACAGCCCATGCCTTTTTTCAAGGAATCAGGCTCGTGATGGGACACGGACCATACGCCAAACTGGTCGTAGTCTTCCTCTTTACCTCACTGGGTTTCATGGTGAGTGTGGAATAAATCCTCACGGAACAAAAATGATTTTTGTGCGTGCGTGTGCAGTTTGACTGAGCAAGACTATTTTTTACCCTGCAACTTCTGGAAGGAAACTTTGCTCTGTTCTGCAGCTCCACACTGGGATTCAGAAATGACTTCCAGAATATTCTACTGGTCATCATGGTGAGCGCACACACACGGCATTCTCACAGCTAGAGCAGGTCCCGTTCTCCTAGCACTGGCAGATGAAACTCTGGCCTGTGCGTTAATCAGTGTTGGGAACGTTACTTTAAAAAAGTAATTAGTTATAGTTACTGATTACTTTGTCAAAAAAGTAACTCAGTTACAAGATCATAAAAGTAACTGATTACCAACAAAAATAACTACTTAGTTACTTTTTTCATTAAAGAATGCAAGAATTACTACAATAGTGAAATATAAATGACTAATGACTGGAACATAATAAAATGTATGTCCAAATGTTTTTTTATAAACCTGAATAATTTAAATAAATAAGCACTTAACAGGAGGACCTACTAACAGGAACATTACACTTATCTAGACTATTAAAAGGTCATTGTGTGATATTTAACAAGACCCTAATCAGCTGAAATTTAAAATTGCAAATAGAAACACCTGTAAAGGTTCCCGAACCTTTAAATGGTATCTCGGTCTAGTTAAATTACAGAAATAAATGTAATTTTGCACAGTATTCTAATTTTTCCAGCTTCACATAATTGTGTGTTTTTAGCAGCATTTCTGTTGCTGGTAATCTAGTATCGGTTAAATAAATTAATAAAATCCTTTAAAATGACACTAGAAGAGGCACAAGCCTGATGGAGGACTTAAATGTACTAACATGGGTCAGACCCAACCACAGAAGAGCTGAAGCTGGGTGGTGAACACACACAGGTTCTAATAACACCTGAGCTCCATGTCGTTTGAGACTGATGCATCAGTGTTACAGCGGGGCTAAAGACATGATCAGGAACAGGTTACAGCTGGATGATCTAGGAAGGCAAAAGATCAGGACGTCTGAGTGGTGAACAGGTGAGCGGACCTTCGGGACGTCCCGCTGTCACGCCAAGAAGGGCACGGCTGCAGACCCGCAGATTCACTGCTGCAGATTCCCACCTACAGCAGCAAATCTGCGGCGGGTCTGCAGCCGTAGATATTCATCATGTCTTCCTCATTCTTCATGGGCCGTGATGCTCTTGGATGAAAACATCTACCTCTAGCAGCTCCTGATCAGCTGATGACAGCTTCTACAGACCGCGCTGCTTAACGCATGCATTTCCTTATCAGTAACAGAAACGACGTCTTGACGTGGGCCGCTGCTGTAAAAAGTGAGGCGCGAACCAGAAAAGCTTCTGCCGATCACAATTCAACAACGGATTATGAAAGAACGGATAACGCTCGAAACACGCAGATTCTTCCTGATGTGAGAGGTGAGTCTCCACTTTGTTTTGGTTGTTTTGGCGTCGACATCATCCTAGCGCGCCGACACCTCTCTCTCCCTGGCTGCAGCTTTTTGAGGTTCTCTCCAAGTTCAGTGAATCCAATTATGTGATCAGAACTCCTCTAATGAGAAAGAAAACCATGACTTGCCATGTGAATCGTTTGAAGCTATTTCATGAACGTGCTACCGCTGTGACTCAGCCTTGTTTAGTCTCTGCAGAGGTTTCTCCCCCACTGCCTGATACTGTGCAAGATGATGCTGTGGCGTGGAGTTTGCTGCCCCCTGTCACCCCACGTCTCTGCAACTCCGAAGCTCTCTCCAACCTGTCGTCCAGTTTGGGTCACCTCACCTCTTCGCAACAGGAGGAGCTTTCTCATCTAATTCACTCTTTTCCGGAACTATTTTCAGACGTGTCCAGTCAGACCCACCTAATAACTCATGACATCAGCCTTACTGATTCCGTCCCCGTTCGTATGCACCCTGACAGGGCTAGTCCGATGAAGAGGGAACTAATGAGAAAGGAAGTAACTTATCTATTAGAACATGGCCTAGCAAAGCCCAGCACCAGTTCCTTGAGCTCACCATGTTTACTGGAAAATAAACCTGATGGCTCATATAGGTTTGTTACTGACTACCGCAAGTTAAATGCAAAAACCGTCCCAGATTCGTTTCCTTTGCCTCGTGTAGAGGATTGTGTGGATAGTGTGGGTTCAGCTACATTTGTTACTAAACTAGATCTTTTAAAGGCCTATTGGCAGGTGCCGCTAACTCCGTTTGCATCTAAAGTGTCTGCTTTCGTCACTCCAGATAACCTGCTCCAGTACACCGTTGCCGTTCGGTTTGAGGAACGCCCCCGCTACTTTTCAGCGTTTTCAGCAAGAACTACTTCTTCTTCCGCCAACCATGGTGTGTGATACGGCACAATATAAATACCTTAACCCTCCACTGGGGGGCGCACACTGGGCTCCCTGTTTATTCAATTCAATAATTTATTTCACTCAAAGTTTAAATATACAAACTTCAAATTAGAATATAAGCATTTGAGTGAAATAGGGGGAGGAAGAAGAAAAAATCTGATATGACCTACCCCCTTTAACTAAGACAAGATAAATAACAAAAAGTACAAAATAGCCTTATACACAAAAAATAAACCGCTCTCTTACTTCAACAAATAATATCACTACTAAAACATTAATCCTCCATCCTAAACCCACCAAATCATACGATTTTAGCCTTTTATCTTTATACATTTTTTTTAATTGACCAGTACTTGTACATTTTTTTAATTCATCATCCAGGTTATTCCATAATTTCACACCATATGTTAACATACACATTTGCTTTAATGTAGTACGAACAAATATCCTTTTAAACTCTGGTTTCTTTCTACTCTTATCATTTTTTGGGATCAAAACAAAGAACCTTTGTAGATTAGTTGGCAGTAAATTATTTCTAGCCTTAAACATAATTAGTAAAATTTTCAAGTTAACTAAGTGTTTAATTGATGCTTTTCCTGTTTGCTCAGCAGGAAGAATCACGCCCCTCCCAGAGACACCCTCTGTCGTGGCTGGATGATGATGCAGAGATGGTGGCTGCTTGTAAATCTGTGGAAGGTATGGGGCAGAACAAATCTAATTTGCACCTTCCAAGCTTAAACAACGCACACTACAAATTTTTGTGGTCTTTTTAGACTCCCTCATCTCAAAGCAACCAACAATAGGAGCTGCAGCGACCAGGGCGTCGCCAAAGGCTCCTGCTCTACAGCGGCTGTTGGTTCTCCTGCTCCTGCTGATCCCTCTGCTTCTGCATCCCCTGCTGGTCCGATAGCTGCTTCTTCTGGCTCCACTACTCCTCCTGGTCCCTCTGCTGGCTTTTCTGCTGCTGTCCTGGACAAGGTTTTAAGGAACAGGACGGACCTTGCGATGCCAGTCTCTCGGCCTGCTGCTACTCAGCCACAGCTTCAGCCCCAGGTGAAGCCTCAATTTCAACCTCAGTCTCTGCTACAGCCTAGAAAACAGACTCCTGTGAGTTGTGAAACAGTTGTAGCCTCTTCCACCTCTACGCTATCTGAAACCCCTTGGCACACAGTCAGGCCCATTGTGCCTAAGCGGTCTCTGTTCAGTCCAGCTCCAGCCCTGCGTCGCTCCAGCCTTCTGCCAGTCTGGTGTTTCCTGAGGCCACTGCTACCTCGTCTCCATCCCCATCATGGTCCAGGGACACGCTTTACAAGTGTAAACAGGAGCTTTCCTTCTTTGGGGAGGGAAATAAATCCAGGGTGCAAAACAACCCTGTGTGCATGATCTGTGGACAGGTGACTCAGGGACACAAAAAATACAAAAGGAAGAGCTTCTGTACTGTAAAAATGATGTCCACATCAAAGGGTCTCACAGGCATTTTATTTAAAAGTTTTGAGGAGTTTATGTTGGTTCAATGTCCGTTTTACCGCGGGTGTCAATACCGACACTCTGGCACAGCGCGGTACCTCCCGATGAGCAGGGGCTTGTCACCTGCTGTCTTTAGGAAGAGACTACTCGATGACAAACATGAAAAGTCACTACAGAGCAGTGAAATCGACTAGTTCATACAACCCCAAGTTTGTAGTGTTCGTATGTCCAATATTTTCATCAATCAGCAACTGAAGCGCTGCTACCTGCTGTTCTTTCAGTAGACTGTCAAATTCTGGAATCACAATCACAACGTCCGCAACTACTCCATATTCAGCTGCCACATCCCAGTCATTGTCCGGCTCTTGAATATCCTGATAATTGGACCAAACAAATTTAAACACCACAATTATTATCATTCCCTTATTGCATCACAGTTATTAGCCAATATTGACTTGTTTAAACCTCATGTGGATAACCAAACTTTTCAAGCTATTTTACCAGCTGATCCATTTAAGCAAATGAACTTTAACATTAATTCCAAATACTTTAATTTGTTTCACATTTGATGCTGTTCACTTAGGACTCATTCCTTTTTATTTTGAATGAATTAAAAAGAAATGCACCTCAACTTACTCTGGCTGCTGGGTCGGGTGACACATCATTCCTGTGTACCATAGCTGCTCAGGAGTTTGGTTTCCTTCTGTTCTAAGAGGATAGTTGTTCCAGCCTTGAAGAAAAGCTTGTAGGTCTGCCTTCAATTTAAGAAGAAACGTCATGTGAACAGCAAAATGATCTTCTGTAAAAGAGTTAGAAATTGATTGCTGCGCCTTTGTCACACATGTTGCATGTACCTCCACACCTGTGATAAGGGATACTCTGAGTATGCCCTAGTGGTGAGACGTGTAATATAATGGTGGCCTCAGAGGGGATGCTGAGTCAGGGTGAGGTGCGGACGAGGTGACCGTTGGCGGTTTCTGGTGTCGAGGTGGTCAACGTTTCTGTTCCACAGACATGCCCTTGGCTACCGGCCAGGACGAAGCGGTGCGGAGCTGGGTTTGGAGAGAGTCGTGATGAAGCGGAGGGGATGCGGACGGAGGGCGAGCAGCTTCGCTGCGAGGGCCGAACGACGCTGCTTGCAGCTTTAATTTATTATTATTATTATTTTTTTTTTTCTTCCGCGTCTTTGGGTGGCCTTTAGGGGGTCTTAGCATATCCAAAAAGTCACCAAATTCTGGCCCAATATAGAAAGTGCGTGAAATTTACGTATTTCACTGGCGATGTGAAAGTTCATAAAAAAGTGGCTGAACAGCGCCCTCTAGAAAGTGAAAAATACCCCTCTCCATAAAGCTTAGTTTATCGTACAGTTATGAAATTTGGTTTACTTGTAGTACTCAACAGTCCGCACAGAAAAGTCTCTTGCAACCATGGTCAATATCAAACAGGAAGTCGGCCATTTTGGGTTGAAATGGAGATTTTTAGCCGTTTTGGCCATTTCTAGGGTCTACATTTGGTTGAACAGTTTGGTCAATTTTCGCACGATTGTCTCAAAAATAGTGTACTATCGAACAGAAGCGATGGACGATTCAAATGAGAAAATAAAATTGACTTTTCGTAAATACTGAAGGGGCGGGGCCAGACCTCAAAGTTCGAGCACTCGCCAAAAAAATTCAAATTGCTATAATTTCATAAATGAAAGAATTACAGTTAAAACAATTTCTAAGGACAATCGTCATCGCCCCCCGAAGACAAATGAATGGTCGATTGGTGATGTCACATAAGCCCCGCCCCCTCAGGACTTAAAAGGTCAAGTTTTACTGGGAAATTTTCCAAAATTCGCCCTTTCAAATAATCATCTCAGATTTGTAGCAGGTAACTGAAGACAAGTTGGGGTTGCTTGGCGTCACTTTATGAGAGTTTTAAGCAGAAGGCGGGGCTGTGGCGGTGCGGCGAAGTCAGGCGTACCGACGTGGACATATGTTTGCCTCCCATTTCGTCATTTCTAGAGATATCGCCACGACACCTCTTGGGAGTGATCTTAGTCCGGCCCCCAAAAGAATCAGATGTCAACATCTGGTGGGTGTGGCCTATTTTCTGAAATAGCGCCCCCTAGGACCATTAAAACTGTCAGCCCCAAGCCATGCTTTGACTGAGGAGTACGAAATTTGGTACACTAATGTGGTGTCTCAGGACCTACAAAAAAGTCTCTTGGAGCCAAGTGCAAAGTCGCACAGGAAGTCGGCCATTTCGGTCCAAGTACTCGATTTAGTGGTTTTCGCACACATTGTTTGGAGAGTGTTGCACCAACACCCTTTTCACCAATCACCTCCAAACATCTTTTATACACTCTTAAGACATAGATGAAAAAATTCAACCGTCGGATTTTAAATAAGTATAAAGGTGTGGGCGTGGCTAAGCCTCAAACTTTGATCTGTCGCCACGCCACTCTTTTTTTCACAGCTCCCTATTGGACTCCTTTTAACCAATCACCAGCAATCACTGGCAAATAGCAGCAGACAAGTTGAGGTCACTTGGTCTATAGCACTGGCAGGTTTCGAATAAAGGCGGGGCTTTGGGAGCATGGCGAATTTCACCATCAAGCCATGGAAATACGTTTGTCTCTTATTTCTTCAATCATTGTGACATCGCCACACAATTTCTGATGAGTGATCCTAATCTGACCCCTAATAGAATTGGACAGCTGAAGTTTGTGGGCGTGGCCTATTTTCTGAAATAGCGCCCCCTAGGACCATTAAAACTGTCAGCCCCAAGCCATGCTTGGACTGAGGATCACGAAATTTGGCACACTAATGTAGTGTCTCAGGACCTACAAAAAAGTCTCTTGGAGCCAAGCGCAATGTCGCACAGGAGGTCAGCCATTTTGGTCCAAGTACTCGATTTTCTTTACTCGGTTTTCGCACACCTTATTAGGAGAATGACGTCTCGTCGTCCTTTCCACTGATCACCTTCAAACTCCTGCTATATACTCTTAAGACATAGAGGAAAAAATTCAACCGTCGGATTTTAAATAAGTATAAAGGTGTGGGCGTGGCTAAGCCTCAAACATTGACCAGTCGCCATTACGTTACTTGACTTAATCACTTCCATGTGCATGATCAGATCAAATTCAAACTTTGTCTGTGTGATCACTGACTACATCTGAAGACAGCGACAATGTGGACAGCTGACTTCACCTAAGCCCCGCCCCCTGACTACAGGAAGTCTACTGTTTTATGGTGAACTGCCCATATTTGTCCCCTCTAATTTAGTCAACATGACACTAAGGTCATGCACTGTCTTCATGATGTTGTAATGACCATTCAGATCTGCTAGCTTTTCAGAAAGGGAGGGGCTTTGATGCCATGGCAAATTCTGGCGTGACGCTGTGACCTTACATTTGACTGTAACTTCCACAAACAGCTTCCGATTTGCCCAAGACTGAACATCACATCACCAGTGTGGTAAAGATAGAGTATCTCCTAGTGGTGAGACGTGTAATGCTGGGCTCAAAGGGGATGCTGAGTCAGGGTGAGGTGTGGACGAGGAGGCCGTTCACGGTTTCTGGTGTCGGGGTGGTTGATGTTTCTGTTGTGCCAGACGTGCCCTGGTGCCCCCGGCTGCCGGCCAGAACGGAGCGGCGCGGAGCTGGGTTTGGAGAGCGTCGGGGATGGAGCGGAGGGGGTGCGGACAGAGGGCGAGCAGCTTCACTGCGAGGGCCGAACGACGCTGCTTGCAGCTTTAATTAGGCCCGAGCAGCGAAGCGCTGCGAAGGCCTATTGTATCTGCTCCGTTTATTATTAGGCCCGAGCAGCGAAAGCGCTGCGAAGGCCTCTTGTTTTTGCTCTGATTATTATTAGGCCCGAGCAGCGAAAGCGCTGCGAAGGCCTCTTGTTTTTGCTCTGATTATTATTATTTTTTGTTATTCCGTGCCCCCTTTGAACAGCTTTTTGGGGACCTTAACATACCCCAAAACTCACAATATTTTGCACACTTGTCAGGCCTGGTGAAAAATTTGATATTTTAAAGGTCCCAAAAAAATCGCAAAGAAAATGGCTGAACAGCGCCCCCTACAAAGTGAAAAAAACCCCTCTCCATAAAGCTTAGTTTATCGTACAGTTATGAAATTTGGTACACTTGTAGTACTCAACAGTCCGCACAGAAAAGTCTCTTGCAACCATGGTCAATATCAAACAGGAAGTCGGCCATTTTGGGTTGAAATGGCGATTTTTTGCCGTTTTTGCCGTTTTTAGGGTCCGTTTCTGATTGGATTGCTCGATCATTTTTCGCACGATCGTCTCAAAAATTGTGTAAAATTGCTCAGAAGGGATGGGCGAACAAAATGAGATAAGGATTCTGAGTTTTCGTATATGTTGAAGGGGCGGAGCCAGGCCTCGAAGTTTGACTACTCGCCAAAAATATTTAAATTGCTATAACTTCATAACTGAATGGAATAGAGTTACCAAACTTTCTGTGGTCATTCGTCATCCACCCACAAAGTAAATTGAAAGGTCGGATGATGACATCACACAAGCCCCGCCCCCTCAGGACCAAAAAGATCAAGTTTTACTGTGAAAGGTCCCAAATTGCCCCATTTCACTTAATCACCACAAATTTGTAGCTGGTAACTCAAGACAAGTGGGGGTTGCTTGGCGTCACTTTATGGGAGTTTTCGGCAGAGGGCGGGGCTGTGGTGGCGCGGCGAATTCAGGCGTACCGCCTTGGCCTTACGTTTGCCTCCCATTTCGTCATTTCCAAAGATATCGTCACGAAACTTCTTGTGAGTGATCCTAGTCCGGCCCCCCAAAAGATCTGATGTGAACATCTGGTGGGCGTGGCCTATTTTCTGAAATAGCGCCCCCTAGGACCATTAAAACTATTAGCCCCAAGCCATGCTTTGACTGAGGATTACGAAATTTGGTACACTAATGTGGTGTCTCAGGACCTACAAAAAAGTCTCTTGGAGTCAAGTTCAAAGTCGCACAGGAAGTCGGCCATTTTGGATCAAGTACGCGATTTAGTGGTTTTCGCACACGTTGTTTGGAGAGTGATGCTCCGTCGCCCTTTTCACCAATCTCCTTCAAACTTCTGCTATATACCCTTAAGACATAGGGGAAAAAATTCAACCGTCGGATTTTTCAAAAGTTGAAAGGTGTGGGCGTGGCTAAGCCTCAAACTTTGACCTGTCGCCACGCTACTCTTTTTTTCACAGCTCCCTACTGGACTCCTTTTACCCAATCACCAGGATTCTGTGGCAAACAGCAGTAGACAAGTTGAGGTTACTTGGTCTCCAGTACTGGCAGGTTTTGAAAAAAGGCGGGGCTTTGGGACCATGGCGAAAATCGCCATCACGCCATGGAAATACGTTTGTCTCTCATTTCTTCAGTTATCGTGATATTGCTACGAAACTTCTGGTGAGTGATCCTAGTCTGAGCTCCAAGAGAAATAGACAGCTGAATTTTGTGGGCGTGGCCTATGTTTTGAAATAGCGCCCCCTAGGACCATTTAAACTATTAGCCCCAAGCCATGCTTTGACTGAGGATTACGAAATTTGGTACACTAATGTGGTGTCTCAGGACCTACAAAAAAGTCTCTTGGAGTCAAGTTCAAAGTCGCACAGGAAGTCGGCCATTTTGGATCAAGTACGCGATTTAGTGGTTTTCGCACACGTTGTTTGGAGAGTGATGCTCCGTCGCCCTTTTCACCAATCTCCTTCAAACTTCTGCTATATACCCTTAAGACATAGGGGAAAAAATTTAACCGTCGGATTTTTCAAAAGTTGAAAGGTGTGGGCGTGGCTAAGCCTCAAACTTTGACCTGTCGCCACGCTACTCTTTTTTTCACAGCTCCCTACTGGACTCCTTTTACCCAATCACCAGGATTCTGTGGCAAACAGCAGTAGACAAGTTGAGGTTACTTGGTCTCCAGTACTGGCAGGTTTTGAAAAAAGGCGGGGCTTTGGGACCATGGCGAAAATCGCCATCACGCCAAGGAAATACGTTTGTCTCATTTCTTCAGTTATCGTGATATTGCTACGAAACTTCTGGTGAGTGATCCTAGTCTGAGCTCCAAGAGAAATAGACAGCTGAAGTTTGTGGGCGTGGCCTATATTCTTAAATAGCGCCCCCTAGAGCCATTAAAACTTTCAGCCCCAAGCCATTCTTTGACTGAGGATTACGAAATTTGGTACACTAATGTGGGGTCTCAGGACCTACAAAAAAGTCTCTTGGAGCCAAGCGTAAAGTCGCACAGGAAGTCGGCCATTTTGGTGCAAGTACGTGATTTAGTGGTTTTCGCACACATTGTTTGGAGAGTGATGCTCCGTCGCCCTTTTCACCAATCACCTTCAAACTTCTGCAATACACTCTTAAGACATAGGGGAAAAAATTCAACCGTCGGATTTTTCAAAAGTTGAAAGGTGTGGGCGTGGCTAAGCCTCAAACGTTGACCTTTCGCCATTACTTTACTTGACTTAATAACTCCCATGTGCATGATCAGATCTTTTTCGAACTTTGTCTGTGTGATCATTGACCATATCTGTAAACAATGACAATGTGGACAGCTGACATCACCTAAGCCCCGCCCCCTGACTACAGGAATTTATTTTTTATGCTGAAATGCCCATATTTGTCCCCTCTAATTTAGTCAACATGACCCTAAGGTCATGCACTGTCTTCATGATGCTGTAATGACCATTCAGATCTGATAGCTTTCCAGAAAGGGAGGGGCTTTGATGCCATGGCGAATTCTGGCGTAACGCCGTAATCTTAATATTCAATTTAATGGTGAGCTCAGAGGGGATGCTGAGTCAGGGTGAGGTGCAGACTAGGAGGCCATTCGCGGTTTCTGGTGTCGGGGTGGTTGACGTTTCTGTTCTGTCAGACGTGCACTGGTGCGACGGCAGACCGGAGCGGCGCGGAGCTGCGAGGGCCGAACGACGCTGCTTGCAGCTTTAATTATTTTTTGTTATTCCGTGCCCCCTTTGAACAGCTTTTTGGGGACCTTAACATACCCCAAAACTCACAATATTTTGCACACTTGTCAGGCCTGGTGAAAAATTTGATATTTTAAAGGTCCCAAAAAATCGCAAAGAAAATGGCTGAACAGCGCCCCCTACAAAGTGAAAAAAACCCCTCTCCATAAAGCTTAGTTTATCGTACAGTTATGAAATTTGGTACACTTGTAGTACTCAACAGTCCGCACAGAAAAGTCTCTTGCAACCATGGTCAATATCAAACAGGAAGTCGGCCATTTTGGGTTGAAATGGCGATTTTTTGCCGTTTTTGCCGTTTTTAGGGTCCGTTTCTGATTGGATTGCTCGATCATTTTTCGCACGATCGTCTCAAAAATTGTGTAAAATTGCTCAGAAGGGATGGGCGAACAAAATGAGATAAGGATTCTGAGTTTTCGTATATGTTGAAGGGGCGGAGCCAGGCCTCGAAGTTTGACTACTCGCCAAAAATATTTAAATTGCTATAACTTCATAACTGAATGGAATAGAGTTACCAAACTTTCTGTGGTCATTCGTCATCCACCCACAAAGTAAATTGAAAGGTCGGATGATGACATCACACAAGCCCCGCCCCCTCAGGACCAAAAAGATCAAGTTTTACTGTGAAAGGTCCCAAATTGCCCCATTTCACTTAATCACCACAAATTTGTAGCTGGTAACTCAAGACAAGTGGGGGTTGCTTGGCGTCACTGTATGGGAGTTTTCGGCAGAGGGCGGGGCTGTGGTGGCGCGGCGAATTCAGGCGTACCGCCTTGGCCTTACGTTTGCCTCCCATTTCGTCATTTCCAAAGATATCGTCACGAAACTTCTTGTGAGTGATCCTAGTCCGGCCCCCCAAAAGATCTGATGTGAACATCTGGTGGGCGTGGCCTATTTTCTGAAATAGCGCCCCCTAGGACCATTAAAACTATTAGCCCCAAGCCATGCTTTGACTGAGGATTACGAAATTTGGTACACTAATGTGGTGTCTCAGGACCTACAAAAAAGTCTCTTGGAGTCAAGTTCAAAGTCGCACAGGAAGTCGGCCATTTTGGATCAAGTACGCGATTTAGTGGTTTTCGCACACGTTGTTTGGAGAGTGATGCTCCGTCGCCCTTTTCACCAATCTCCTTCAAACTTCTGCTATATACCCTTAAGACATAGGGGAAAAAATTCAACCGTCGGATTTTTCAAAAGTTGAAAGGTGTGGGCGTGGCTAAGCCTCAAACTTTGACCTGTCGCCACGCTACTCTTTTTTTCACAGCTCCCTACTGGACTCCTTTTACCCAATCACCAGGATTCTGTGGCAAACAGCAGTAGACAAGTTGAGGTTACTTGGTCTCCAGTACTGGCAGGTTTTGAAAAAAGGCGGGGCTTTGGGACCATGGCGAAAATCGCCATCACGCCATGGAAATACGTTTGTCTCTCATTTCTTCAGTTATCGTGATATTGCTACGAAACTTCTGGTGAGTGATCCTAGTCTGAGCTCCAAGAGAAATAGACAGCTGAATTTTGTGGGCGTGGCCTATGTTTTGAAATAGCGCCCCCTAGGACCATTTAAACTATTAGCCCCAAGCCATGCTTTGACTGAGGATTACGAAATTTGGTACACTAATGTGGTGTCTCAGGACCTACAAAAAAGTCTCTTGGAGTCAAGTTCAAAGTCGCACAGGAAGTCGGCCATTTTGGATCAAGTACGCGATTTAGTGGTTTTCGCACACGTTGTTTGGAGAGTGATGCTCCGTCGCCCTTTTCACCAATCTCCTTCAAACTTCTGCTATATACCCTTAAGACATAGGGGAAAAAATTTAACCGTCGGATTTTTCAAAAGTTGAAAGGTGTGGGCGTGGCTAAGCCTCAAACTTTGACCTGTCGCCACGCTACTCTTTTTTTCACAGCTCCCTACTGGACTCCTTTTACCCAATCACCAGGATTCTGTGGCAAACAGCAGTAGACAAGTTGAGGTTACTTGGTCTCCAGTACTGGCAGGTTTTGAAAAAAGGCGGGGCTTTGGGACCATGGCGAAAATCGCCATCACGCCATGGAAATACGTTTGTCTCATTTCTTCAGTTATCGTGATATTGCTACGAAACTTCTGGTGAGTGATCCTAGTCTGAGCTCCAAGAGAAATAGACAGCTGAAGTTTGTGGGCGTGGCCTATATTCTTAAATAGCGCCCCCTAGAGCCATTAAAACTTTCAGCCCCAAGCCATGCTTTGACTGAGGATTACGAAATTTGGTACACTAATGTGGGGTCTCAGGACCTACAAAAAAGTCTCTTGGAGCCAAGCGTAAAGTCGCACAGGAAGTCGGCCATTTTGGTGCAAGTACGTGATTTAGTGGTTTTCGCACACATTGTTTGGAGAGTGATGCTCCGTCGCCCTTTTCACCAATCACCTTCAAACTTCTGCAATACACTCTTAAGACATAGGGGAAAAAATTCAACCGTCGGATTTTTCAAAAGTTGAAAGGTGTGGGCGTGGCTAAGCCTCAAACGTTGACCTTTCGCCATTACTTTACTTGACTTAATAACTCCCATGTGCATGATCAGATCTTTTTCGAACTTTGTCTGTGTGATCATTGACCATATCTGTAAACAATGACAATGTGGACAGCTGACATCACCTAAGCCCCGCCCCCTGACTACAGGAATTTATTTTTTATGCTGAAATGCCCATATTTGTCCCCTCTAATTTAGTCAACATGACCCTAAGGTCATGCACTGTCTTCATGATGCTGTAATGACCATTCAGATCTGATAGCTTTCCAGAAAGGGAGGGGCTTTGATGCCATGGCGAATTCTGGCGTAACGCCGTAATCTTAATATTCAATTTAATGGTGAGCTCAGAGGGGATGCTGAGTCAGGGTGAGGTGCAGACTAGGAGGCCATTCGCGGTTTCTGGTGTCGGGGTGGTTGACGTTTCTGTTCTGTCAGACGTGCACTGGTGCGACGGCAGACCGGAGCGGCGCGGAGCTGCGAGGGCCGAACGACGCTGCTTGCAGCTTTAATTAGGCCCGAGCAGCGAAAGCGCTGCGAAGGCCTCTTGTTTTTGCTCTGATTATTATTATTTTTTGTTATTCCGTGCCCCCTTTGAACAGCTTTTTGGGGACCTTAACATACCCCAAAACTCACAATATTTTGCACACTTGTCAGGCCTGGTGAAAAATTTGATATTTTAAAGGTCCCGAAAAAATCGCAAAGAAAATGGCTGAACAGCGCCCCCTACAAAGTGAAAAAAAACCCTCTCCATAAAGCTTAGTTTATCGTACAGTTATGAAATTTGGTACACTTGTAGTACTCAACAGTCCGCACAGAAAAGTCTCTTGCAACCATGGTCAATATCAAACAGGAAGTCGGCCATTTTGGGTTGAAATGGCGATTTTTTGCCGTTTTTGCCGTTTTTAGGGTCCGTTTCTGATTGGATTGCTCGATCATTTTTCGCACGATCGTCTCAAAAATTGTGTAAAATTGCTCAGAAGGGATGGGCGAACAAAATGAGATAAGGATTCTGAGTTTTCGTATATGTTGAAGGGGCGGAGCCAGGCCTCGAAGTTTGACTACTCGCCAAAAATATTTAAATTGCTATAACTTCATAACTGAATGGAATAGAGTTACCAAACTTTCTGTGGTCATTCGTCATCCACCCACAAAGTAAATTGAATGGTCGGATGATGACATCACACAAGCCCCGCCCCCTCAGGACCAAAAAGATCAAGTTTTACTGTGAAAGGTCCCAAATTGCCCCATTTCACTTAATCACCACAAATTTGTAGCTGGTAACTCAAGACAAGTGGGGGTTGCTTGGCGTCACTTTATGGGAGTTTTCGGCAGAGGGCGGGGCTGTGGCGGCGCGGCGAATTCAGGCGTACCGCCTTGGCCTTACGTTTGCCTCCCATTTCGTCATTTCCAAAGATATCGTCACGAAACTTCTTGTGAGTGATCCTAGTCCGGCCCATCAAAAGATCTGATGTGAACATCCGGTGGGCGTGGCCTATTTTCTGAAATAGCGCCCCCTAGGACCATTAAAACTGTCAGCCCCAAGCCATGCTTTGACTGAGGATTACGAAATATGGTACACTAATGTGCTGTCTCAGGACCTACAAAAAAGTCTCTTGGAGCCAAGTGCAAAGTCGCACAGGAAGTCGGCCATTTTGGTCCAAGTACGCGATTTAGTGGTTTTCGCACACGTTGTTTGGAGAGTGATGCTCCGTCGCCCTTTTCACCATTCTCCTTCAAACTTCTGCTATGTACTCGTAAGACATAGGGAAAAAAATTCAACCGTCGGATTTTTCAAAAGTTGAAAGGTGTGGGCGTGGCTAAGCCTCAAACTTTGACCTGCCGCCACGCCACTCTTTTTTTCACAGCTCCCTACTGGACTCCTTTTACCCAATCACCAGGATTCTGTGGGAAACAGCAGTAGACAACTTGAGGTTACTTGGTCTCCAGTACTGGCAGGTTTTGAAAAAAGGCGGGGCTTTGGGAGCATGGCGAAAATCGCCATCACGCCATGGAAATACGTTTGCCTCTCATTTCTTCAGTTATCGTGATATCGCTCCGACACTTCTGGTGAGTGATCCTAGTCTGACCCCCAAGAGAAGTAGACAGCTGAAGTTTGTGGGCGTGGCCTATTCTCTTAAATAGCGCCCCCTAGGTCCATTTAAACTAATAGCCCCAAGCCAAGCTTTGACTGAGGATTGCGAAATTTGGTACACTAATGTGGTGTCTCAGGACCTACAAAAAAGTCTCTTGGAGCCAAGTGCAAAGTCGCACAGGAAGTCGGCCATTTTGGTCCAAGTACGCGATTTAGTGGTTTTCGCACACGTTGTTTGGAGAGTGATGCTCCGTCGCCCTTTTCACCAATCTCCTTCAAACTTCTGCTATATACTCTTAAGACATAGGGGAAAAAATTCAACCGTCGGATTTTTCAAAAGTTGAAAGGTGTGGGCGTGGCTAAGCCTCAAACTTTGACCTGTCGCCACGCCACTCTTTTTTTCACAGCTCCCTACTGGACTCCTTTTACCCAATCACCAGGATTCTGTAGGAAACAGCAGTAGACAACTTGAGGTTACTTAGTCTCCAGTACTGGCAGGTTTTGAAAAAAGGCGGGGCTTTGTGAGCATGGCGAAAATCGCCATCACGCCATGGAAATACGTTTGCCTCTCATTTCTTCAGTTATCGTGATATCGCTACGAAACTTCTGGTGAGTGATCCTAGTCTGACCCCCAAGAGAAATAGACAGCTGAAGTTTGTGGGCGTGGCCTACTCTCTTAAATAGCGCCCCCTAGGACCATTTAAACTAATAGCCCCAAGCCATGCTTTGACTGAGGATTACGAAATTTGGTACACTAATGTGGTGTCTCAGGACCTACAAAAAAGTCTCTTGGAGCCAGGACAAAGTCGCACAGGAAGTCGGCCATTTTGGTCCAAGTACGCGATTTAGTGGTTTTCGCACACGTTGTTTGGAGAGTGATGCTCTGTCGCCCTTTTCACCAATCACTTTCAAACTTCTGCTGTATACTCATACGACGTAGGGGAAAAAATTCAACCGTCGGATTTTTCAAAAGTTGAAAGGTGTGGGCGTGGCTAAGCCTCAAACTTTGACCTTTCGCCATTACTTTACTTGACTTAATAACTCCCATGTGCATGATCAGATCTTTTTCAAACTTTGTCTGTGTGATCATTGACCATATCTGTAAAAAATGACAATGTGGACAGCTGACATCACCTAAGCCCCGCCCCCTGACTACAGGAAGTCTATTTTTTATTCTGAAATACCCATATTTGTCCCCTCTAATTTAGTGAACATGACACTAAGGTCATACACTGTCTTCATGATGTTGTAATGACCATTCAGATCTGATTGCTTTCCAGAAAGGGAGGGGCTTTTATGCCATGGTGAATTCTGGCGTAACGCCGTAACCTTACAATTCAATTTAATGGTGAGCTCAGAGGGGATGCTGAGTCAGGGTGAGGTGCGGACTAGGAAGCCATTTGCAGATTCTGGCGTCGGGGTGGTTGACGATTCTGTTCTGCCAGACGTGCCCTGGTGCCCCGGGCTGCTGGCCAGGCCGGAGCGGCGCAGAGCTGCGAGGGCCGAACGACGCTGCTTGCAGCTTTAATTAGGCCCGAGCAGCGAAAGCGCTGCGAAGGCCTCTTGTTTTTGCTCTGATTATTATTATTTTTTGTTATTCCGTGCCCCCTTTGAACAGCTTTTTGGGGACCTTAACATACCCCAAAACTCACAATATTTTGCACACTTGTCAGGCCTGGTGAAAAATTTGATATTTTAAAGGTCCCAAAAAAATCGCAAAGAAAATGGCTGAACAGCGCCCCCTACAAAGTGAAAAAAACCCCTCTCCATAAAGCTTAGTTTATCGTACAGTTATGAAATTTGGTACACTTGTAGTACTCAACAGTCCGCACAGAAAAGTCTCTTGCAACCATGGTCAATATCAAACAGGAAGTCGGCCATTTTGGGTTGAAATGGCGATTTTTTGCCGTTTTTGCCGTTTTTAGGGTCCGTTTCTGATTGGATTGCTCGATCATTTTTCGCACGATCGTCTCAAAAATTGTGTAAAATTGCTCAGAAGGGATGGGCGAACAAAATGAGATAAGGATTCTGAGTTTTCGTATATGTTGAAGGGGCGGAGCCAGGCCTCGAAGTTTGACTACTCGCCAAAAATATTTAAATTGCTATAACTTCATAACTGAATGGAATAGAGTTACCAAACTTTCTGTGGTCATTCGTCATCCACCCACAAAGTAAATTGAAAGGTCGGATGATGACATCACACAAGCCCCGCCCCCTCAGGACCAAAAAGATCAAGTTTTACTGTGAAAGGTCCCAAATTGCCCCATTTCACTTAATCACCACAAATTTGTAGCTGGTAACTCAAGACAAGTGGGGGTTGCTTGGCGTCACTTAATGGGAGTTTTCGGCAGAGGGCGGGGCTGTGGTGGCGCGGCGAATTCAGGCGTACCGCCTTGGCCTTACGTTTGCCTCCCATTTCGTCATTTCCAAAGATATCGTCACGAAACTTCTTGTGAGTGATCCTAGTCCGGCCCCCCAAAAGATCTGATGTGAACATCTGGTGGGCGTGGCCTATTTTCTGAAATAGCGCCCCCTAGGACCATTAAAACTATTAGCCCCAAGCCATGCTTTGACTGAGGATTACGAAATTTGGTACACTAATGTGGTGTCTCAGGACCTACAAAAAAGTCTCTTGGAGTCAAGTTCAAAGTCGCACAGGAAGTCGGCCATTTTGGATCAAGTACGCGATTTAGTGGTTTTCGCACACGTTGTTTGGAGAGTGATGCTCCGTCGCCCTTTTCACCAATCTCCTTCAAACTTCTGCTATATACCCTTAAGACATAGGGGAAAAAATTCAACCGTCGGATTTTTCAAAAGTTGAAAGGTGTGGGCGTGGCTAAGCCTCAAACTTTGACCTGTCGCCACGCTACTCTTTTTTTCACAGCTCCCTACTGGACTCCTTTTACCCAATCACCAGGATTCTGTGGCAAACAGCAGTAGACAAGTTGAGGTTACTTGGTCTCCAGTACTGGCAGGTTTTGAAAAAAGGCGGGGCTTTGGGACCATGGCGAAAATCGCCATCACGCCATGGAAATACGTTTGTCTCTCATTTCTTCAGTTATCGTGATATTGCTACGAAACTTCTGGTGAGTGATCCTAGTCTGAGCTCCAAGAGAAATAGACAGCTGAATTTTGTGGGCGTGGCCTATGTTTTGAAATAGCGCCCCCTAGGACCATTTAAACTATTAGCCCCAAGCCATGCTTTGACTGAGGATTACGAAATTTGGTACACTAATGTGGTGTCTCAGGACCTACAAAAAAGTCTCTTGGAGTCAAGTTCAAAGTCGCACAGGAAGTCGGCCATTTTGGATCAAGTACGCGATTTAGTGGTTTTCGCACACGTTGTTTGGAGAGTGATGCTCCGTCGCCCTTTTCACCAATCTCCTTCAAACTTCTGCTATATACCCTTAAGACATAGGGGAAAAAATTTAACCGTCGGATTTTTCAAAAGTTGAAAGGTGTGGGCGTGGCTAAGCCTCAAACTTTGACCTGTCGCCACGCTACTCTTTTTTTCACAGCTCCCTACTGGACTCCTTTTACCCAATCACCAGGATTCTGTGGCAAACAGCAGTAGACAAGTTGAGGTTACTTGGTCTCCAGTACTGGCAGGTTTTGAAAAAAGGCGGGGCTTTGGGACCATGGCGAAAATCGCCATCACGCCATGGAAATACGTTTGTCTCATTTCTTCAGTTATCGTGATATTGCTACGAAACTTCTGGTGAGTGATCCTAGTCTGAGCTCCAAGAGAAATAGACAGCTGAAGTTTGTGGGCGTGGCCTATATTCTTAAATAGCGCCCCCTAGAGCCATTAAAACTTTCAGCCCCAAGCCATGCTTTGACTGAGGATTACGAAATTTGGTACACTAATGTGGGGTCTCAGGACCTACAAAAAAGTCTCTTGGAGCCAAGCGTAAAGTCGCACAGGAAGTCGGCCATTTTGGTGCAAGTACGTGATTTAGTGGTTTTCGCACACATTGTTTGGAGAGTGATGCTCCGTCGCCCTTTTCACCAATCACCTTCAAACTTCTGCAATACACTCTTAAGACATAGGGGAAAAAATTCAACCGTCGGATTTTTCAAAAGTTGAAAGGTGTGGGCGTGGCTAAGCCTCAAACGTTGACCTTTCGCCATTACTTTACTTGACTTAATAACTCCCATGTGCATGATCAGATCTTTTTCGAACTTTGTCTGTGTGATCATTGACCATATCTGTAAACAATGACAATGTGGACAGCTGACATCACCTAAGCCCCGCCCCCTGACTACAGGAATTTATTTTTTATGCTGAAATGCCCATATTTGTCCCCTCTAATTTAGTCAACATGACCCTAAGGTCATGCACTGTCTTCATGATGCTGTAATGACCATTCAGATCTGATAGCTTTCCAGAAAGGGAGGGGCTTTGATGCCATGGCGAATTCTGGCGTAACGCCGTAATCTTAATATTCAATTTAATGGTGAGCTCAGAGGGGATGCTGAGTCAGGGTGAGGTGCAGACTAGGAGGCCATTCGCGGTTTCTGGTGTCGGGGTGGTTGACGTTTCTGTTCTGTCAGACGTGCACTGGTGCGACGGCAGACCGGAGCGGCGCGGAGCTGCGAGGGCCGAACGACGCTGCTTGCAGCTTTAATTATTATTATTACGCTTTCTTTTTTCTTCCGCGTCTTTGGGTGGCCTTTAGGGGGTCTTAGCATGTCCAAAAAGTCACCAAATTCTGGCCCAATATAGAAAGTGCGTGAAATTTACGTATTTCACTGGCGATGTGAAAGTTGATAAAAAAGTGGCTCGACAGCGCCCCCTAAAGAGTGAAAAATACCCCTCTCCATAAAGCTTAGTTTATCGTACAGTTATGAAATTTGGTATACTGGTACTACTCAACAGTCCGCACAGAAAAGCCTCTTGCAACCATGGTCAATATAAAACAGGAAGTCGGCCATTTTGGGTTGAAATGGCGATTTTTAGCCGTTTTGGCCATTTCTAGGGTCTATATTTGGTTGAACAGTTTCGTCATTTTTTGTACCATAGTCTCAAAAATAGTGTGCCATCGAACAGAAGCGATGGACGCTTCAAAAGAGAAAATAAAATTGACTTTTCGTAAATACTGAAGGGGCGGGGCCAGGCCTCAAATTTCGAGCACTCGCCAAAAAAATTCAAATTGCTATAATTTCACAAATAAAAGAATTACAGTTAAAGTAACTTTCATGGATAATCGTCATCGCCTCCCGAAGACAAATGAATGGTCGCTGGATGATGTCACACAAGCCCCGCCCCCTCAGGACTTAAAACGTCAAGTTTTACTGGGAAATTTTCCAAAATTCGCCCTGTCGAATAATCAGCCCGAATTTGTAGCAGGTAACTGAAGAGAAGTTGGCGTTGCTTGGCGTCACTTTATGGGTGTTTTCTGCAGAAGGCGGGGCTGTGGCGACGCGACGAAGTCAGGCGTACCGCCGTGGCCATACATGTGCCTCCCATGTCGTCATTTCTATAGATACAGTCACGAAACGTCTTGTGAGTGATCCTAGTCCGGCCCCCCAAAAGATCTCATGTGAACATCAAATGGGCGTGGCCTATTTTCTGAAATAGCGCCCCCTAGGTCCATTAAAACTGTCAGCCCCAAGCCATGCTTTGACTGAGGAGTACGAAATTTGGTACACTAATGTGGGGTCTCAGGACCTACAAAAAAGTCTCTTTGAGCCAAGTGCAAAGTTGCACAGGAAGTCGGCCATTTTGGTCCAAGTACTCGATTTAGTGGTTTTCACACACGTTATTAGGAGAATGATGTCTCCTCGTCCTTTCCATCTATCACCTTCAAACTCCTGCTATATAATCTTAAGACATAGAGGAAAAAATTCAACCGTCGGATTTTATACAAGTATAAAGGTGTGGGCGTGGTTAAGCCTCAAACTTTGACCTTTCGCCATTACATTACTTGACTTAACAACTCCCATGTGCATGATCAGATCTATATCAAACTCTGTCTGTGTGATCATTGACCACATCTCAAGACAATGACAATGTGGACAGCTGACATCACCTATGCCCCGCCCCCTGACTACAGGAAGTCTATTTTTTTATGGTGAAATGCCCATATTTGTCCCCTCTACTTTAGTCAACATGACACTAAGGTCATGCACTGTCTTCATGATGTTGTAATGACCATTCAGATCTGATAGCTTTTCAGAAAGGGAAGGGCTTTGATGCCACGGCGAATTCTGGCGTGACGCCGTGACCTTACGTTTGACTGTAACTTCCACTAACAACCTCCGATCTGCCCGGGACTGAACATGGCAATCAACAATCATGCCCTTTATTCAATGAGGCACACACGGTTGGTGAACGTTGTGTAATGTCACCACAGCGCCCCCTACACACCATTAAAACTGTAATAACTCCTACAGACGAGGTCGTAACTGCACCAAACTTGCTATGTGTACTCACACAATGGCACCCACCACAGTCCTGTGGTAAGTTGTTGATATTGCTTTAGCTCCGCCCCCTGACAGATATTAGGCCCTGAATAACACATGCATGATGCAATTCACACCAAACTGCACACAAATGACTGTCATCAACCTACAAACTTCTTCATGGAATAATTCTTAAATTTGGGCCAGCGCCCCCTAGATACAAAAAACCTTTGTAACGTCTGCAAAAAAGCTCCAAACTACATCAAACATTGTGGGAGTCATCACACATCTGCAATCAACACATGTATGTGATCACTTGTTCAATTCACTTTAACTCCACCCACTTACAGCTTTTTGTCTCTAGATGACCCATGCAATATTTGATTGATTCCAAATTAACAGAAAACCATCTTTGATGACCAAAGATGACCTCTATGGCATTTACTTGTAAATGGTCACAACGCCCCCTAGATGGGTTTAAACTTTATTAACTTCTAAAGTCAAAGTCAGAATGGCATTATACTTGGCTTGTGACATCACGTGACTGCACCAAACACATTGATGTGGTTGTTGGTTCAAATCCCTGTAGCTCCGGCCCTTTCAGCTCACTGGATTTAGATAACACACGCAACGTCCGTTTGATGCCAAAATAACAGAAAACTGTCTTTGTCAACCAAAGCTGACCTCAATGGGATTTTTCTGTAATTGATCACAGCGCCCCCTAGATAACTTTAACTTTCGATAACTTTAATAAATATGGGCCGAAAAGCACTAAAGTTGGTCTGTGTCATCACACCAACAGTGTGCTAAAGATAAAGTATGCCCTAGTGGTGAGACATGTAATATAATGGTAGGCTCGGAGGGGATGCTGATTCAGGGTGAGGTGTGGACAAGGTGACTGTTAGCTTTTCTTGGTGTCAGGGTGGTGGACGTTTCAGTCCGTGGACGTGCCCTGGTGCCCCGGGCTGCCGCCCAGGACGGAGCGGCGGGGAGCTGGGTTTGGAGAGCATTGGGGATGGAGCGGAGGGGGTGCGGAAGGAGGGTGAGCATCTTCGCTGCGAGGGCCGAACGACGCTGCTTGCAGCTTTAATTTATTATTATTATTATTATTTTTTTTCTTCCGCGTCTTTGGGTGGCCTTTAGGGGGTCTTAGCATATCCAAAAAGTCACCAAATTCTGGCCCAATATAGAAAGTGCGTGAAATTTACGTATTTCACTGGCGATGTAAAAGTTCATAAAAAAGTGGCTGAACAGCGCCCTCTAGAAAGTGAAAAATACCCCTCTCCATAAAGCTTAGTTTATCGTACAGTTATGAAATTTGGTTTACTTGTAGTACTCAACAGTCCGCACAGAAAAGTCTCTTGCAACCATGGTCAATATCAAACAGGAAGTCGGCCATTTTGGGTTGAAATGGAGATTTTTAGCCGTTTTGGCCATTTCTAGGGTCTACATTTGGTTGAACAGTTTGGTCAATTTTCGCACGATTGTCTCAAAAATAGTGTACTATCGAACAGAAGCGATGGACGATTCAAATGAGAAAATAAAATGGACTTTTCGTAAATACTGAAGGGGCGGGGCCAGACCTCAAAGTTCGAGCACTCGCCAAAAAAATTCAAATTGCTATAATTTCATAAATGAAAGAATTACAGTTAAAACAATTTCTAAGGACAATCGTCATCGCCCCCCGAAGACAAATGAATGGTCGATTGGTGATGTCACATAAGCCCCGCCCCCTCAGGACTTAAAAGGTCAAGTTTTACTGGGAAATTTTCCAAAATTCGCCCTTTCAAATAATCATCTCAGATTTGTAGCAGGTAACTGAAGACAAGTTGGGGTTGCTTGGCGTCACTTTATGAGAGTTTTCTGCAGAAGGCGGGGCTGTGGCGGTGCGGCGAAGTCAGGCGTACCGACGTGGACATATGTTTGCCTCCCATTTCGTCATTTCTAGAGATATCGCCACGACACCTCTTGGGAGTGATCCTAGTCCGGCCCCCAAAAGAATCAGATGTCAACATCTGGTGGGCGTGGCCTATTTTCTGAAATAGCGCCCCCTAGGACCATTAAAACTGTCAGCCCCAAGCCATGCTTTGACTGAGGAGTACGAAATTTGGTACACTAATGTGCTGTCTCAGGACCTACAAAAAAGTCTCTTGGAGCCAAGTGCAAAGTCGCACAGGAAGTCGGCCATTTTGGTCCAAGTACTCGATTTAGTGGTTTTCGCACACGTTGTTTGGAGAGTGTTGCACCAACACCCTTTTCACCAATCACCTCCAAACATCTTTTATACACTCTTAAGACATAGATGAAAAAATTCAACCGTCGGATTTTAAATAAGTATAAAGGTGTGGGCGTGGCTAAGCCTCAAACTTTGATCTGTCGCCACGCCACTCTTTTTTTCACAGCTCCCTATTGGACTCCTTTTAACCAATCACCAGCAATCACTGGCAAATAGCAGCAGACAAGTTGAGGTCACTTGGTCTATAGCACTGGCAGGTTTCGAATAAAGGCGGGGCTTTGGGAGCATGGCGAATTTCACCATCAAGCCATGGAAATACGTTTGTCTCTTATTTCTTCAATCATTGTGACATCGCCACACAATTTCTGATGAGTGATCCTAATCTGACCCCTAATAGAATTGGACAGCTGAAGTTTGTGGGCGTGGCCTATTTTCTGAAATAGCGCCCCCTAGGACCATTAAAACTGTCAGCCCCAAGCCATGCTTGGACTGAGGATCACGAAATTTGGCACACTAATGTAGTGTCTCAGGACCTACAAAAAAGTCTCTTGGAGCCAAGCGCAATGTCGCACAGGAGGTCAGCCATTTTGGTCCAAGTACTCGATTTAGTGGTTTTCGCACACGTTATTAGGAGAATGACGTCTCGTCGTCCTTTCCACCGATCACCTTCAAACTCCTGCTATATACTCTTAAGACATAGAGGAAAAAATTCAACCGTCGGATTTTAAATAAGTATAAAGGTGTGGGCGTGGCTAAGCCTCAAACATTGACCAGTCGCCATTACGTTACTTGACTTAATCACTTCCATGTGCATGATCAGATCAAATTCAAACTTTGTCTGTGTGATCACTGACTACATCTGAAGACAGCGACAATGTGGACAGCTGACTTCACCTAAGCCCCGCCCCCTGACTACAGGAAGTCTACTGTTTTATGGTGAACTGCCCATATTTGTCCCCTCTAATTTAGTCAACATGACACTAAGGTCATGCACTGTCTTCATGATGTTGTAATGACCATTCAGATCTGCTAGCTGTTCAGAAAGGGAGGGTCTTTGATGCCATGGCAAATTCTGGCGTGACGCTGTGACCTTACGTTTGACTGTAACTTCCACAAACAGCTTCCGATTTGCCCGAGACTGAACATCACATCACCAGTGTGGTAAAGATAGAGTATCTCCTAGTGGTGAGACGTGTAATGCTGGGCTCAAAGGGGATGCTGAGTCAGGGTGAGGTGTGGACGAGGAGGCCGTTCACGGTTTCTGGTGTCGGGGTGGTTGATGTTTCTGTTGTGCCAGACGTGCCCTGGTGCCCCCGGCTGCCGGCCAGAACGGAGCGGCGCGGAGCTGGGTTTGGAGAGCGTCGGGGATGGAGCGGAGGGGGTGCGGACAGAGGGCGAGCAGCTTCACTGCGAGGGCCGAACGACGCTGCTTGCAGCTTTAATTAGGCCCGAGCAGTGAAGCTGCGAAGGCCTATTGTATCTGCTCCGTTTATTATTACGCTTTCTTTCTTTCTTTTTTCTTCCGCGTCTTTGACTGGCCTTTAGGGGGTCTTAGCATATCCAAAAAGTCACCAAATTCTGGCCCAATATTGAAAGTGCGTGAAATTTACGTATTTCACTGGCAATGTGAAAGTTCATAAAAGAATGGCTGAACAGCGCCCCCTAGAAAGTGAAAAATACCCCTCTCCATAAAGCTTAGTTTATCGTACAGTTATGAAATTTGGTACACTTGTAGAACTCAACAATACGCACAGAAAAGCCTCTTGCATCCATGGTCAATATCAAACAGGAAGTCGGCCATTTTGGACTAAAGTGGCCATTTTGACCCTGTTTCGGCCATTTCTTGGGTCTATATTTGGTTGAACAGTTTGGTCATTTTTCGCACGATCGTCTCAAAAATAGTGTGCGATCGAACAGAAGCGACGGACGATTAAAATGAGACAATAAAATTGACTTTTCGTAAATACTGAAGGGGCGGGACCAGGCCTCAAAGTTCGAGCACTCGCCAAAAAAATTCAAATTGCTATAATTTCATAAATGAAAGAATTACAGTTAAAGTAACTTTCTATGGACAATCATCATCGCCCCCCGAAGACAAATGAATGGTCAATTGATGATGTCACATAAGCCCCGCCCCTTCAGGACTTAAAAGGTCAAGTTTTACTGGGAAATTTTCCAAAATTTGCCCTTTCAAATAATCATCCCAAATTTGTATCAGGTAACTGAAGACAAGTTGGGGTTGCTTGGCGTCACTTTATGGGAGTTTTCTGCAGAAGGCGGGGCTGTGGCGGCGCGGCGAACTCAGGCGTACCACTTAGGCCTTACGTTTGCCTCCCATTTCGTCATTTCTAGAGATATCGCCACGAAACTTCTTGTGAGTGATGCTAGTCCGGCCCCCCAAAAAATCTGATGTGACATTCCGGTGGGCGTGGTCTATTTGTTGAAATAGCGCCCCCTAGGACCATTAAAACTGACAGCCCCAAGCCATGCTTTGACTGAGGATTACGAAATGTGGTACACTAATGTGGTGTCTCAGGACCTACAAAAAAGTCTCTTGGAGCCAAGTGCAAAGTCGCACAGGAAGTCGGCCATTTTGGTCCAAGTGCGTGATTTAGTGGTTTTCGCACACGTTGTTTGGAGAGTGATGCTCCGTCGCCCTTTTCACCAATCGCCTTCACACTTCTGCTATATACTCTTAAGACATAGATGAAAAAATTCAACCGTCGGATTTTAAATAAGTATAAAGGTGTGGGCGTGGCTAAGCCTCAAACTCTGACTTGTCGCCACGCCACTCTTTTTTTCACAGTTCCCTATTGGACTCCTTTTATCCAATCACCACCAAACAGTGGCAAATAGCAGCAGACAAGTTGAGGTCACTAGGTCTATAGTACTGGCAGGTTTCGAATAAAGGCGGGGCTTTGGGAGCATGGCGAAATTCGCCATCACGCCATGGAAATACGTTTGTCTCTCATTTCTTCAATCATTGTGACATTGCCACACAATTTCTGATGAGTGATCCTACTCTGACCCCTAATATAATTGGACAGCTGAAGTTTGTGGGCGTGGCCTATTTTCCAAAACAGTGCCCCCTAGGACCATTAAAACAGTCAGCCCCAAGCCATGCTTTGACTGAGGATCACAAAATTTGGCACACTAATGTAGTGTCTCAGGACCTACAAAAAAGTCTCTTGGAGCCAAGCGCAATGTCGCACAGGAGGTCGGCCATTTTGGTGCAATTACTCAATTAAGTGGTTTTCGCACACGTTATAAGGAGAATGATATCTCCTCGCCCTTTCCACCGATCACCTTCAAACTCCTGCTATATACTCTTAAGACATAGAGGAAAAAATTCAACCGTCGGATTTTAAATAAGTATAAAGGTATGGGCGTGGCTAAGCCTCAAACTTTGACCAGTCGCCATTACTTTATTTGACTTAATAACTCCCATGTGCATGATCAGATCAATTTCATACTTTGTCTGTGTGATCACTGACCACATCTGAAGACAGTGACAATGTGGACAGCTGACATCACCTAAGCCCCGCCCCCTGACTAAAGGAAGTCTATTGTTTTATGGTGAACTGCCCATATTTGTCCCCTCTAATTTAGTCAAGATGACACTAAGGTCATGCACTGTCTTCATGATGTTGTAATGACCATTCAGATCTGATAGCTTTTCAGAAAGTGAGGGGCTTTGATGCCATGGCGATTTCTGGCGTGACGCTGTGACCTTACGTTTGACTGTAACTTCCACAAACAGCCTCCGATTTGCCCGAGACTGAACATCACATCACCAGTGTGGTAAAGATAGAGTATCTCCTAGGGGTGAGACATGTAATGGTGGGCTCAGAAGGGATGCTGAGTCAGGGTGAGGTGTGGACGAGGAGGCCTTTCACGGTTTCCGGTGTTGGGGTGGCTGACTTTCTGTTCCGACAGGCATGCCCTGATGCCCTCGGCTGCCGGCCAGGATGGAGAAGCGCGGAGCCGGGTTTGGAGAGCGTCGGGGATGGAGCGGAGGGGGTGCTGAAGGAGGGCGAGCAGCTTCGCTGCGAGGGCCGAACGACGCTGCTTGCAGCTTTAATTAGGCCCGAGCAGCGACAGCGCTGCGAAGGCCTCTTGTATTTGCTCTGTTTATTCTTTTTTATTTATTATTCTTAGCCCGCTTTGAACGGCTTTTTGGGGACCTTAACATACCCCAAAACTCACAATATTTTGCACACATGTCAGGCCTGGTGAAAAATTTGATATTTTAAAGGTCCCAAAAAAATCGCAAAGAAAATGGCTGAACAGCGCCCCCTACAAAGTGAAAAAAAAACCCTCTCCATAAAGCTTAGTTTATCGTACAGTTATGAAATTTGGTACACTTGTAGTACTCAACAGTCCGCACAGAAAAGTCTCTTGCAAGCATGGTCAATATCAAACAGGAAGTCGGCCATTTTGGGTTGAAATGGCGATTTTTTGCCGTTTTTGCCGTTTTTAGGGTCCGTTTCTGATTGGATTGCTCGATCATTTTTCGCACGATCGTCTCAAAAGTGGTGTAAATTTGCTCAGAAGAGATGGGCGAACAAAATGAGACAAGGATTCTGAGTTTTCGTATATGTTGAAGGGGCAGGGCCAGGCCTCGAAGTTTGACTACTCGCCAAAAAAATTTAAATTGCTATAACTTCATAATTGAATAAAATAGAGTTACCACACTTTCTGTGGTCATTCGTCATCCACCCACAAAGTAATTTGAATGGTCGATTTATGACATCACACAAGCCCCGCCCCCTCAGGACCAAAAAGGTCAAGTTTTACTGTGAAAGGTCCCAAATTGCCCCATTTAACTTAATCACCACAACTTTGTAGCTGGTAGTTTAAGACAAGTGGGGGATGCTTGGCGTCACTTTATGGGAGTTTTCGGCAGAAGGCGGGGCTGCGGCGGCGCGGCAAAATCAGGCGTACCGCCGTGTCCTTACGTTTGCCTCCCATTTCGTCATTTCTAAAGATATCATCACGAAACTTCTTGTGAATGATCCTAGTCCGACCCCCAAAAGGATCTGATGGGAACATCCGGTGGGCGTGGCCTAATGTCTGAAATAGCGCCCCCTAGGACCATTAAAACTGTCAGCCCCAAGCCATGCTTTGACTGAGGATTACGAAATTTGGTACACTAATGTAGTGTCTCAGGATCTACAAAAAAGTCTCTTGGACCCAAGTGCAAAGTCGCACAGGAAGTCGGCCATTTTGGTCCAAGTACGCGATTTAGTGGTTTTCGCACACGTTGTTTGGAGAGTGATGCTCCGTCGCCCTTTTCACCAATCGCCTTCAAACTTCTGCTATATACTCTAAAGACATAGGGTAAAAAATTCAACCGTCGGATTTTTCAAAAGTTGAAAGGTGTGGGCGTGGCTAAGCCTCAAACTTTAACCTGTCGCCACACCACTCTTTTTTTCACAGCTCCCTACTGGACTCCTTTTACCCAATCACCAGGAATCTCTGGCAAATAGCAGTAGACAACTTGAGGTCACTTGGTCTCCAGTACTGGCAGGTTTCGAAAAAAGGCGGGGCTTTGGGAGCATGGCGAAAATCGCCATCACGCCATGGAAATACGTTTGCCTCTCATTTCTTCAGTTATCGTGATATCGCTACGGAACTTCTGGTGAGTGATCCTAGTCTGACCCCCAAGAGACATTGACAGCTGAAATATGTGGGCGTGGCTTATTTTCTGAAATAGCGCCCCCTAGGACCATTTAAACTAATAGCCCCAAGCCATGCTTTCACCGAGGACTACGAAATTTGGTACACTAATGTGGTGTTTTAGGACCTACAAAAAAGTCTCTTGGAGCAAGGCGCAAAGTCGCACAGGAAGTCGGCCATTTTGGTCCAAGCACGCGATTTAGTGGTTTTCGTACACGTCGTTTGGAGAGTGATGCTCCGTCGCCCTTTTCACCAATCCCCTTCAAACTTCTGCTATATACTCTTAAGACATAGGGGGAAAAATTCAACCGTCGGATTTTTCAAAAGTTGAAAGGTGTGGGCGTGGCTAAGCCTCAAACTTTGACCTGGCGCCACGCCACTCTTTTTTTCACAGCTCCCTACTGGACTCCTTTTACCCAATCAGCAGGAATCTCTGTTAAATAGCAGTAGACAAGTTGAGGTTACTTGGCGTCCAGTACTGGCAGGTTTCAAAAAAAGGCGGGGCTTTGGGAGCATGGCGAAAATTGCCATCACGCCATGGAAATACGTTTGCCTCTCATTTCTTCAGTTATCGTGATATCGCTACGGAACTTCTGGTGAGTGATCCTAGTCTGACCCCCAAGAGAAATAGACAGCTGAAATTTGTGGGCGTGGCCTATTTTCTTAAATAGCGCCCCCTAGAGCCATTAAAACTGTCAGCCCCAAGCCATGCTTTGACTGAGGATTACGAAATTTGGTACACTAATGTGGTGTCTCAGGAACTACAAAAAAGTCTCTTGGAGCCAAGTGCAAAGTTGCACAGGAAGTCGGCCATTTTGGTCCAAATACTCGATTTAGTGGTTTTCGCACACATTGTTTGGACAGCGATGCTCCATCGTCCTTTGCACCAATCTCCTTCAAACTTCTGCTATATACTCTTAAGACATAGAGGGAAAAATTCAACCGTCGGATTTTTCAAAAGTTGAAAGGTGTGGGCGTGGCTAAGCATCAAACTTTAACCTTTCGCCATTACATTACATGACTTAATAACTCCCAAGTGCATGATCAGATCTATTTCAAACTTTGTCTGTGTGATCACTGACCACATCTCAAGACAACGACAATGTGGACAGCTGACATCACCTAAGCCCCGCCCCCTGACAACAGGAAGTCTATTGTTTTATGGTGAAATGCCCATATTTGTCCCCTCTAATTTAGTGAACATGACACTAAGGTCATACACTGTCTTCATGATGTTGTAATGACCATTCAGATCTGATAGCTTTCCAGAAAGGGAGGGGCTTTTATGCCATGGCGAATTCTGGCGTAACGCCGTAACCTTACAATTCAATTTAATGGTGAGCTCAGAGGGGATGCTGAGTCAGGGTGAGGTGCGGACTAAGAGGCCATTTGCGGATTCTGGCGTCGGGGTGGTTGACGATTCTGTTCTGCCAGACGTGCCCTGGTGCCCCGGGCTGCTGGCCAGGCCGGAGCGGCGCAGAGCTGCGAGGGCCGAACGACGCTGCTTGCAGCTTTAATTAGGCCCGAGCAGTGAAGCTGCGAAGGCCTATTGTATCTGCTCCGTTTATTATTTTTTTTTTTCTTTCTTTCTTTCTTTCTTTTTTTTTCTTCCGCGTCTTTGGATGGCCTTTAGGGGGTCTTAGCATATCCAAAAAGTCACCAAATTCTGGCCCAATATAGAAAGTGCGTGAAATTTACGTATTTCACTGGCAACGTGAAAGTTGGTAAAAAAATGTTTCAACAGCGCCCCCTGGAAAATTAAAAATACCCCTCCGCTTTGACCTTTTTTCATAGTAGAGTGATGAAATTTGGTACACTTGTAGAACTCAACAATACGCACAGAAAAGCCTCTTGCACCCATGGTCAATATCAAACAGGAAGTCGGCCATTTTGGACTAAAGTGGCCATTTTGACCCCGTTTTGGCCATTTCTAGGGTCTATATTTGGTTGAACAGTTTGGTCATTTTTCGCACGATCGTCTCAAAAATAGTGTGCGATCGAACAGAAGCGATGGACGATTAAAATGAGACAATAAAATTGACTTTTCGTAAATACTGAAGGGGCGGGACCAGGCCTCAAAGTTCGAGCACTCGCCAAAAAAATTCAAATTGCTATAGATTCATAAATGAAAGAATTACAGTTAAAGAAATGTTCTAAGGACAATCGTCGTCGCCCTTAGAAGACAAATGAATGGTCGATTGATGATGTCACATAAGCCCCGCCCCCTCAGAAATTAAAAGGTCAAGATTTACTGGGAAATTTTCCAAAATTCGCCCTTTCCAATAATCACCCCAAATTTGTAGCGGGTAACTGAAGACAAGATGGGGTTGCTTGGCGTCACTTTATGGGAGTTTTCTCCAGAAAGCGGGGCTGTGGCGGCGCGGCGAAGTCAGGCGTACCGCTTAGGCCTTACGTTTGCCTCCCATTTCGTCATTTCTAGAGATATCGCCACAAAACCTCTTGGGAGTGATCCTAGTTCAGCCCCCCACAAAATGTGATGTGAACATCCGGTGGGCGTGGCCTATTTTCTGAAATAGCGCCCCCTAGGACCATTACAACTGTCAGCCCCAAGTCATGCTTTGACTGAGGATTATGAAATTTGGCACACTAATGTGGTGTCTCAGGACCTACAAAAAAGTCTCTTGGAGCCAACTGCAAAGTCGTACAGGAAGTCGGCCATTTTGGTCCAAGTACTCGATTTAGTGGTTTTCGCACACGTTGTTTGGAGAGTGATGCTCCATCGCCCTTTTCACCAATCGCCTTCAAACTTCTGCTATAGACTCTTAAGACATAAAGGAAAAAATTCAACCGTCGGATTTTAAATAAGTATAAAGGTGTGGGCGTGGCTAAGCCTCAAACTTTGACCTGTCACCACGCCACTCTTTTTTTCACAGCTACCTATTGGACTTCTTTTACCCAATCGCCAGCAATCTCTGGCGAATAGCAGCTGACAAGTTGAGGTCACTTAGTCTCCAGTACTGGCAGGTTTTGAAAAAAGGCGGGGCTTTGGGAGCATGGCAAAATTCACCATCACGCCATGGCAATACGTTTGCCTCTCATTTCTTCAATTATCGTGCCATCGCCACAAAATGTCTGGTGAGTGATCCTAGTCTGACCCCCAATAGATTTGGACAGCTGTAGTTTGTGGGCGTGGCCTATTTTCTCAAATGGCGCCCTCTAGGTCCATTAAAACTGTCAGCCCCTAGCCATGCTTTGACTGAGGAGTACGAAATCTGGTACACTAATGTGGTGTCTCAGGACCTACAAAAAAGTGTCTTGGAGCCAAGTGCAAAGTCGCACAGGAAGTCGGCCATTTTGGTCCAAGTACTCGATTTAATGGTTTTCGCACACGTTGTTTGGAGAGTGTTACACCATTGCCCTTTTCACCAATCACCTTCAAACTTCTGCTATAGACTCTTAAGACAAAGGGGAAAAAATTCAACCTACGGATTTTAAATAAGTATAAAGGTGTGGGCGTGGCTAAGCCTCAAACTTTGACCTGTCGCCACGCCACTCTTTTTTTCACAGCTCCCTATTGGACTCCTTTTAACCAATCACCAGCAATCACTGGCAAATAGCAGCAGACAAGTTGAGGTCACTTGGTCTATTGTACTGGCAGGTTTCGAATAAAGGCGGGGCTTTGGGAGCATGGCGAAATTCGCCATCACGCCATGGAAATACGTTTGTCTCTCATTTCTTCAATCATTGTGACATCGCCACACAATTTCTAATGAGTGATCCTACTCTGACCCCTAATAGAATTGGACAGCTGAAGTTTGTGGGCGTGGCCTATTTTCTGAAATAGCGCCCCCTAGGACCATTAAAACTGTCAGCCCCAAGCCGTGCTTTGACTGAGGATCACGAAATTTGGCACAATAATGTAGTGTCTCAGGACCTACAAAAAAGTCTCTTGGAGCCAAGCGCAATGTTGCACAGGAGGTCGGCCATTTTGGTCCAAATACTCGATTTAGTGGTTTTCGCACACGTTATTAGGAGAATGATGTCTCGTCGCCCTTTCCACCGATCACCTTCAAACTCTTGCTATATACTCTTAAGACATAGAGGAAAAGATTCAACCGTCGGATTTTAAATAAGCATAAAGGTGTGGGCGTGGCTAAGCCTCAAACTTTGACCAGTCGCCATTACGTTACTTGACTCAATAACTCCCTTGTGCAAGATCAGATCAATTTCAAACTTTGTCCGTGTGATCACTGACGACATCTGAAGACAGTGACAATGTGGACAGCTGGCATCATCTAAGCCCCGCCCCCTGACTACAGGAAGTCTTCTGTTTTATGGTGAAATGCCCATATTTGTCCCCTCTAATTTAGTCAACATAACACTAAGGTCATGCACTGTCTTCATGATGTTGTAATGACTATTCAGATCTGATAGCTTTTCAGAAAGGGAGGAGCTTTGATGCCATGGCGATTTCTGGCGTGACGCTGTGACCTTACGTTTTACTGTAACTTCCACAAACAGCCTCCGATTTGCCAGAGACTGAACATCACATCACCAGTGTGGTAAAGATAGAGTATCTCCTAGTGGTGAGACGTGTAATGCTGGGCTCAGAGGGGATGCTGAATCAGGTTGAGGTGTGGACGAGGAGGCCGTTCACGGTTTCTGGTGTCGGGGTGGTTGACTTTCTGTTCTGCCAGACGTGCCCTGGTGCCCCCGGCTGCCGGCCAGGATGGACAAGCGCGGAGCTGGGTTTGAAGAGCGTCGGGGATGGAGCGGAGGGGGTGCGGAAGGAAGGCGAGCAGCTTCGCTGCGAGGGCCGAACGACGCTGCTTGCAGCTTTAATTATTATTATTCTTTTTTCTTCCGCGTCTTTGAATGGCCTTTAGGGGGTCTTAGCATATCCAAAAAGTCACCAAATTCTGGCCCAATATAGAAAGTGCGTGAAATTTACGTATTTCACTGGCGATGTGAAAGTTCGTCAAAAAGTGACTGAACAGCGCCCCCTAGAAAGTGAAAAATACCCCTCTCCATAAAGCTTAGTTTATCGTACAGTTATGAAATTTGGTATACTTGTAGTACTCAACAGTCCGCACAGAAAAGTCTCTTGCAACCATGGTCAATATCAAACAGGAAGTCGGCCATTTTGGAGTAAAGTGGCCATTTTGACCCCGTTTTGGCCATTTCTAGGGTCTATATTTGGTTGAACAGTTTGGTCATTTTTCGCACCATCGTCTCAAAAATTGTGCGAGATCGAACAGAATCGATGGACGATTCAAATGAGACAATAAAATTGACTTTTCGTAAATACTGAAGGGGCGGGGCCAGGCCTCAAAGTTCGAGCACTCGCCAAAAAAATTCAAATTGCTATAATTTCATAAATGAAAGAATTACAGTTAAAGAAATGTTCTGTGGACAATTGTCATCGCCCTCCGAAGACAAATGAATGGTCGATTGATGATGTCACATAAGCCCCGCCCCCTCAGGACTTAAAAGGTCAAGTTTTACTGGGAAATTTTCCAAAATTCGCCCTTTCCAATAATCACCCCAAATTTGTAGCGGGTAACTGAAGACAAGTTAGGGTTGCTTGGCTTCACTTTATGGGAGTTTTCTGCAGAAGGCGGGGCTGTGGCGGCGCGGCGAATTCAGGCGTACCACTTAGGCCTTACGTTTGCCTCCCATTTCGTCATTTCTAGAGATATCGCCACGAAGCTTCTTGTGAGTGATCCTAGTCTGGCCCCCCAAAAGATCTGATGTGAAATTCCGGTGGGCGTGGTCTATTTTCTGAAATAGCGCCCCCTAGGACCATTAAAACTGACAGCCCCAAGCCATGCTTTGACTGAGGATTACGAAATTTGGTACACTAATGTGGTGTCTCAGGACCTACAAAAAAGTCTCTTGGAGCCAAGTGCATTGTCGCACAGGAAGTCGGCCATTTTGGTCCAAGTGCGCAATTTAGTGGTTTTCGCACACGTTGTTTGGAGAGTGATGCTCCGTCGCCCTTTTCACCAATTGCCTTCACACTTCGGCTACATACTCTTAACACATAGATGAAAAAATTCAACCGTCGGATTTTAAATAAGTATAAAGGTGTGGGCGTGGCTAAGCCTCAAACTTTGACCTGTCGCCACGCCACTCTTTTTTTTCACAGCTCCCTATTGGACTCCTTTTAACCAATCACCACCAAACAGTGGCGAATAGCAGCAGACAAGTTGAGGTCACTTGGTCTATAGTACTGGCAGGTTTCGAATAAAGGCGGGGCTTTGGGAGCATGGCGAAATTCGCCATCACGCCATGGAAATACGTTTGTCTCTCATTTCTTCAATCATTGTGACATCGCCACACAATTTCTGATGAGTGATCCTACTCTGACCCCTAATAGAATTGGACAGCTGAAGTTTGTGGGCGTGGCCTATTTTCTGAAATAGCGCCCCCTAGGACCATTAAAACTGTCAGCCCCAAGCCGTGCTTTGACTGAGGATCACGAAATTTGGCACACTAATGTAGTGTCTCAGGACCTACAAAAAAGTCTCTTGGAGCCAAGCGCAATGTTGCACAGGAGGTCGGCCATTTTGGTCCAAGTACTCGATTTAGTGGTTTTCGCACACGTTATTAGGAGAATGATGTCTCGTCGCCCTTTCCACCGATCACCTTCAAACTCTTGCTATATACTCTTAAGACATAGAGGAAAAGATTCAACCGTCGGATTTCAAATAAGTATAAAGGTGTGGGCGTGGCTAAGCCTCAAACTTTGACCAGTCGCCATTACGTTACTTGACTCAATAACTCCCTTGTGCATGATCAGATCAATTTCAAACTTTGTCCGTGTGATCACTGGCCACATCTGAAGACAGTGACAATGTGGACAGCTGGCATCACCTAAGCCCCGCCCCCTGACTACAGGAAGTCTTCTGTTTTATGGTGAAATGCCCATATTTGTCCCCTCTAATTTAGTCAACATGACACTAAGGTCATGCACTGTCTTCATGATGTTGTAATGACTATTCAGATCTGATAGCTTTTCAGAAAGGGAGGAGCTTTGATGCCATGGCGATTTCTGGCGTGACGCTGTGACCTTACGTTTGACTGTAACTTCCACAAACAGCCTCCGATTTGCCAGAGACTGAACATCACATCACCAGTGTGGTAAAGATAGAGTATCTCCTAGTGGTGAGACGTGTAAAGCTGGGCTCAGAGGGGATGCTGAATCAGGGTGAGGTGTGGACGAGCAGGCCGTTCACGGTTTCTGGTGTCGGGGTGGTTGACTTTCTGTTCTGCCAGACGTGCCCTGGTGCCCCCGGCTGCCGGCCAGGATGGACAAGCGCGGAGCTGGGTTTGGAGAGCGTCGGGGATGGAGCGGAGGGGGTGCGGAAGGAGGGCGAGCAGCTTCGCTGCGAGGGCCGAACGACGATGCTTGCAGCTTTAATTATTTTTTATTATTCCGTGTCCGCTTTGAACGGCTTTTTGGGGACCTTAACATACCCCAAAACTCACAATATTTTGCACACTTGTCAGGCCTGGTGAAAAATTTGATATTTTAAAGGTCCCAAAAAAATCGCAAAGAAAATGGCTGAACAGCGCCCCCTAGAAAGTGAAAAAAACCCCTCTCCATAAAGCTTAGTTTATTGTACAGTTATGAAATTTGGTACACTTGTAGTACTCAACAGTCCGCACAGAAAAGTCTCTTGCAAGCATGGTCAATATCAAACAGGAAGTCGGCCATTTTGGGTTGAAATGGCGATTTTTTGGCGTTTTGGCCGTTTTTAGGGTCCGTTTCTGATTGGATTGCTTGATCATTTTTCGCACGATCGTCTCAAAAATGGTGTACAATTGCTCAGAAGGGATGGGCGAACAAAATGAGACAATAAAATTGACTTTTTGTAAATACTGAAGGGGCGGGGCCAGGCCTCGAAGTTTGACTACTCGCCATAAAAATTTAAACTGCTATAACTTCATAACTGAATTGAATAGAGTTACCAAACTTTCTGTGGTCATTCGTCATCCACCCACAAAGTAGATTGAATGGTCGGATGATGACATCACACAAGCCCCGCCCCCTCAGGACCAAGAAGATCAAGTTTTACTGTGAGAGGTCCCAAATTGCCCCATTTCACTTAATCGCCACGCATTTGTAGCTGGTAACTCAAGAAAAGTGGGGGTTGCTTGGCATCACTTTATGGGAGTTTTCGGCAGAAGGCGGGGCTGTGGCGGCGCGGCGAAGTCAGGCGTACCGCCGTGGCCTTACGTTTGCCTCCCATTTCGTCATTTCTAAAGAAATCGTCACGAAACTTCTTGTGAGTGATCCTAGTCCGGCCCCCCAAAAGACCTGATGTGAACATCCGTTGGGCGTGGCCTATTTTCTGAAATAGCGCCCCCTAGGACCATTAAAACTGTCAGCCCCAAGCCAGGCTTTGACTGAGGATTACGAAATTTGGTACACTAATGTGGTGTCTCAGGACCTACAAAAAAGTCTCTTGGAGCCAAGTGCAAAGTCGCACAGGAAGTCGGCCATTTTGGTCCAAGTACGTGATTTAGTGGTTTTCGCACACGTTGTTTGGAGAGTGATGCTCTGTCGTCCTTTTCACCAATCGCCTTCAAACTTCTGCTATATACTCTTAAGACATAGAGGAAAAAATTCAACCGTCGGATTTTAAATAAGTATAAAGGTGTGGGCGTGGCTAAGCCTCAAACTTTGACCTTTCGCCAGGCCACTCTTTTTTTCACAGCTCCCTATTGGACTCATTTTACCCAATCACCAGGAATCTCTGGTAAATAGCAGCAGACAAGTTGAGGTCACTTGGTCTCCAGTACTGGAAGGTTTTGAAAAAAGGCGGGGCTTTGGGAGCATGGCGAAATTCGCCATCACGCCATGGAAATACGTTTGCCTCTCATTTCTTCAATTATCGTGCCATCGCCACAAAATGTCTGGTGAGTGATCCTAGTCTGACCCCAAATAGATTTGGACAGCTGTAGTTTGTGGGCGTGGCCTATTTTTTGAAATGGCGCCCCCTAGGACCATTAAAACTGTCAGCCCCTAGCCATGCTTTGACTGAGGAGTACGAAATCTGGTACACTAATGTGGTGTCTCCGGACCTACAAAAAAGTCTCTTGGAGCCAAGTGCAAAGTCGCACAGGAAGTCGGCCATTTTGGTCCAAGTAGTCGATTTAGTGGTTTTCGCACACGTTGTTTGGAGAGTGTTACACCATTGCCCTTTTCACCAATCACCTTCAAACTTCTGCTATAGACTCTTAAGACAAAGGGGAAAAAATTCAACCTACGGATTTTAAATAAGTATAAAGGTGTGGGCGTGGCTAAGCCTCAAACTTTGACCTGTCGCCACGCCACTCTTTTTTTCACAGCTCCCTATTGGACTCCTTTTAACCAATCACCAGCAATCACTGGCAAATAGCAGCAGACAAGTTGAGGTCACTTGGTCTATAGTACTGGCAGGTTTCGAATAAAGGCGGGGCTTTGGGAGCATGGCGAAATTCGCCATCACGCCATGGAAATACGTTTGTCTCTCATTTCTTCAATCATTGTGACATCGCCACACAATTTCTGATGAGTGATCCTACTCTGACCCCTAATAGAATTGGACAGCTGAAGTTTGTGGGCGTGGCCTATTTTCTGAAATAGCGCCCCCTAGGACCATTAAAACTGTCAGCCCCAAGACGTGCTTTGACTGAGGATCACGAACTTTGGCACACTAATGTAGTGTCTCAGGACCTACAAAAAAGTCTCTTGGAGCCAAGCGCAATGTCGCACAGGAGGTCGGCCATTTTGGTCCAAGTACTCGATTTAGTGGTTTTCGCACACGTTATTAGGAGAATGATGTCTCGTCGCCCTTTCCACCGATCACCTTCAAACTCTTTGTATATACTCTTAAGACATAGAGGAAAAGATTCAACCGTCGGATTTTAAATAAGTATAAAGGTGTGGGCGTGGCTAAGCCTCAAACTTTCACCAGTCGTCATTACGTTACTTGACTCAATAACTCCCTTGTGCATGATCAGATCAATTTCATACTTTGTCCGTGTGATCACTGACCACATCTGAAGACAGTGACAATGTGGACAGCTGGCATCACCTAAGCCCCGCCCCCTGACTACAGGAAGTCTTCTGTTTTATGGTGAAATGCCCATATTTGTCCCCTCTAATTTAGTCAACATGACACTAAGGTCATGCACTGTCTTCATGATGTTGTAATGACTATTCAGATCTGATAGCTTTTCAGAAAGGGAGTAGCGTTGATGCCATGGCGATTTCTGGTGTGACGCTGTGACCTTACGTTTGACTGTAACTTCCACAAACAGCCTCCGATTTGCCAGAGACTGAACATCACATCACCAGTGTGGTAAAGATAGAGTATCTCCTAGTGGTGAGACGTGTAATGCTGGGCTCAGAGGGGATGCTGAATCAGGGTGAGGTGTGGACGAGGAGGCCGTTCACGGTTTCTGGTGTCGGGGTGATTGACTTTCTGTTCTGCCAGACGTGCCCTGGTGCCCCCGGCTGCCGGCCAGGATGGACAAGCTCGGAGCTGGGTTTGGAGAGCGTCGGGGATGGAGCGGAGGGGGTGCGGAAGGAGGGCGAGCAGCTTCGCTGCGAGGGCCGAACGACGCTGCTTGCAGCTTTAATTATTTATTAAATTTTTAGTTTTTTCAAATTTTCAAGTACACTTCAGATGTTGTACTTGTACTATTTCCTCAGGCTCCAGCCTTGTTTTATATTGATTGTATTAAAACAAAGAAAACAGTCTGAAGTTGTTTTTAATTTACCGGTCCGGCCCTCTTGGGACTAGATTTCCCTCAACGTGGCCCCTGAGCTAAAATGAGTTTGACACCCCTGATCTATACAATATACACATGTACAAATATACACATAAACAGTGCATCAGAGCACAAAACTCATCAGTTATTCATTACTCAAAGTCCTTTTTTAACTCTTAGGTTATTTGTGTCATTACTTTTTGCACACTACCCGCCTCTGTCCACAAACCTTTTTCATCCAGTTTGGACCTCTTTTGGAGCTTTCACATCTGGGCAGCTGGTGTTGTGCTGCAAAAGAGCATGCCTGCCAAATTGTGCATCTCCTGTGGAAACAACTGCAGTTTGTGGAACAGTTAGAATTATGAGAAATTATGCAATTTTTAAGAAATTCAGAAAGTGAACATGTTTCTAATGTTTCTCTTGAAAAGTTTGGTTTTCACTAGAAATTTGATGAAATAATGATTAAATAATTAACGTTTTTGAATACGTTTGAGACAAATGTTTCACTAGATATTATTTATATTATTTTTTGTGCTTGATTAAACAGTTTTGTTGTAGTTGCCGCAATGAGACTAAAAATGGGTAGTAAATTAAAGATTTATTTATTATTATTACTTTAAATAAAATATATAACAAACTGTCATTTCTTTCATTTATCTGCGCATAAACCATAATTTTGTAAGGAAGCAGACAGACAACAAACATGTTAAAAGTACACATTTATTAAAATGCTGCATCGTTACTCATATGCGCCTTACCACAACGGGATGCAAATTTCTTCTTTAAGTCCATCTCATGAAAAATCGGAGCAGAAACAAAGGTGTTGCAGTTATATTTTTGTTGAGTGTACATGTATGGTGAGTGGTGCTAACAGTTTGATAAAAGGAGAGCAAAAACATTGAGGAGACACAATAGTTTATATTAATGTTATTGATGTTTAATGTCTGCACTGAATGCACTTTTATTTAAACGTGACATTTTCAGTAGCTTTTGCTGCAAAAAGAGTTTAGAATAGATGCATAATCAAAATGAGCAAACAAAGGTGAAATAACGTTTTCTTTAAACTGATGCTTGTTTCTTGTACAAACCACAGAGAGCGTAGTACCTAACAGCCTGGAAGAATAACTCATCCCTGAGACCATAGATGAGAGGGCTCAGACATCTTGGGGCTAGGATAAAAGTGATGTAATTAAAGTATCTGATATTAATAAACAACATGAAATCAATCTGAAGCATAGCAGCTTCGATGAATGGGCACCACATCTGGATGAGACAGAGCAACAGCTGGAAAGCATGAAGAATCACTGTTCTGAGTCCTCTCCATGTTGACTTTTTGTTCTCTCCAGAGGCGGCTTTGGCCACCTTCATTATTTGAACATAGGAGAAAACAATAATGATGCACATTATCAAGAAGTAGAGCAGATATAAGACTGATCTCAGGTGATTCATCCACTCATACAGAATGAAAGACTCCACAGAGCACACAGTGCCCATATTGTAAACGACGTGCGTCACTCGAGCAAAGAAAATTGCCACTATTACAAACCCAGGAACAAAGCTGATGCTGTGGATGATGATGATGAGGTGTAGGGTTGTGCGCGTGGTGCACAGCTCTGCGTGTCGCAGGGGCATGCAGATTGCCACGTAGCGCTCGAGGGCCATGGCTGTGAGGGTGAGTGGTGTGACAAACGAGTACTCAGCCAAAACAATGTAGATAATAACACACAACCATATTTGAATGGCAAAATTGAAATAAGAAAAAATAAGCAGTGCGTTTGTCATCAACAAAAACAGACAGTCAGAAAACAGTGTGACAACAAATAAGATGTAACGCATGGATGTGTAAAAGCAGTCCTTCAAGAAAAAAGTCATCATCAGGAAAAAATTTATGAAGAGGAAAACACAGATCATAACTTGGACCAAAATGACTCGATAATTAATTGCTCTTATTGCCAGTCCATCAGTAACAGTCTTGTTAGATTCCATAGATGCAATTGTTAGTTGTTTAATATTTTCTTAAATCCTCAAAACACGGATTTATGGTTAGAAGGGTTTTCAATGACCAAACTCTTTCCTGATAAACCATAAACTTGATCTGGTCTACAGAGCACAAAAATAAAATTTGGAACATACACAAGAGACCCAGTTTATCCAACCACCTGCACAAAGCATAACTATCAATTTCTGCTTGCTAGCTCTGTGCAGCCATCTGAGAAATCAGAGGTATCAACTCTTTATAAGGCACAGTGTTTCCTCTAGGACGGGGCGGGCAATTGTTTTTTCCATGGGGCCACATGAGAAACAGAAAATATTGTGGAGGGCCAGGCCAAAAGGCTGAAGTCAATTATGCATAATATTAATGGTATTTCTTTATAAAAAGCAGTAAATACCATTGTTTCTTCAAGCTGGTAAGAGTAGACTATATGTTATAAATGAGCAAAAAGGAAAAAGTGAGGTTGGCTTACAAAAATGTGATTTATTCAAATTTCCCAAGGCAATGGTAAACAAAGTGTGTGCATTTGGTTTTTGTTAAACATTTGTGACTTATATTAGTTAACAGTTTCAGTCACATTCACTCCAAAACACATTTTGAGTTTCAAATATTGTTGGAAAGAGGTTCTTAGCATTCTACAGACACACAGTATTGTCTGTAAAATAAAATCACTGAACTGTGATCTTGAGAAAGAGGTTTAAAAAAAAAAGTGTCCCAGTTCACTGCTAGTTGCCTACATTTTTGGTCCAAACACCTTATTTTGTGTTTTTAAGAGATTTTTTTCGTAGTCAGTGAGAGAAATCTAGTCTCTGCTGGCTTTAACGAGTGCATCAAAGTCAGGTTGACTGTCTGAGGTGGAGATAAGAAGCACAGCTGACAAATGATCATCAGTGAGAGAGGATCTATACCTGGATTTTGTAAACTTCATCATTGAACATGTTTGTTCACAAATGTAGGTAGAGCCGAAGAGAACCAACATCTTCTGAGCATGTCTCCTCAGGTTTGGAAAGTACTCCTCCTTAAGAGAAGAGTAGAAATCCAGCAGGGATCTTGACTTAAAGTTAGGGCTGCTCAATTAATCGAATTTTAATCACGATTACGATCTGAGTTTTGAACGATTATAAAAAACAAAACAAGCCGATTATTTGCTCCTCCCGCTTGCGCTGCCCTGAGTTGCAAATGAAGCGCTCCTCCACAGTGTTGCCAACTTAGCGACTTTGACGCTATTTCTAGCAGCTTTTCAGACCCCCTTCTTGACTTTTTAATCCTAAAAGTACCTAGCGAACATCTCAGAAACATCTCTGGTAACCCTTAGCTACTTTCTGGATAACGGTCGTCGACATTTCCTGCAGGTTAGCTAAACACTCCGCCTGAGCTCCGGACCGTTCTTCACAACATTAGGAAAGGGAATGATGTAGTGATGTGTCGGTCGCTAAAGACAGCTCTCGGAGCCGGCTCCTTGTTGGATTAACCAGAGTGAGTGACACACACACCGCACCTGCGGACTCCTGAGCAGCTAAAAACAGCTAAATGTGCGCGTGCAGCGCGCTAAACACACGTGCAGCTTGCCCCTGATTGCTGTGAGACCGGGTTGGGGGGTGGGGGGTGCAGCTGTGGTTGGGACAATTATTACATTAACTGATGGACTTGTAAATAAATAGTTTATAAATAAGGTAGAAATAAGTTCCTCACGCTGATAACTAATAACTAATCTCTCTGAGGACACGGTGCTCCTACAGCACCTTGACACGACTCAATAAATGTTATGCAACATTTTGTGAACATCAATTTATTTGCATTTATTTGTTATAAATGCCACTGTATAATTCTTGCTGTCAGTATTTGCAAGATATTGGTATTTGGTTCTGTACTGGTTAGACTTAAATGAGTTAAACCAAGGTCTATAGCCCTTGGGTCATAAACTGTGAGCTATAAGTATATTGGTCTTTTTATACTGGGAATCAGGAGTTATTTTAGTGATCATCTTGTTTCTTATTTTTGTCCTAATTGTGCCCTGAGCAATTTTATGACTGAATAAAAACAAATAAAATCATCATAAATTGAAAAATCGTCCTAAATAATCGTGATCTCAATTTCAGTCACCATAATCGTGATTATTATTTTTGCCATAATCGAGCAGCCCTACTTAAAGTGCTCTGCCAGTACTGCATCAGACTGCAGGTCAATGAGTTCCAGCTGCACATCACTGGGTGCATTATCCACACTGCGGGTAAAGGGAGAGGAAATCGTGCATTTCATCCTCGATTGTTCTGAGATCTTCAAAACGCCTTGAAAACTCACCATGTAATGCTCCTAACATGGATGAGTACCTGCTGAGGTGATCAGCTGATGGTGTGACTTTGTTCTGACAGCTGTGTGGAGTCCTCCAAAAGAGCCACAAACTGTCTGTGATTCATTGCCCGCGCCCTGATGAAGTTTATTATTTTAGTAACAACATCAGTAACATGGTTGATTTTTAGCACTGACTTGCACAACACATGTTGGTGTATAATACAATGCAAAAACACCAATTTTTGATCTGCATCGATTTCTGTCACTTTATCTTGCATGCGTTTCAAAAGTCCGACATTTTTCCCTGTAAGATTTGGACAACCGTCTGTTAGGGCTGCTCGATTATGGCAAAAATAATAATCACGATTATGGTGACTGAAATTGAGATCACGATTATTTAGGACGATTTTTCAATTTATGTTGATTTTGTTTGTTTTAATTCAGTCATAAAATTGCTCAGGGCACAATCAGGACAAAAATAAGAAACAAGATGATCACTAAAATAACTCCTGATTCCCAGGATAAAAAGACCAATATACTTATAGCTCATAGTCTATGACCCAAGGGCTATAGACCTTGGTTTAACTCATTTAAGTCTAACCAGTACAGACCCAAATACCAATATCTTGCAAATACTAACAGCAAGAATTATACAGTGGCATTTATAACAAATACATGCAAATAAATTGATGTTCACAAAATGTTGCATAACATTTATTGAGTCGTGTCAAGGTGCTGTAGGAGAGTGCACTAGCACCGTGTCCTCAGAGAGATTAGTTATTATTTATCAGTGTGAGGAACTTATTTCTACCTTATTTATAAAGTATTTATTTACAAGTCCATCAGTTAATGTAATAATTGTCCCAACCACAGCTGCACCCCCCAACCCGGTCTCAGCAATCAGGGGCAAGCTGCACGTGTGTTTAGCGCGCCTCACGCGGACATTTAGCCGTTTTTAGCGGCTCAGGAGCCCGCAGGTACGGTGTGTGTCACTCACTCTGGTTAATCCAACAGGGAGCCGGCTCTGAGAGCTGTCTTTAGCGACTGACACATCACTACATCATTCCCTTTTCTAATGTCCTGAAGAACGGTCCGGAGCACAGGCGGAGTGTTTAGCTAACCTGCAGGAAATGTCAACGACAGTTATCCAGAAAGTAGCTAAGGGTTACCAGAGATGTTTCTGAGATGTTTGCTAGGTACTTTTAAGTTAAAAAGTCAAGAAGGGGGTTTGAAAAGCTGCTAGAAATAGCGTCAGTCACTAAGTTGGCAACACTGTGGGAGGAGCGCTTCATTTGCAACTCAGGGCAGCGCAAGCGGGAGGAGCTAATAATCGGCTTGTTTTGTTTTTTATAATCGTTCTAAACTCAGATCGTAATCGTGATTAAAATTCGATTAATTGAGCAGCCCTACCGTCTGTTGTGACACCTGACAGTCTCTCCCATTTCAATCCCAGAGTGTCCGTGCACGCATTTACCTCTGTAAAAAGATCACTCCCTGTCGTTGTCCCTTTCATCGACCGCATTGCTGCCAGCTCCTCTGTGAGCTTGAAGTCCGTTATCCCCCGGACAAATACGAGCAGCTGGGCTGTGTCGTGGACGTCACAGCTCTCGTCTAAGGCCAATGAGAAAAAGTCAAAACTTGCCACTTCACGTTGCAGCTGAAGCTCTAGGTTCCCCGCGATGTCCTCGATCCTCCTGGTAACGGTTCGCCTGGACAACGGGATTTGCTCAAATGCGCCTTTTTTTCAGGGCATATTAGTGCGGCAGAGTCCACCATGCACTCTTTGACAAACTCTCCCTCCGAAAACGGCTTGCTGTTTTTAGCTATTTTGTGGGATATCACAAAGCTGGTCCTGGTTGCTGCATCCCTGGATGTGTGAAGCTTAGTAAAAAAAGCCTTGCTGCTTTTGCAACTTTGCTAGCAAAGCTTCGGATGTCCGCGCCCTCTCAGCATCAGACAAGTTCTTGTATTTTTCCGAGTGTTTCTTGTCGTAATGCCGACTCAAATTGTAGTCCTTAAACACGGCAATCTCCTCCCCGCAAACCAAACACACGGCTTTACCTCCGACTTCAGTAAAAAAAATACTTAGCAGTCCAATTTTTGTTGAAAATCCTGCATTCGGCATCTATCTTTTTTTTTTTGCATGAGCGGACATTTCTGGGGGCTACAATCACCATGTCAACCGCGGGCACTCGTTGCTATACGTATTGCGTCATTGTGCACATAAAAAACAATTTCAAAATAAAAGCAATGCAGCCTTAGTCCATGCATGAGGTAAAATGAGAAAATACATTTATTTTGTAATTTCCAATTAACCCTACGCGGGCCGGTCAAAGTCAACCAAAGGGTCGTATGTGGCCCGCGGTCCGTAAAATGCCCAGGTTTGATCTAAGAATTTTTCCAGATGTGGGGGGGGGGGGGGGGCTTGGGGGTAAATTATGACACGTCACTAAATAAAGTAAAATTTTCTAGTGCAGAGTGGAGACAACCCATAGAAGCACTGAGTTGCTCTCATTTCAGAGAAAAATAGAACAGGTTAGATGCCCTAATAAATAAAATTATAACAAACTCAGGAATCTGTTTCTTTGCTTCACTGTTCTGGTGCTGAGAGTATCACTAATGCGGATCAAAGGCGATACACAGATGAATGCACCTCTTATTTATTATTTGGAAACTACATTTAATGCAGCTGGCAGAGGCAGAGATTTTTTCTATTGATACACGGAGTTTACAGAATCATTTTAAATTTTAATAGGGGAAGACTGCAGGAGGGAGCGGTAAAATACAGGGGGTCCCCAGCAAAAACAAGAAACTACGAGTCTGATAAAACCCGCTGGTTTTCCATCAGGCAGTCACGGGGCAGCTCCAATGGCCCAGTGGCTGTGCTGGGTCAATGTTATCAAGCTCAGTCCGGCTCGGCAGAAGGTGAACGAGCCGAGGCGACGTCGTGCTCTGCTTAAGAAGTGTTATTTTCCCGCTTCAGAAGAAGCGTCCAACGTGTTTTTACGCTTTCTCCGAGACATGTCACGTCGCTAAGTTGTTAGCGCCGCACGCTGACACGTCAATGTGCAGCGTAGCCTGCTGGAAGTTTTAAGGGTTCAGATGAAACACCCGACCTCTCAGGCTGCTCACACATCGATCTTAGGTTGTCGCTGTTGCTCTCACGCCGTAATGCAGTATTAGATGCGGTTAAAGTCAGACATGAAAAAAAAATTGTTTTTACATGAATAAGTGATGCTTAGCCTGGTGGGGGGAGGAAAATCTGGCCTAATAAGCACTGGAGGAAACCGTCAAGATCGTCAACACTTATTTATCTTAATGCTACAGTGGGGCAAAAAAGTATTTAGTCAGCCACCGATTGTGGAAGTTCTCCCACTTAAAATGTTGACAGAGGTCAGTAATTTTCATCATAGGTACACTTCAACTGTGAGAGACGGAATGTGAAAAAAAATCCATGAATTCACATGGCAGGATTTTTAAAGAATCCCACCACAGAAAATGTGACACAGAAACACACTACTTTTTTCTTCTGTTTTTTTTTTTATTTATTTATTTTTTTTAGCAGTAGTGTCATCAGCCTCTGGGTTTTAAATAATACCACACCACCCTTTCTTAAAACGAGGAACAGTTTTGAGCTGTGTGTGGCTAAAATAACAAGACATTCTGCATTTTTCCAATAGGACTACAAAAAAATCTTAGCGAGAAGAAAAAATGGCGGATTGGCTCTGTGTTTAGCCGAGGGCCATGACCATATTTGGTAGTTATCCTGACGAAATAAATTTCTGATGTAATAGATCATTAGAAAAACTGAACGGGTGGACAAATATGCCCAAAACTTAATTATTAAATATCTAAATAGCAACTCCAGTGAATAATATAAGCCTTTTTGCTCACTTAGACACTTAAAATGTGAAACACACTGTGTTAATGGATAAAAAAGTGGGTTTTTCATGTTATGTCTCCTTTAACTTTAACATACTCTGTTATGAAATGTGTATGATAACCTACATATGAGGCATGTACCAGGTATGTACCAACATTTTAAGTATGGTGAGCATGCTGTCTAATGAAGTTACTTGTTACTCACAAGGGTATAAATGGGGTAAGTACTGGGTAATTACCATGGAAGTACCCAATACTTACCCTTATGTGTTCAGTGCCCTGTGTGCACCCGTAAAATTAACCCATATTTACCCGGTATGTTCTCTTTTAAGTACCCCTGTAAGAACCTGGTACATACAGTACAAATGTCAGGCAGTATTATGTGTTGTTTGATGCCCCCAAATTGATCATTGACTGTCTTCATTTAAGTATGAGTAATGAATGTAGTGACACTACCACCACAAGTTTGAGTTTTTACTTTTAGAGAAACACTTTGCAAGCTGTGTGGTGAATTGTCATAGGAAATTTTTTTGTCCTGCGTGAAAAAGATGACCTTCAGGGTGTAGGTGCTTCTGGGGTGTTCTGTCCTGGTTCAAGAACTAATTGCTTGCTGTCTACACAGGGCTGGGGTATGGTCCCACCTGTTGGGATGCTGCCTGAAGGCCCGAAGTTGTGCAGCAAGCTCAATGGCTGGTGGCCTGAGATTTCAGATTTCTTGGACAGCCCACTACCTCATGGACTATTCTTAAGTTGTGTAGGGACCCTCCACTATTTGGTGTTCCAGGGGTTTTGATACGTAAATGGTAATGATAAATGACCCATGCTTGTATGGTGCATTTCTAGGTCAGAAGACTCCAAAGCCCTTTACACTACAGTCATTCACCTAGTTACACACAGATAGTGATGAGCTACACTGTAGCTATAGCTGGCATGGGACACACTGACAAAAGCAAGGCAGCTGAGCACAGGAGCCACCAGTATTCCGACAACCACCAACAGGCAACCTTCCAATCACTGGACAACCTGCTCTACCTCCTGAGCTACTGCTGTGACCAGAGAGACCTGCAGTGTTGATTACTTTTGGGTTTTGTTGGCTCTCTCTCACCTTGGAAAAGAAAAGAGGGTGGTAGACTGTTGGGTTTGGCTTGGTTCTTCTGTGCTTTGTAGCAGGTAGTTGGTTGCTGGAGTTGTCCATTCGGCACCAAGGGTAGTCTTGCACCCTGGTTGGCCTGCATTTGTGACAATTATGATGTTTTGGGCTGGGGCCTCTCTGACTGGCTCCCCTTCTTTGTGGCCATCCCTTGAATCTTCTGCTTGCTGTCTATTGTCTTGGGGTTATCAGCTACCTTGGCATATGTACTCACAAGGGTATAATGGTGACTTCCTTGCACTGGAACTAGTGTGGCCTGAATTGTGGTGGGGTGCCTCAACTTCAACTCTTGCACTTCATTCATGAACAACTTCTAGAGGCAAATACTCAAACACACACCCATAAACAATTATTAACACACACATATACAAACGGACACTCACACACAGAAGTATAAATAAACACAAATCTGGCCCGTGGTGTTCATCCTAAGCGCTTGACTAAGCAGCGGTGCTGCCGTGGGCTTCTCTCCCATCAAAGAGCATTAACAGGAGACATACCTCTGTAGACAGAAAAGTATAAACTAGGCTTAATCAGATTTGTTCTAACATGTGATAAACAAAATAAACCTAAGGTCACGGCAAGAGAAGCATCTCACACCTCTCTTTTTGTAAAGTTGATCTTTTCTGGAATAATGTGGCACCAGGTCTAACCATTTTGTCCACTTCAACTGTCAGAAGTGAACAGAACAGAAAACAGGTGTAGCGTCATGAAGGGCCTCTAATTTGTGACAAAGATCACATTTTCCCAGCTGGGTCAGACTGTAACTTTTAGTTCCACAGATTAATCGAGGAGTCCTGATGGCCGCTGAATATCATCCTTTATTTGCTGCTGTTCCGTCCCAGAAGAAGGACACTTAAAGTTCACGATAATAATTTAAATAATAAATTTAATAAACTCTTTGACTTTATTGAGGTTTATAATCATCATAAATAATCACTTGGTTCAGTATAAATGTATTTTTAATTACTGAAATGAATTATTATGCTTTGGGTATAATTATGATCATGGTTGATAATCGGTTATGGTGTTCAGTAACCAGAAGGTCAACTTCCACTTTATCCATCTAACACAGAGTTTATCCAGATTAAAGGTAAACTGCCATCACATGTCTTTGACTCATGACAAAGCTTTCTTGCTGTGAGAGTGGGCATGTTCTGAGGAGTTTGCTAAAACTAACTTTCCAGATGCAAAACACCAGTTCGTGAACCAACCACCATCACTGAGGATACGGGAACGGCCGTCCCTAACCTCCACCTGCTGTTCTGTCACGCTGATAAGAATAGCTACGAATAAACGCAACTGCAACCAGCTGACGAAAAAACTCCAGAGTTATTGATTTTGAGAGTTAAGACGAGAAACTCCCTCAGAGTTAAGCCAGACACTCGACACTGTGTACCCGGCGACGTCTTCGGACCAGAAAGTCGGTTCCTCGAGTCTCCTCTACCGGACCGAGTACCTGGAGGCTGACACCATCCTCCCTTGACCTCCGGATCCTCACGAAGGGTCGTCTTGCTGGGTGAGGTAGCACACAGATTGTGTCTGATGCTGTTTTCTCTAAGTAACAACAGTTAGCTGCAAAACCATCATTTCAACCCAGAACGCGCTGCTCTCGCTGAAAGAAACCTTCTGAGAATTCATCCACGCATCCAAACTCGTATTTTCAATTTAGCTTTCATTCAGTCTCAGGTTTGCCTTTTAAACACGTTTAATATCAAAGCTGGTAAATTGTCATTCATGAATTGTCATTTTTAATTGTCATTTAAATTGTCGTTCCAAATTGTCAAGTTTAAAATTGTTAGTAATAAATTCTTCATTTTTTAAACCTTGCCTCATTCTTTGAAAGGAAACACAGAAAGGTATAAATATTTCTGGTTATTGAGAAAGCAAAGATTCCTAACTTCTGATTCAAAAATAAACTTTTGCTATTAAATTTAATTATCTTCAATTAAAAGTTAATCTTTGGATTAAAATAGACCAAACAGGTTGGTGTATGAACTTACATCGATTATATAAATATCCTGGATATTTATACATGATATAAGCTTCATATGCTAATCTGCTTGGTCATTCTCAGAATCTACAACTGATAGCAAACAGTGTGATTCTGGTATGTAGAAATACCCTACACAGGGCAGTTCTAAAGAGGAGAAAAAAAAAGAAACAGATGACCTTTTGTCTGGACTTTGCTTCTTACAAACATCCAAACGTCAGTAGGTATGTATCAGAAAGTCTGTTTTGCAATCATTTTGCAATGTTTGTTGTTGTTGCATGAGTTGTGGATTGAGAGGATAAACATAGGAAACAGGTGGCTGGGGGAATATTGCTTTGATAATTTTCATTTGTCTTCCTGGAACTGAGCAACGATACTAATGAGTAGTTATTCTCTTGTGGATGACTTCCTATGAAGCTCATTAAGAGTGATGTGGTTCATTAAATATTTATAGAATGTTCTCTCTTGATTTGGGCCGAGTGAAGATGAGTGACTCAACGGCTTAAAAAGTTTTTGTTGGGCATTTGTTTTCCCTTTTTTAATTGTGACCAAAGCTATTTTAAATGTCATACAGCCTTTTCCACATAATGTGTGCAACCAAATCAGTACACACCAAATCTGTTTTCTTTTTTTCTACATAAAACTATTAACTTCGACCTGCAACAGCCTCAGTGACGGGAGCTGAAACGAGAATTTTCATAATCAATCTACACTGTAAAATGCAACCTGTAGATACTACCCAATAAAACAGGTAACAATTTGCACACAATTTGCTTATTTAATTTATACCCCATATATGTTCATGTATACCCCAGCGATGGTGGCACAGGAGTTAAGTGCTTGCCCTGTAATCAGAAGGTTTCAGGTTCGAGCCCACTCGGTCGTTGTCGTTATGTCCTTGTGCAAGAAACTTAACCCCCTTTGCCTGCTGGTGGTGGTCGGAGAGACGGGTGGCACCTGTGCTCAGCAGCCTCAGATCTTTCAGTGTGCCCCAGGGCAGCTGTGGCTACATTGTAGCTCATCCCCACCAGCGTGTGAATGTGTGTGTGATTGGGTGAATGATTGATTGTGTTGTAAAGCGCCTTGTGGGGTTCCAGAACGCTAGAAGGTGCTATATTTAATACAAGCCTTTTATCATATATTTTTGTAAATAGTGCCTTATATTAAAAGTTAAGAAATACCTAAAGGAATTTGGTAAAATCTAAGTGATATTTATTAGTAAATATTACCCAATTTTCTAAGTTAGAAAAGAAACTAAATTGTACACACATGCCAGAGCTGGGATCAGTCCTGCAACCTTCTGCTTACTGGACCACCTGCTCGACCTTCTGAGCTATACTGCTACTCATTGTAATGCTGGTATGAATATGAATTTATTCAAACAAAAGCAATACTAAGTAGCAGATTTCTGGTCCAAACAAAACAAAAGCCGAACTGAACTTGCATTCACTGTTTCTCAAGTTGCTCAGTTGATCAGAATTTCCAGATCATATTTTATTAATCGAAAATCAGCCGAATCCACATTTGTATGGGTACTAACTTTACTAGCATATTGTGCTAATGCTATAATGCTGCTAATGCTCACAAATTAAATCTAAAGTAAAGTTTGCCGACATCTTAGAGTCATATCTAGCTTACCGCTTTACTGCTGTGTCCGTTACTGCCATATTAAGAAGTAAATTACTCCTCTTTTAGATGAAGCCCTCAGTACTAGCCACTAGCCTGGCAGCCGTATGATAAAAGTGAGGCGGAGAGAGGACAGACACGCACAGAAACACACACAGAGGGTGTTTCTCAATGCCGAGGAACCTTGCCTTGATGTCTTGGCCCCGCCCCAGTTGCCTAGGAAACACTTCATCAGGAACCGCTAAGACGTGTTCCAATGTTCATAGTGTGTTCTCCATTTGTTAATCGTTTAGCTAGCTGAGCAAGGATACACGGGAGGTGTCTTGTAGCCTAGCCTTGGTCAAAAATTACCCACAATACACCACAGTATTTTCAAAAAGGCTGCGGATCAAAAGCCGGCAGCTACTTCGGGGACAATTTTCAAGTTTAAAAGTAAGTCAGCCAATTTAAAATGTTTTTTTTTTTAGATAAGTTATCTAAGGTTTGTTAGTTGCTTAGTAGTTGCCGCTTTGGTGGCTAGCAGGTAGTAACTCGCTTGTATTTTTAATCTCATAAAAATTTACACAATTTAAAAAGTAAAAGGCTCGTTATACATTTCTATTGAAACTATTACATATCGAATATAACGTTATCTCCCATGTCACTTGACGTTACGTGACCGCCGTGGAAGCCGCGGTCACGTGATGCAAGTCTGTTCCATTTAACCGTTTTCTTTGACCAAGAAAGGACAATGTCCTTCTAAGCAAGGCGCCTGGCCTCGCAAGACATCGCCTCACAAGGCAAGGCGCCTTGACATTGAGAAACACCCAGAGACACACAGCTTTCTTCTTTTGTTTTTAATTTTATTTTTTGGCAGTAGTTAGTAGCCTCAGGGTTTTAAAAACACCCACACCACCCTTCCTTAAAGAGGGGAACAGTTTTTGAGCTCTGTGTGGCTCAAATAACCAGACATTCTGCATTCTTCCAATTGAACTACAAAAATCTTAGCGAGAAGAAAAAATGGCGGATCGGCTCTGTGTTTAGTCGGATGTCCATGACCCTTTTTGGCAGTTATCGTGACGACATAATCAAAAGATGTCGTCGTCATTTTCTTCCTCCGCTTATCCAGGTCCCGGTCGCGGGGGCAGCATCCCAACTAGGGAGCTCCAGACCGTCCTTTCACCGTCCAGCTCTTCCGGCAGGACCCCAAGGCGTTCCTGGACCAGATTGGAGATGTAACCTCTCCAAAGTGTCCTGGGTCGACCCGGGGGCCTCCTGCCGGCAGGACATGCCCGAAACTCCTCCCCAGGGAGGCGTCCAGGAGGCATCCTGACCAGATGCCCAAACCACCTCAACTGACTCCTTTCGATCCGGAGGAGCAGCGGTTCTACTCTGAGTCCCTCCCGAATGTCCGAGCTCATCACCCTATCTCTAAGGCTGCGGAGGAAACTCATTTCGACCGCTTGTATCTGCAATCTTGTTCTTTCGGTCATTACCCAAAGCTCATGACCATAGGTGAGGATTGGGACGTAGATCGACCGGTAAATCAAGAGCCTGGCTTTCTGGCTCAGCTCCCTCTTCACCACGACAGATCAGGTCAGCGTCCGCATCACTGCAGACGCCGAACCAATCCGCCTGTCGATCTCCCGATCCCTCCTACCCTCACTCATGAACAAGACCCCAAGATACTTAAACTCCTCCACTGGAGGTAGGACCTCTCTCCCGACCCTGAGTTGGCAAGCCACCCTTTTCTGGTCGAGAACCATGGTCTCAGATTTGGAGGTGCTGATCCTCATCCCAGCCGCTTCACACTCGGCCATGAACCTACCCAGCAAGAGCTGGAGGTCAGAGCTGGATGAAACTAGGAGGACCACATCATCCGCAAAAACAGAGACGAGATTCTCCTGCCACCAAACTCGACACACTCCACACCACGGCTGCGCCTAGAAATTTTGTCCATAAAGGTAATGAACAGAACCGGTGACAAAGGGCAGCCCTGGTGGAGTCCAACCCTCACCGGGAACAGGCCCGACTTACTACCGGCTATGCGGACCAAACTCACGCTCCTCTGGTAAAGGGACTGAATGGCCCTTAACAGAAAGCCACCCACCCCATACTCCTGGAGCATCCCCCACAGGGTGCCTTCTCCAAATCAACAAAACACATGTGTATTGGTTAGGCAAACTCCCATGCCCCCTCCATCACCCTTGCAAGGGTATAGAGCTGGTCCACAGTTCCACGGCCAGGACGAAAACCACATTGCTCCTCCTCAATCTGAGATTCAAAGATCGATCGGACCCTCCTCTCCAGTACCTTGGAGTAGACCTTTCCAGGGAGGCTGAGGGGTGTGATCCCCCTATAGTTGGAACACACCCTCAGGTCATCCTTCTTAAAGATGGGGACCACCACCCCGGTCTGCCACTCCACAGGTACTGCCTCCGATGACCACGCAATGTTGCAGAGATGTGTCAACCACAAGAGCCCTACAACATCCATAACCTTGAGATACCCAGGACGAATCTCATCCACCCCCGGTGCTCCGCCGCTGTGTAGTTGTTTGACTACCTCAGCAACTTCTGCCCTCGAGATTGGACAGTCCATCTCCAGGTCTCCTGCCTCTGGTTCCTCCTCGGAATGCGTGTAGGTGGGATTGAGGAGCTCCTCAAAGTATTCCTTCCACCGTCCGCCTATAGCCCCAGTTGACGTCAGCAGCTCCCCATCCCCAATGTAAACAGTGTGAGCGAGTTGCTGCCTTCCTCTCCTGAGGCACCGGACAGTTTGCCAGAACCTCTTTGGAGCCGATCTATAGTCTTTCTCCATGGTCTCACCAAACTCCTCCCACGCCCGAGATTTTGCCTCGGCAACTGCCACTGCTGCACCCCGCTTGGCTATCCGGTTCCTGTCTGTTGCCTCCGGAGACCCACAGACCAGCCACGCCCTGTAGGCCTCCTTCTTCAGCCTGACAGCTCCCCGAACCTCTGGTGTCCACCAGCGAGTACGGGGGTTGCCACCACGACTGGCACTGATGTTTTAGACAATTTAAAAAAACTTAACGGGTTAACAAATATGAGCAAAACTTTATAATAAAATATCTAAATAACACCTCTAGTGAATAATATAAGGTTTTTTGCACACTTAAGACACTTAAAATGTGAAACACACTGTATTAAGGGATAAAAATGTGGGTTTTTCATGATATGTCTCCTTTAACTAATATATTTTAGATATTTTATTGGGTGATATTTAACATTCCAAAAAATTGGGGGTTTTTTCAGTGTAGGTATTTATCATGCTGTCACAGAGATTCAGTTTACAATGACAGCAGAATGAATGAATCTTTGGCGAGTGCCACCGCAGCAATGGGGCACTGCAAGATGACGACCTTGCAACGCAGTTCCCTGCCAGGAAAACAGATGGCGCTATTCTGCTGTACCCTGCCACCATTACAGACACGTATAGGGAACCTAGTCATGCCCATCTACTTCTAGTGGATGGGTCCCTGGAAGAACGAAAAAATGAATGCAGGTTAATGGGGCTACAAAAGCTATTTTCTAATTCCGCTTGTTTTGTGCCATGGATTTCACATAAGATGTCCGTGAATTTTAAAGACACATTTTGATATTAAGAATGCGCTTATTTTCGAACAGGGGGAAATGCTATTTTAGGTTTTGTGTGAAAAGAAGTCCAGGACCACAAATGCACTTCACGAAAGTGACGTCATCGAACCAGACATGAAGACAACTGAGGGAAAAGGGCTGTAAGTTCAGCAAACTTCCCACAGGAGGAAAGAACCGCCATAAATCTGGTCATTTGGTAAGTAGCAGCTACGCTAGTGGAGAGGAGATTATGTGGTGATGTCACATATGCGATGTGCCGATTTCTGGTGTTTAGTCATGCTAATTACGAACTTTTACAAGCTGATAAATCTCAAAGTATGTGACTAGCGTGGTTAAGACACCCATCATTACTTTTCATTTAAATTGCAGTACAACATATGTGCGATCCAGGGCGTAAGGCAAAGTGGGTTAGAAAATAGCGTTTTTAGCCCCATTGACTTGCATTCATTTTTTTGTTCTTCCGGAGGCCTATGAGCCGACCGAAAAGGGAGGAGACTTAGGCTACCTATCCGGTTCACAATAGTGTATTTACTTTTGTGTTTACATTGTTTTAATGTATTTCAGTGACAAATTTTTCTCTCATTCTCCTCCACCTCTTCCTGCGATCGGCACCTCTAAACCCACATTTCTCATCATTTCCGTCCATGAATAAAACACTTGCTGTGTATCTTTGTAATCCTTCAGTCAGGCTGGTGAATAAATGTTCATATTTTTGGACTTTTCCGTGATTCAATCTGTTCTGTGTCTGCCACTAGATATCTTTTTATTTTTTGAGGGGGCAATGGCAATGCTATTGACAAATTAACAGGAAGTGGTGTCCTGAGCAGCTTGCGGTCTCCTTCACTTTCGATGGATAGTAAAAAATTCGAGCATGTCAGAGAGCCCTTGCATCATTGCATAATGGTGTTGTGTGTCTCCGCATCTACGCACACGGTTAATTTTGGCTTAACGCTGTGACTCTTCTCGTCTGAGTTTACTCCTGCTATCAATACAACCTCGGCTTTCTGTTTTGCAGAAGAAATTGGTCCAACTTTCCTTGAAACAAAATAATCATAGGCCTCCAGACTTTTGAAAGCCTTTCATTTCTCATGACAGTGATTTCTGTTAAATAGGAATGAATGTATCCCCAGCAGATTTGTGGAAAAATCACCAGCGAATCGGACCAACGTTTTTCGTCATCCCAGAGCTCATATGGGCTTTGTATTACTTTAATTTCTCCTTCAGTGCAGATTTTAAGCTTCTCTCTTAACCCGCTCCTGTCTTTAGATGTTAAAGTATTTATACAATGGGGATTTTGCCTGCAAACATTCTTGAAGGTAAACATTGCATATTTGTAGCAGCATGTGTTTGCTACACAGCCACTCGCCCATGCGCACAACAATGAATAAAGATGTCAATAAAGATGCTTCAGCTAAAGAAAACTATTCAGCACTTATTTTCAGGGATTAAACATTCCTCACACATTATTTTGTATGACATGTTAAACAAACAGGTGTAATATTTAAATGGATTACCATGAGCTCTGTCATTTTAGAGTTGAATGAGGAGTCTATTTTCACCCGAGGCTTTCTCAACAGTGTCTTTTTTTATTTTCATCATAGTTTGGCAACATCAAGCAAAGTAGATTACACATATTGAAGCTCAGTAACTTACATTTGTTGAATCAGCATATTACTTTGTCCTTGAACTGATAACAGAACAACAGTTGTTTAAGTGCCAGATTAAAATTTTTATCCCTGAGGCCATAAATGAGAGGACACAAACATCTTGGAGCAAGGTTAAAAAATATGTAGTCCAAGAACCTGATGGTCACAAAGAACTCATAGTCGATCAGAAGCGCTGCACTTTCAATGAGGGGAGACCATAGCTGGATGAGGCACAGCAGCAGCTGTAAACCATGCAGAAGCACCGTTCTGAGGCCTTTTTGTGTTGACTCCTTATTTTCTCCTGATGCCACTTTGGCCACTTTCATTATTTGGATATAGGAGAAAGTAATGATGATGCTCATGACCAAAAAGTAGAACTGACTTAGAGCTGATCTCAGATGACCCTGCCATTTGTAGAAAATGAAAACTTCCACTGAACAGAGTGCGTTTTCCTTGAGGTAGCTGAACGAGGCTGATATAAAATAGATCGTAAGAGTCACTAAGCAGGGGACACAACTGATGCAGTGAACGATGAGGACACTCTGCAAAGCTCTCAAAAGGGTGCACAGCTCTGCATGCCGCAGAGGCATGCATATAGCCACATAACGCTCCAGGGCCATTGCTGTCAGAGTCACCGGGGTGACAAAGTTGTAAACAGATGAAAAAATAACAATGATGAGACATGACCTGACTTGAATAGTAACACGGAAAAAAGCCAACATTAGCGCCAAATTTGTCATAATCAAATTCACACAGTCGGACAGTAATGTGTTGGCAAATAAAATGTAGCGCATGTTTGTGTAGAAGGTGTCCTTTTGGAAAAATGTGATAATTAGCAAAAGGTTAATGCAAAAACAAACCCCCGCAAAAATCTCAGAAAGAATCACAGTGTCAGCAAATCTTTTAACTGAGACATTACTAATAACAAGAGAGCTATTAGCCATTTAAATAGTATACACAAACACACAAATAACTTTAATACAGTTGCAATTCTTCTGACATGAGGAAATCCGTAAAATTAAATGATTGTCTTGAATAACTGCTCACAGTGTTCTGAAATGGTGCAACTTACTTAGATGAATAAAAAACATCAGTTAAAAGACACAAGCTCACTCCTGCTATGAAACCCTCTGAAAACTGACGTGCAAACTGCGAGAATCGCTTATTTGAGCTTAACAGAAGGCTTTGATGTGAACAAACACATTGTTGTTGTCAAGCACAACTTAATTAGTTACCAGCTTGGAAACATTTGTTGACAGTAAACACAAAAGCGTGTGTGTGTGTGTGTGTGTGTGTGTGTGTGTGTGTGTGTGTGTGTGTGTGTGTGTGTGTGTGTGTGTGTGTGTCTTCTGACCATGCGTGTGTGTGTGTGTGTGTGTGCGTGTGTGTGTGTGTGTGTGCGTGTGTGCGTGTGTGTGTGTGTGTGTGTAAATCTTCAGGGGGAGGATAACTGTTCCTACAAATGTTTTTGTGAGAAATACACATTAAAAAGTGGGGTACAGGAGATGCTATTCTGTTGCATTTTGTCGTATTAAAATGTTTCTCACATGCCAGCGTAACCAGTAAGTGAAATGTTTTGTCATAAAAATGAATCATTGTAATCACCTTTGAACCGTACAATGCTGGAAAAACCTCATCCAGTTATTGTTTGCATTTACCACTCTTTGTGCACAAATCATGCATTCTCGGCTTGAAGCAGTTGAACAGGAAGCAAATGCAGACCAAGGCTTCTTAGACATCTAGAATTGGTCTAGAGTAGACTGACGGACTCAATATAGACTTGATCTGCACGTCCATGCAAGGTTGACTATTTGGTGGGACTGTTGTGTTGTTGAGTGTCAATTGTTTTCAAGTTGTCTATTACAATAAAAATTGGAGCAGATGTTACAGTAAGGTCACAGACAATGGTAGTGGCTATCACAGAATGTGGCCATCTACATCTCAGTAATTATTCAGATGTCAGAGGTCAAATGACAACGACCAATCCTGACCAATCACAAGCCTTCGTTCTCCGTCTGGTTGGGCAGAGTTTTAGAAAAGAGAGCTCGACTCCGTCCGTCCTTGTGAGGGCTCTCCAGCAGGCTTGCAAGGACGGAAAATGGTCCGTCCCGACGCAGACGGAGTATGCGTTAGGCTTAAGACAGACAATTGCCACAATATTGCTACCAAGCAAGGTGGAACGAATGCTGCAAAATTCGTGGAACGCCATGCCATCAATGCGCATTTTTAAAACACACCTTCCAGTATCATGCTATATAGCCTTACTCATTTTAAAAGATATTGTGACAACCTGAGGTTGCACCGCATTGCTCATTTCCTGCCTCCTCTCTGCCTTGATGGCAAATGCTCAGCACCTGTGCGCCACGCCCAAGTTCACCTTTCAAAAGGAAAGCCACACTGTCTCTCCCCCAGTTTTTTTCTCCAATTGTTTCCTTTGATTCCCTTGGATGTATTGTGCTGGAGAAAGGGTCAGCATGTGGAGCGTCTTCCTGTGACGGCGTGGATTCACCTATCATTCCAGAGGAGAATAGTTTCTGAATTGTGTCCTGCTAGAAAAATCGTTCACACCCCTGTCAACTCCTTATTCCATGGCAAAGACAAAAGAAGATAAAAAAGGAAAATTTAAATGGAGCTACACCAAAATCAAGGACAAGACTGCTGATTTGTCTTCATGGACTGTGCTGTATGCTTTATTCTGCTGGTTGCCTACACTTTTTATAGAAATTGAGGGTGTATACAAAATAATTTTAAGTATGTGTCCCTGTGTGACAGAGGAAAACTGGGTTCAAAGCTAATTTCTTAAACACTCACTATCATTCTATAAGTCAGGAGGGAGACCTGACTGGCATCCCATTATCGCGTCATACCCGTGTCACAACCCGTGCACGCGCATTGGGTCCACAGCGCGCGTGTGAACGGGACTCGCGCGCGTGTGAACGGGACTCGCGCGCGTGTGAACGGGACTCGCGCGCGTGTGAACGGGACTCGCGAGCGAAAATATACATGGCGAGAGGTCATTTGTGCACAGAGAGGGAGCAAACTGTGTCTGTGAGCGCACAAGGATGTGCACAAGTGACAAACCTGCGTGCGCGCGTTGTCAACGAGCACACGGCAGAGGAAAACGTGCGCGCGCGGCAGCCTCTGTGCGCGCTCGGCAGCCTCTCTGCGCGCTCGGTTTCTGACTCCTGCTCGCTCGGCTGTAAGGGCTTTTGGCACTCTGGAGGCGTGGCCTGTGGCAGATCTTGTCTGTCCTCTGATTGGTTAGTTCACCCCGCACTTTACCCTCTATCTATATAAAAAAGTCTGATGTTCAGTAGTTGCTGGCATAGCTCAGCTGGGAGAGCGGGTGACTCTCTCCCCGGAGGATCCAGGTTCGAGTCCGGGCAAGGAAAATGTAGTAGACGTCATGTTAATTTTTCTTAATTTCAGGTATTTTACAGTTGTGACCGTTCAACTGTCATTAAACGTCCGAATGTTTGCTGGGCAGTGTTTTAAAAAGTGCACATAAGCTAGATGGTTTTAACCATATAAAATTACATTTTTTGTGATACTGGAAAAATACATACTGAAATAAAACTACTGATTGAAAACTTTATGACTGTGGTTGTACAATATATGACTCACTAATACACTGCAAACTCCCTTAGAGTGGGGCTTCCAGAGAGAGAGAGAGAGAGAGAGAGAAAAGTTCTTGCCTCATTAATGAATTGTTTATTTTTTTCAGTATTTAATTGACAAATTATCCTTTCAAATAATTAATTGATGAGTTACATAATTGTCCATTTCATAAAGAAACTGCATATCAAGCTTTCATTCAGATGACCTTCAACAGTGCTGCACCCTGCTGAGGGACATCCGAGTAAAACCTTGAGATGGCCATTTTCTGTTCACTAACTTGCTTTAGTAAATCCTTACTTTTGTTAAATAAATCAGTTGTTGAACCCCCACTCCTCTGTTTGGTCTCCTTTCTTATTACAGCCCGCCACTTCCAGTCTGGGTTGTAACAATCTGCAGACAGATTTCTGAGTATCTCCTCCTTTACACAGATCCTCACTGAGCCATGTACTGTGAACAAATAGTTTCTCCATGATATTATCCAGCAAGGTCCCGTTTTTGTCAAAACAAGGGTGAGGTAATGAAAAAATAGAAATATTTCATTAAATTAACATTTAAATTATTTATATGCATCATTAAAATAAAAAAAAACATGTTTTGAAATATATAAAGTGCACCAAACTTGACTCAGTCCATTCAACAATTCTAAATGGACAATTATGTAACTCATCAATTAATTATTTGAAAGGATAATTTGTCAGTTAAATACTGAAAAAAATAAACAATTCATTAATGAGGCAAGAACCTCTCTCTCTCTCTCTCTCTCTCTCTCTCTCTCTCTCTCTCTCTCTCACTCTCACTCTCACTCTCACTCACTCTCTCTCTCTCTCTCTCTCTCTGGAAGCCCCACTCTAAGGGAGTTTGCAGTGTATTAGTGAGTCATATATTGTACAACCACAGTCATAAAGTTTTCAATCAGTAGTTTTATTTCAGTATGTATTTTTCCAGTATCACAAAAAATGTAATTTTATATGGTTAAAACCATCTAGCTTATGTGCACTTTTTAAAACACTGCCCAGCAAACATTCGGACGTTTAATGACAGTTGAACGGTCACAACTGTAAAATACCTGAAATTAAGAAAAATTAACATGACGTCTACTACATTTTCCTTGCCCGGACTCGAACCTGGATCCTCCGGGGCGAGAGTCACCCGCTCTCCCAGCTGAGCTATGCCAGCAACTAATGAACATCAGACTTTTTTATATAGATAGAGGGTAAAGTGCGGGGTGAACTAACCAATCAGAGGACAGACAAGATCTGCCACAGGCCACGCCTCCAGAGTGACACAAGCCCTTACAGCCGAGCGAGCAGGAGTCAGAAACCGAGCGCGCAGAGAGGCTGCTGAGCGCGCACAGAGGCTGCCGCGCGCGCACGTTTTCCTCTGCCGTGTGCTCGTTGACAACGCGCGCACGCAGGTTTGTCACTTGTGCACATCCTTGTGCGCTCACAGACACAGTTTGCTCCCTCTCAGTGCACAAATGACCTCTCGCCATGTATATTTTCGCTCGCGAGTCCCGTTCCACACGCGCGCGAGTCCCGTTCACACGCGCGCTGCCATGTATATTTGCGCTCGCGAGTCCCGTTCACACGCGCGCTGTGGACCCAATGCGCATGCACGGGTTGTGGCACGCTTTAAACGCCATATCCCATAATATTAACTAAACCAACCCAGATGAGAAACTGTTATAACCATCGACATTAATATACTGGACATCTCCTTTCCATAGGCTCCAATAACACGTTTTTGAGGGTAAATGGGAGGTGGCCACCACCGCCATTCTGACAGTGTCACAGGTTCCGTCAAGCCCAGACAATTCCAAAAAAGGGAAGAGAGGAGGAGTTGGGGGTGGGGCTGTAAGGCTGGGATCAACTGACGACACCCGGTCGAACTAGCTACAAGCTAACCTGAAGCTAACCCAAAGCTAACGCGGAGGTGGGAGCTAAGCTAACGGAGGTAGCAACCTAGCTACAACCGGAGTTAACTGTGCACAACACCAGAGCTTCTGAGTCAGAGATACACCGGGCTGACCGCTGGGGAGAACCTGGTGGAACACAGAGGTCTCCCGAGAGCTCCACAAGCCGGCAGCCGCACAGCAGACGAGCGCTGCTGCGATCTGAGATGCGCAGAGCTGCCGCTGGAGAGAACTGGGTGGAAAGGTTTCCATCCCAGAGCTCCACAAGCCGGCAGCCCACGCATCAAACAGAAGCGGCGATCAGACAGAGATGCACCGAGCTGCAGGGAGACCCAGCTGGCAGCCCGGCGCAACAAACAGAAGTCGCGATCAGACAGAGATGTGCCGAGCTGCGGGGAGGGGAGTAACGGGTGGAAAACATCGGTCTCCCGAGAGCTCCACAAGCCGATAGTGGGAACCCAGCTCCACCAACATGTTATGTTTCAACCCATTTTCTAAAGTGCAGCATTATGTTAAATGCACTGGGTTTTACCCTATTACATTTAAATTTCATGGTTTAACAGTACATGTTAAAATCTAAGCTCAGCTCGGCAGTAACCTAAAATACATAAATATAATTTTACTTACCGAAAAAAATGAAGTGGAGACTCCTTGGATGCTCTATTAGTGCAATTAATACCACAGCAAGTCATTTTGTCCAACAATTGCACAAAAATATCCAAAAAAGAACGCACAACCATAGAGACTCAAAATGCCGGAGCAGTTTCCAGGCCAGACCGAGGCTCTACTGAGGCCTTTCCACGGAGCTAGCTCTGTGGTCACGTGGGTCTGATGCTCATTAATTATACAGAATTTTAGGCTTTTAATACACTTAAACAGAAGAGTGAGTAAAAAATTCACCCCCCTCAGAGTTGTCATGAGTGTAAACTAGATCATTTAAACCAAAAACATGTTTTGGAACCAGGCTGTAAACATGTTTATTTCTGTTGTGAAATTGGTATTTTTAACATGGGAGTCAATGAGGATTTGCTTGCTTCTGACACCAGCCCCTAGTGGATGAGGGTGGAACTGCAATTTTTGGTTCTTGCGGGTTTGCCTCAATTTTAGAGCCGCATTGTGGGGGCTTGGTTACAACATAAAGTAACATAAGTGTTCTGCAATTAAACTGAATGTAAAATTTATGTGTGGGTGAAAAAAGTTGTTTTTCCACAGTTAATTTGATTTATTTTTGTATGTTTTGCTCATCCACATGGCAAAAAGTGGTTACAGCATCCACTTTGCCTCTGAAAATTAAATCAGCTCACTCACGAGAGGCGAGAGCTCTGCTCCACATACTTCGTAAACGTAATGATCCAGCCTGCCTGCATACACACTAACTAGTAGGCTGCAAGCTGACCCCGACACCAGCAGCTAAGCTAGGTTTGTCAAAGCAAAAAAAGAAATGCTAACCAGCAGCTAAGAAGCACAAAAACAAACTTGTAGGATGTTGGACATATTTTTTTATTTAACGGGTTCACTGTGGATTTCTTATACAAACAGTGTGTGTTAGGTAATTTTTATATTACTCCCATATAAGTCAAAGCACACACAGAGGGATTAGATTGATCATTTGTATTTTCCATGACCCTTGAACCTGAAATAAACACACATACACAAAGAGGATTTCATTTTACACTGTGTTGCCAAACAGTGGAGAGAAGACGCAGGGACAACCCCCTCCGGAGCTGTTCCCAAGTCTCTCTGTCACTCCTCAGTTTCACAGGGGTTTTATTGACAACCAGGACAGAGAAGGCGGGCCTTCTCAAGTTACAGACTTACAGGCTCTTCATCTCCCAGGACACCACATTCCAGAGATAACAGAGATAACAATGAGCTTACAGGAGCAGACGTTTTTTTAAGACTCGATAACAGTAAGCTTTACAGAAGAGCGCAGACGTTCTTTAAAACTCAAAAAGGAACATATAGAAAATACCCAACAGTGTGCATAAAAGACCAAAGTTCTGGATCTGGATCCTGCTCTTGTTCAGTTTCTGACTAATAAAACTTCCTTCCATCCATTTTCTGTGCTGTACTTATCCGCACAGGGCTGCAGGGGGCTGGTGCCTTTCTCCAGCAGTCTAATAAAACTTGCAGGAGGAAATACCATACCATACCACTTTATTTATATAGCGCTTTCAACACGGCATTACAACCATACAAAGCGCTGCACAAAAAACAAGCAAGAAAACACAAGTTAAAATAGTCAGGTAAATGGAAAATGTAAAAAGGAGCAAAGAAATAAAACAACAGACTATTAACAGTAAAAGCAAATAAAACCAGAATATAAAAACACAAAATTAAAATTGAATCGTCTAGGAGGGACAATGGATGAGCTAAGGAGTTATGGAATTAGGGATCGAATGCGTAAGTGAAGTAGAAGGTCTTCAGACGAGATTTAAAGACGCCGATAGAGGAAGCTTGCCTAACCTGCAGTGGTAATGAGTTCCATAACTTTGGGGCGCGGACTGAAAAAGCCTTTCCCCACGAGGAAATAAATAAGAATAAAATAGTAAATCTTAGAATGACCAACTAGAATTACAATTTATCTTCCCAGCAACAGATTACCCACCTAATCATAAGACCTTTCAGTTCTTTTATATCTATTAAACATCCAACATTTATCAGTTTAGGTGACGTGTAAAATAAACAAAAACAAGTGTGATATTCATTTGAATCACCATCAGTTTTTCAATCACCATTTTACTTTGTTGTTGAACTGATTGCAGAACATGAATTGTTTAAGAGCAAGTAAAAAAGCTTCATCCCTGAGGCCATAAATGAGAGGATTCAGACACCTTGGAACAAGGTTAAATATTATGTAGTTTAAGTATCTGAGACTCTTGTAAAGGTAGAGATCAATCCGAAGCACAGCAGCTTCAACAAAGGGACACAACAGCAGGATGAGACAGAGCAGCAGCTGGAAACCATGAAGGAGCACCGTTCTGAGGCCTTTTTGTGTTGATTTCTTATTTTCTCCTGATGCCACTTTGGCCACTTTCATTATTTGGATATAGGAGAAAGCAATGATGATGAACATGATTAAGAAGTAGAACTGACTCAAAGCTGATCTCAGATCACCCTGCCAACTGTGCAAAATGAACATTTCTGCAGTGCATACTGTTGTTTGTTTAAAACTTTCAAAGGTGGCAAAAAAAACAAACAGTAAAAACACGAAGCAGGGAATAAAACTGATGCAGTGAATGATGAGGACGCTCTGCAAAGCTCTATATGTGGTGCACAGCTCGGCATGACGCAGAGGCAAGCAAATAGCCACAAAACGCTCTAGGGTCATTGCTGTCAGAGTCACTGGGGTGACAAAATTATAAAGACATGATATAATGACCAAAAAAAGGCACAAGAACTTGCTAATGGCAATTTTAAAATATGTTAAGATCAATAGTAAATTAGTAAGAATTAGATTTATGCAGTCAGATGTTATTGTGTTGGCAAATAACATGTAGCGCATGTTAGTGTAGAAAGTATCCTTCAAAGAAAATGTTTTGATCATTATGAAGTTAATGCAAAGAAGAATTGAGACCAAAACCTGAACAAAAATCACTGCGTCAATGCCTGTTCCAATCGAAGAATTTAAACTGATCAGAGAGCTGTTGTTAGCCATTTAAACTTTAGAAAATCAAAGTTTAAAAACACAAAAATTCTACTGAGGCTTGGATTGGAATTTCACACACTTTTCAGGAAATTATAATCTCACTCTTAATAGAAGAAAAGACACAGGGAGGATATCAGAAGTTAACTATACGAGTTCATTCCTGCTATGAAACCCTCCCAACACTAATATGCACTCTGAGGACAAATGTTCTTTTGAGCTGAACAGAAAGCCTCTGATGTGCAAATGGCACTCACACAGTGTCGCCATCGCTACGCATCTTTATAGTTTCTCATCAAAACATCATTTGAAAATGTCTTTTAACTGACAGCATTTTACACAAAAATACAAACGAGAGCCATTTGAATTTAGTTTACCTCAGAAGGTCATTTTCAGAAAACAAACACTTCAAAATGTTGACACATGGTGGATTTACAATAAATGAAGTCATGGTTCTATTTCATGTAGGCTTCGCCCTTTTGGACTGCTTTTCCAATTAACCACCAATCGCTGAAGTCCGCCTACTGGGCAGGCCCCGGTTCGGTATTGACCCTTTGGATGTGACGTCACGCCGCCCATGAGACCGCCCCCTTAACCATTGTTGATGGTATTTTGTGACTCTCCTCTATTCCTTCAGACTCTGGGACATTAATTTCCAAAGGAAATGCAAAATTTACTTTCATCAGAGAGAATAACTTTGGGACACTCAGCCGCTGTTCAATCCTTTTTGTCTTTAACGCAGGCGAGACATTTCTGCCTCTGTATCTTGTTCAAGAGTGACTTGACACAAGCAACGCAACAGCTGAAACCCATGTCTTGCATACATCTGTGCTTGGTGGTTCTTGAAGCACTGGCTCCAGCTGTAGTCCACTCTTTGTGAATCCCCCCACATTTTTTAATGGGTTTGTGTCAAAACCCTCTCCAGGGTGTGGTTATCACTATTGCTTGTACACTTTTTTTTTTTTTACCACATCTTGTCCTTCCATACATACCATACCATACCATATTTATTTATAAAGCACCATTTCAAAATAGCATGGCAGCTAACCAACGTGCTGTACATAAAAAGCCAAATGCTTGAACAAGAAACACAATAAGAACAGGCAAAATACATAAGAACAAAGCATAAATAGTCGGAGATAAAAATTCCTACTAAAAACAGTAAAATAGGAGAACAGTTAACAACACTATAAAATAATGCGACGAATGATAAAAACATTTGAAATGGCACAAATAAAACCAAATAAACTACCAGATGGTGCGAGGTGCCAGAAGTGTGCAACTGAATCATAAAAACGGAATTAAAAACTCAAATCCGGTGCTAGATTTTCATGAAAAGTGTCACGGAGGGAAGGCAAAACTAAAGAAGTGCGTTTTCAGGGCCGACTTGAAGCTGCTAACAGAGGGAGCCAGACGCACATGGACGGGCAGAGAGTTCCAGAGTCTTGGGGCTGCATAAGAGAAGGCACGCTCCCCCGTGATTTGTACCGAACCTTCGGAACAACAAGCAGCAGATGATCTGCTGACCGAAGGGCATGGGTGGGAACATACGGGGTCAGCAGGTCCGTCAGATAGGATAGGGATGGGCAATACAAAGCGTTGTAAACATATAACAAGACCTTGAAGTTAATCCTAAATTTGACTGGGAGCCGGTGTAAATCTGTGAGGATGGGTGTGATGTGCATGCGTCTGTCGGTGTTGGTTAAAAATCTGGCCGCAGCATTTTGAACCTTCTGCAGTTTGCTTAGGGCTGAAGCATCAATCCCAATCAGGACAGAATTTGCATAATCCAGACGTGAAGTAATAAAAGCATGAATGACTGACTCAAGATCCGGGCGTTTGAGGATTGATTTAAGACGAGTGATGCGGCGGATTTGGAAATCAAATCAAATCAAATCAAAGATACTTTATTAATCCCAGAGGGAAAATAGAGTAAAAATAGTAAAAAGCAGGACTTGACAGTAGCGTTGACTTGAGAAGACATTGAAAGGTCAGAGTCCAGGCTTCCCTTCGCCTCTCTGTTAATGTGCTTGGACACAGAGCTCTGTGAACAGCCAGCCTCTTAAGCAATGACCTTTTGTGTCTTGCCCTCCTTGTGCAAGGTGTCAATAGTCGTCTTTTGGACCACTGTCAAGTCTGCAGTCTTCTCCTTGATTGTGTACCCTACAGAGCTAGACAGAGACCATTTAAAGGCTTTTGCAGGTGTTTTTAGTTAATTAACCAATTAGAGTGTGACACCAGGGGTCTTCAGTGTTGAACTATTTCACAATATTCTGAGATACTGAATTTGGGATTTTCATAAGTTGTCAGTTTTAATAAACAAAAATAAAATAGAAATAAAACATTTGAAATGTATCATGTTGTGTGTACATCTTGTTTTGTGTGCGCACTAAGCGGTGCAAGTGATAATGCTGCTAGAATTCATAATTGTATCCTCATCAGCAGCAGCACTGCAGGTGCTCACCATGTCCAACATGTGCGTAAGCCAGGTCCTTAGTCAACTTAAACTTTCGCACATTTTTCCGCCACGTTTTCTTCTATAAATATCAAAGTTTGCGTGGAAAGTTGTTTACGCAGTTTTCCAACCCTGTTTTGTGCATAAGCAAGCTTTATAAATGAGACCCCTGCTCCTTAAGCTTGGTTTATGCTTGACGCGTCCGCGAGGTTCGCAAGTCTCCGCGCGGCGAAATTGCGTCATTTTAACAACCACACCCCTCCACCGCGCCTCCGCACGGCCCAAACTTTCCGCACCGCGCACCTAGGAAATTTTCTAACCACGCGGATGGTCAGACACGGAAAAACATGGCGGACTGGCAAGAACTAGTATGGCAGAGGTTCGTAAATACAGACATTTGTATGATTCAGCTCTCAGAGATCACCGTGATCAACATGTTGTTAATAATTCTTGGAGAGAAATAGCTCGCACTGTCGGAAAAGACGAGGACGCTGTTAAAAAATGCTGGAATGCCATGTTGTAAACAACAGTAGTTTTTACTTCTGCTATGGTGTAGTGTTGGATGCATGCCGTAGAGCTCCGTGCTGCCCCCTACAGTTTGGGAGAATATTGGCTCACCGCTGAGACAAGCCGCATGAACCATAAACGCTGCGAGTTGTGAAGCGCGTTCCATCCGCGAGCCGCATCACCAAGTGGAAAGTGAATGCGTCAAGCATAAACCAAGCTTAAGGCCACTGAAGCGGATCCCCTCAACACCTTGGCTTAAGCCTGGTTCATGCTTCTCCGTCAGCTCCGCAAGGGCCAGACACGCACGGATTGACGGAAGCGTTTTGCTCTCATACTTCTCAGTCTCCTGGAGAGTGTTGCAAAGCAATTGCCCGGCAGGACAACAGAGGGCGTATCGCTGTTCTGTGGTATCCTGTCATGTATCGGTCCAAGATCGTGTGTTTATATTGTGTTTTTTGTGTATATAAGAGACTTTTAACACGGACAAATTTGTCTCTCATTCTCCCATCGCTTCATGCGCTCCCCACCTCTAAACCCACGTTTCCTGTCATTTCCGTCCACAAATAAAACGCTTGCTGTGCATCTTTTCACTCCTCCAGTCACTGGAGAATGAAACGTTCATATTTTTAGAGTTTTTTCGCGAGGTATTCTT